>NC_088214.1:25965653-26299820 GCF_036934945.1 Oncorhynchus masou masou | reverse complement strand
AGCAATGTCAGAGTGGCATAGACTAAGATACAGTAGAATAGACTAGAATACAGTTTATATACTTCCGGTCAAAAGTTTTAGAACACCTACTCATTCAAGAGTTTTTCTTTATTTCTACTATTTTCTACATTGCAAAATAATAGTGAAGACATCAAAACTATGAAATAACATATGGAATCATGTAATGACCAAAAAAGTGTCAAACAACAAATCCAAATATATTTAATATTTGAGATTCTTCAAATAGCAACCCTTTGCCTTGATGACAGCTTTGCACACTCTTGGCATTCTCTCAACCAGCTTCATGAGGTAGTCACCTGAAATCCATTTCAATTAACAGGTGTGCCTTCTTAAAAAGATAATTTGTGGAATTTCTTTCCTTCTTAATATTGTGTTTGAGCCAATCAGTTGGGTTGTGACAAAGTAGAGGGGGGGTGTACAGATAGTCTGACCAATCGGAATCCACCCTTGGACTGGGATATGTTCCGGATAGCTTGCGAAAATAATTTAGATGAATACACTGAAACGGTGACTGAGTTCATCAGAAAGTGTATAGGAGATGTCGCACCCACTGTGATTATTAAAACCTACCCTAACCAGAAACCGTGGATAGATGGCATGGTTAACCCTCACAATGCTGCCGGCACAGACGTCATCCCTAGCCACGTCATTGGAGCATGCGCAGACCAGCTGGCTGGTGTGTTTACTGACATATTCGATCTCTCCCTATCCCAGTCTGCTGTCCCCACATGCTTCAAGACGGCCACCATTGTTCCTGTACCCAAGAAAGCAAAGGTAACTGAACAATATGACTATCGCCCCATAGCACTCACCTCTGTCATCATCAAGCTCATCATTAAGGCCCTGGGTCTGAACCCCGCCCTGTGCAACTGGGTCCTGGACTTTCTGACGGGTCGCCCCAGGTGGTGAAGGTAGGAAACAACACCTCCACTTCACTGATCCTCAACACTGGGGCCCCACAAGGGTGCGTGAACAGCCCACTCCTGTACTCCCTGTTCACACATGACTGCGTGTCCAAGCACGCCTCCAACTCAATCATCAAGTTTGCAGACAACACAACAGTAGTAAGCATGATTGCCAACAATGACGAGACAACCTACAGGGAGGAGGTGAGGGCTCTGGGAGTGTGGTGCCAGGAAAATAACCTCTCACTCAACGTCAACAAAACAGAGGAGATGATCGTGGACTTCAGGAAAGAGCAGAGGGAGCACCGCCCTATCCACATCGACGGGACAGTAGTGGAGAAGGTGGAGAGTTTTAAGTTCCTCAGCGTACACCATGGACAAACTGAAATGGTCCAACCACACAGACAGCATGGTGAAGAAGGTGCAATAGCGCCTCTTCAACCTTAGAAGGCTGAAGAAATGTGGCACTCACAAACTTTTACAGATGCACAATCAAGAGCATCCTGTCGGGCTGTATCACCGCCTGGTAAGGCAGCTGCTTCGCCCACAACCGTAAGGCTCTCCATAGGGTAGTGAGGTCTGCACAACGAATCACCGGGGGCAAATTACCTGCCCTCCAGGACACCTACACCACCCGATGTCACAGGAAGGCCAAAAAGATCATCAAGGACATCAACCAGCCGAGCCACTGCCTGTTCACTCCGTTATCATCCAGAAGGCGAGGTCAGTACAGGTGCATCAAAGCTGGAACCGAGAGACTAAAAAACAGCTTCGATCTCAAGGTCATCAGACTGTTAAACAGCCACCACTAACAGAGTGGCTGCTGCAAACATACTGACTCAAATCTCAAGCCACTTTAATAATAAAAAATTGGATGTAATAAATATATCACCAGTCACTTAAACAATGTCACTTTATATAATATTTACATACCCTACATTACTCATCTCATATGTATATACTGTACTCTATACCATTTACTGCATATTGCCTGTGCCACATGGCTATTGCTCATCCACATATTTTTATGTACATATTCTTATTCATTCCTTTACACTTGTGTGTATAAGGTAGTTGTTGTGAAATTGTTAGATTACTTGTTAGATATTACTGCACGGTTGGAAGTAGAAGCACAAACATTTCACTACACTCACATTAACATCTACTAACTATGTGTATGTGACCAATAAAATATGATTTGAAGGCGAGGTCAGCACAGGTGCATCAAAGCTGCGACCGAGAGACTGAAACACTGCCATCCCTAGCACGTTAGAGGCTGCTGCCTATATACATAGACTTGAAATCATTGGCCACTTGAATAAATGGAACAATAGTCATTTTAATCAGGTTTACATATTTTGCATTACTCATCATATATATACACTGTATTCTATTCTACTCTAATGTATCTTTGTCTATGCAGCGCTGACATTACTCGTCCATATATTTATATATTGTTAATTCCATTCCTTTACTTAGATTTGTGTGTATTGTTGTGAAATTGTTAGATATTACTTGTTCGATATCACTGCACTGTTGGAACTAGAAACACAAGCATTTCGCTACACCCGCAATAGCTTCTGCTAAACACGTGTATGTGACCAATAAAACTTGATTTGATTTTCCACGGTCTGCATGGTTAGGTTTGGTTTGGACTACACACCATAGACCTCAACAGCCCAAATGTAAACGGACCAGAGAAGACATCAGCACAAGCTGAAGCAATTAAAAATCTCCCGGAATAATGTTCTCACCAATGAAAAAGTGTAATTATGTGGGACTTGCTGTGATAAAGAAAGCCCAGGTGATTATTAACATGCTCTCTTACAAACTCTGTGCTGATTAGGTTGGAGTGCATTTTTTCTCCTAAATAGAATGCCAGTGTCTGCTTCAATTAACTGACTGGCTAATTCCATTAAACAAACAGATTTTTAAATGGAACAACACATACATAATAGAAAAGCTACCTGGCATTGCCAAACAATTCAATCAATTTCTTCATACATTAATTAAAACACCTGTTTCTTCAATTTACTACCTTAATCATTATTTAATCTTGATTTCGGCAGGGAGACAAACCATCAAACAGGCAAAGCATTAATACAGGACTAAGATCGAATTGTACCACATCGGCTCCGACGCTTGTCGGATGTGGCAGGGCATGCAAACTATTACAGACTACAAAGGGAAGCACAGCCGAGAGCAGCTCAGTGACAAGAGCCTACCAGAAGAGCTAAATAACTTCATGCTCGCTTCGAGGCAAGTAACACTGAAACATGCATGAGACATCAGCTGTTCCGGACGACTGTTGATCACGCTCGCCGCAGCCGATGTGAGTAAGACCTTCAAACAGGTCAACATTCACAAGGCCGCTGGGCCAGATGGATTACCAGGACGTGTACTCCGTGCATGCGCTGACCAACTGGCAAGTGTCTTCACTGACATTTTCAACCTCTCCCTGTCTAAGTCTGTAATACGAACATGTTTCAAGCAGAACACCATAGTCCCTGTGCCCAAGAACACTAAGGTAACCTGCCTAAATGACTACCGACCCGTAGCAATGAAATGCTTTGAAAGGCTAGTGATGGCTCACATCAGCACAATTAACCCAGAAACCCACTCCAATTTGCACACCGTACCATCAGATCCTCAGATGATGCAATCTCTATTGCACTCCACACTGCTCTTTTCCACCTGGACAAAAGGAACACCTATGTGAGAATGCTATTCATTGACTACAGCTCAGCGTTCAACACCATAGTGCCATCAAAAGTCATCACTAAGCTAATGACCCTGGGACTGAACACCTCCCTCTGCAACTGGATCCTGGACTTCCTGACGGGCCGCCCCCAGGTGGTAAGGGTAGGTAACAACACATCTGCCATGCTGATCCTCAACACGGGGGCCCCTCAGGGGTGCGTGCTCAGTCCCATCCTGTACTCCCTGTTCACTCATAACTGCACAGCCAGGCACGACTCCAACACCATCATTCATTTAGCTGATGACACAACAGTGGTAGGCCTGATCACCGACACAGATGAGACAGCCTATATGGAGGAGGTCAGAGCGTGACCGTGTGGTGCAAGGACAACAACCTCTCCTTCAACGTGATCAAGACAAAGGAGATGATTGTGGACTGCAGGAAAAGAAGGACCGAGCACATGCCCATTCTCATCGACAAACTTCAAGCATTGATAATGCAAGAATGGGCTGCCATCAGTCAGGATGTGGCCCAGAAGTTAATTGACAGCATGCCAGGGCAGATTGCAGAGGTCTTGAAAAAGAAAGGTCAACATTGCAAATTTTGACTCTTTGCATCAACTTCATGTAATTGTCAATAAAAGCCTTTGACACATATGAAATGCTTGTAATTATACTTCAGTATTCCACAGTAACATCTGACAAAAATGGCAGCAGACTTTGTGACAATTAATATTTGTGTTATTCTCAAACTTTTGGCCATGACTGTACATGTACATAATTACTTAAATTACCCCCCGCACATTGACTCTGTACCGGTACCCTCTCTATATAGCCTCCACATTGACTCTGTACCGGTACCCTCTGTATATAGCCTCCACATTGACTCTGTACCGGTACCCTCTGTATATAGCCTCCACATTGACTCTGTACCGGTACCCTCTGTATATAGCCTCCACATTGACTCTGTACCGGTACCCTCTGTATATAACCTCCACATTGACTCTGTACTGGTACCCTCTGTATATAGCCTCCACATTGACTCTGTACCGGTACCCTCTGTATATAGCCTCCACATTGACTCTGTACTGGTACCCTCTGTATATAACCTCCACATTGACTCTGTACCGGTACCCTCTGTATATAACCTCCACATTGACTCTGTACCGGTACCCTCTGTATATAACCTCCACATTGACTCTGTAACGGTACCCTCTGTATATAACCTCCACATTGACTCTGTACCGGTATCCTCTGTATATAACCTCCACATTGACTCTGTATTGGTACCCTCTGTATATAACCTCCACATTGACTCTGTACCGGTACCCTCTGTATATAGCCCCACTGTTGTTGTTTACTGCTGCTCTTTAATTATTTGTTATTCTTATTTCATACTTTTTTAGGGATTTTCTTAAAACGGCATTTTTGGTTAAGGACTTGTAAGTAAGCATTTGACTGTTTCAAGAGAGCGCTGCATGACAAGACCAGCAGCAATTACAAAATAAAAGTTAAGATGCATAGATATGACATTCCTAATAGCAATTTGTTGTTATGGACTGTACTGTAGCATTAATATTTTTTCATCGCTTACATATGTCCTCAAAAATAACTTCACTCCATCTCAATCACTTAGGCATCCAAGGTGCTGTGAAAGAACCTGGGCCCCATTATGACAGAGTGTGCTAAAGTGCCTCATGGGTGGTTCACACCTAATGTCATGCATAAGCTGGGTTCCTGTAAATACTGTGTGCTCCAGTGATGATGATGCTGGAGGGTTAGCTAGTGCTCCAAGGCTTTAACTGCTTGACCAACTGTACTACTACTACTGCTGCTGCAGCTGCTGCTACTACTACTACTTCTGCTACTCTGCAACAGAGAGAGCAGGTCAAGCACGACCACTGACTGTTCATGCATTAATGAACCAAACCAACCCTTGGCTATGCTGAAATTGAAGCCGTTGAGGGCTTAATCACCCAATGAGAGGTTGGGGATGTGAAGCCAGTAGTAGCTACAATAGTTGCATGGCCTGGTTTTCATCTAGCCCAAGGCTCAGCTTCCCTGCTGAATGTTGACTTTACATGAGACTGTGGTGGCAGCAGAGTCCCTGCATATAATCACGATAACAGAAGAATACCCAATCAACGTTCATTAGATTGGTTGGATGTTGGATCTCTTACTAACAAGGATATGCATTGTAACCCATATCAACCTACTTGCATAAACTTTTTATTATAGGACATGACAACACTATGCCTATCTATCTGCATGTTGAGATATGGTGATCAGTGACATGGCTGTGGCTACATAAGTGGTTGGAGAGAACGTTGCCAGAGATGACCCCTGCTGGTCAGCTGATGACAGGACAGCAGGAAATAGAAGACCAGACCTCGGGGCTGAGTCAGAGTGGGTAGGAGTGAGGTAAGCACAAAGCTGCTAACCTCCCTGTTGCAGTATCCACAGCACTGCCACATCCCCACACACACTCCAGCCATGCACTGCATTGTACAGTAAATAAACTGACCTTGAAGCAGGGACACATTCAAAATCCACCCTGTTATTGATGGATATGCAACTCTGCTCACCAAAGTCACTCTGCTCTGTGCTACTGACATGATTCCTATGAATGTTCTTTTTCACATATGCAGCGTAAAACCGACCCTTATCGCAAAGCAATACCACAACAATCTAATGTTGATGTGCTGTTGTGAGCTGGATGTCATGAACTAAAGGGATTTGGCATGGGCCCTCAGATCCTCAAGAGCTTGTACAGATGCACCATCGAGAGCATCCTGACTGGTTGCATCACCGCCTGGTATGGCGACTGCACTGCCGGTGACCGCAATGCTCTACAGACGGTGGTGTGGATGGCCATCACATCACTGTGGGCGATCTCCAAGCCATTTAGGACATTCATACTAGGCAGTATCTGAGGAAAGCCTGAAATATTGCCAAAACACCAGTCACCCTAGCCATAGACTATTCTCTTTGCTACCCTCCAGCAGGCGGTACCAGAACATCGGGTCTCGGACCAACAGGCTCAGAGACAGCTTCTTTCCCCAAGCAATAAGACAGCTAAACAGCAAAATTACAGCCGCCCACCCTCTCCCACAGACTATCTGCACGGACTCTATGTTCACTCACAGGTCTCTACCCACACACACCTATACTAACACTCTTGCACACACACACACACACACACACACACACACACACACACACACACACACACACACACACACACACACACACACACACACACACACACACACACACACACACACAAACACTCATCACGATGCACACACGCTGCTGCTATATTGATTATTATTACCATGACTATTTATCCTTCTACCAGTCACTTTTTAACCCGTTTGCATGTACATACTGTACCTACCATAATAACTCCAGTACCCCCTGCACATTGCAATAATGGTTCTGACACTGACCTGTATATAGCTTGCATTCTCATGTTTTTTTCATATTTCTTGTGTGTTTTCTGACCTATAGTATTACTTTAGATGATTTCCTTTATTTTCTCTCACCTTGATACTGAATAGTGAATACCGCCTTGTTGGGAAAGAGCTTGCAAGTAAGCATTTCACTGTACTGTTTCACAAACAAAACGGCGTAATGGACCGTACTTAAAAAGATGTTGCATAAAGCGTACTTCATTATTAGATTTTTTCCTTCACTGCATCAGGGACAGCGTACACAGATGTTTCGGCTTTACATCCTTCATTGTGTAGCTACAATTTTATTTTAATTCATTAAAGCAATTGTAGGGATCAACCGATGAGCAGCAGGTGCTTCTAATCAGGGTTGACACTCATCTGCCAATCAGGGATGTGGCTTTTCTGGTCTACCTGTGTACAAGATAGTCACACAGAAATACAGAATTGTAGGCTATGGGAGAGGGCATGTAGGGCAATTCATGAATCAATTGGATTTGGTGTCTGCTCATTTGGATACATTATATCAGTTCATGAGATAGCTTACCACAAAGGACATCAGGCTCAGCCATTCATAAATATATGGGGCTGACTCAAACGATATGCAAAATCTGATATGGACAGTGTTCTTGTATAACAGTCTAAATTTGGCCTACAGGAAGGAGGTGATTCTTCGTTTAATCTAATTCTTCATTTAAACCTCATGGAGATACAGAATTGAATTTATATATACACATGGCTGTACTATACTGTTTTACACCTGCTGTATCCTATGTATGTGACAAATAGACTTTAAAACTTGAACTAAATGGACATTGATCTCTGTATTTGTCGATATTGGAGAACATCTAGATCCAAATACACCATTGCAAAAATTCCTTAAAGAAAAATGAGCTGTCATTACAAGTGAGTCTTCGTTATAATAATAGGTCCAGCCTTGTTTTAGGACACTGCTGTTGCTCTAAATAAGATCTAAAAATATAATCAACATCATGGATTTCTACAGATCTACTGAGTGAGCAGGAGTGTTGCTGAGTGACTTCACCACACAAATGTTTTGAAAGGTTGTGATCACACTGTAAAGACTAAACAGGTACACTGCCTGAGTGACACCCACACTCTACCATTGATGTTACATGGATTGGCTATTACAACTTCCAAGTGGGACTTTACACTCGAGACCCCTACAGTTAGGCCGCTAACCTATGGCTAGATTGGTAGACAATAAGATTTCAGTCATTTCCATGTAAAAGGAGCCATGAGCACCAACATGTGAAGTTCATAGGAACATGTCAAATTGGGTGTCAAATGAAAGCGAAGAGTATAATTTTTAGAAATGAAGGAATATATACATTTTTCAACAATTTCCATCCTAAAAATGTGGAATATCCAAGCTGACACGGTGAAAAATCTGCTGATGTGCCCTTGAGCAAGGCACTTCACCTTAGTTTAATTTGCTCCAGGGGCACCGTACTACTATGGCTGACACTGTAAAACAACACATTTCACTGCAGCTATTTGGTGTGTAACAATGAAACCTTTTTTACTGAACTATACTGTACTGAACTACACGGTTCTGTGCTCTACTCTTCTGTACTCTACTTTACTTCTACAGTGCTGTACTTAGATGTCAAAACTTGTGAAACATAGGCGTCTAGGATTGGTTCAGATTTGGTCCGACCAGACCAACCAAATTTGGTCATGTTTGGGGGCAGAGCTCACTAAAATAATTTCCAGTGTGCAGAATAATACCCAAATATTCAAAGGAGGATATTGCATATTTATATACACCTTTGTGTACGTATTTAGGATACATCACCATGAATTGAATGATATTCATATCCATAATTATGCATTTCTGTGTAGTACAGATCCGAAATTCTGTTACCGGGTGTAAATCCACATCCCTTACTGTAGTTTAATAACCAAAATATATATATATTTTAAGTTAATGTGTCATGTCATAGCTGACACCCCATTCGATCCCCATCATTGAATCTTAATTCAGAGCAGATATTCAACAGACTTTTGAAAAGTAAGACACAAAAAACTGAAGGAGATTTTACCAACATTCTCTTAATAAATCTGCAGTTCTTCCAGTAAATGTATTTTTGTCAAATGTTTAGTCCTTGTGCAAAGAGTTGTATGGTTTGTTAAACTTTGAAATCAATGGTTTTTGTTAAGCATACATTTTAAGTGAAAAATCTGAGTCTCAGTGCAATTTCGTTACCGTGGAATTACTACAGATGAAGAATGAAATTGCAAAAAAATAGAATTTATAACCAAACAGTGGCTACATCCATAATAAATCCGATTTACTTTGAAGGTCCCAAGCAGACATGACGTCATTAGAAAATTATCTGTGGTAGCATCAAAGCATAAAACTACACTATGGTACTGTTCTCGCTTATACATAGGATATCATACAAGCATGATAAGAATATGTTCCATATACTGGATTTTCATCATAAACAACAAAAGAAGACGGAGGTGTGGATGACCATCACATCACTGTATCACATCTCCAAGCCATTTAGGACATTCATACCAGGCAGTATCTGAGGAAAGCAGGTACCTCACATTGGGTGATTAAGCCCTCAACTGCTTCAATTTCAGCATAGCCAAGGGTTGGTTTGGTTCATTAATGCATGAACAGTCAGTGGTCGTGCTTGACCTGCTCTCTCTGTTGCAGAGTAGCAGAAGTAGTAGTAGTAGCAGCAGCTGCAGCAGCAGTAGTAGTAGTACAGTTGGTCAAGCAGTTAAAGCCTTGGAGCACTAGCTAACCCTCCAGCATCATCATCACTGGAGCACACAGTATTTACAGGAACCCAGCTTATGCATGACATTAGGTGTGAACCACCCATGAGGCACTTTAGCACACTCTGTCATAATGGGGCCCAGGTTCTTTCACAGCACCTTGGATGCCTAAGTGATTGAGATGGAGTGAAGTTATTTTTGAGGACATACGTAAGCCATAAAAAAATTGTTGTGTTGATGACATGACATATGTTGATGACATGACATATGGATGGAGCTCAGTATAAAGAAAGAGAAATCACATCAGACAGATCACACATGAAAAAGTAATGCTTCCTTCCAAACAACTACAGAGGGAAAAGTAGCATACAGCTACTATGTATGCAATAACAATAGATAGTAGAGGTTGACCGATTATGACTTTTCAACGCCGATACCGATTATTGGAGGACCAAAAAAAGCTACTGCCGATTAATCGGCCACTTTTTATGTATATTTGACAATTACAACAATACTGAATGAGCAATGAACACTTTAATTTTAACTTAATATAATACACTTAATGAACACTTAATATAATACATCAATAAATTAAATTAGGCGGCAGGGTAGCCTAGTAGTTAGAAACGTTGGACTAGTAACTGAAAGGTTGCAAGTTCAAATCCCCGAGCTGACAAGTTACAAATCTGTTGTTCTGCCCCTGAACAGGCAGTTAACCCACGTCATTGAAAATAAGAATTTGTTCTCAACTGACTTGCCTAGTTAAATAAAGGTTCAAAAATGCAAAAACAAAGTGTTGAAGAAGAAAGTAAAAGTGCAATATGTGCCATGTAAAAAAGCTAACGTTTAAGTTCCTTGCTCAGAACATTTGAAAGTTGGTGGTTCCTTTTAACATGAGTCATCAATATTCCTATTTAAGAAGTTTTAGGTTGTAGTTATTATAGGAATTATAGGACTATTTCTCTCTATACCATTTGTATTTCATATGCCTTAGACTATTGGATGTTCTTATAGGCACTATAGTATTGCCAACCTAATCTCGGGAGTAGATAGGTTTGAAGTCATAAACAGCTTCAAGCATTGCTAAAAACTGCTGGCAAATGCAGGAAAGTGCTGTTTGAATGAATGGTTACGAGCCTGCTGCTGCCTACCAACGCTCAGTCAGACTGCTCTATCAAATATCAAATCATAGACTTAATTATAATATAATAAACACACAGAAATACGAGCCTTAAGTCATTAATATGGTCAAATCCGGAAACTATCTTTTCGAAAACAAAAAGTTTATTCTTTCAGTGAAATACGGAACTGTTCCGTATTTCATGAACGGGTGGAAACCCTAAGTCTAAATATTGCTGTGACATTGCACAACCATCAATGTTATGTCATAATTATGTAAGATTCTGGCAAATGAATTATGGTTTTTGTTAGGAAGTAATGGTCTTCACACAGTTAGCAACAAGCCAGGCGGCCCAAACTGTTGCATATACCCTGACTCTGCTTGCACTGAACGCAAGAGAAGTGACACTATTTCCCTTGTTAATATTGCCTGCTAACATGAATTTCTTTTAACTAAATATGCAGGATTTAAAAAAAATGTATACTTGTGTATTGATTTTATGAAAGGCATTGATGTTTACGGTTAGGTACATTGATGCAACGATTGTGCTTTTTTCGTGAATGCGCTTTTGTTAAATCATCACGCGTTTGGCGAAGTTGAAGTAGGCTGTGATTCGATGAATAGGCTGTGATTCGTCTCACAAAGACACGGTAGTTGGAACCAAAAATCTCAAATTCGGACTCATCAGCCCAAAGAACAGATTTCCACTGGTCTAATGTCCATTGCTTGTGTTTCTTGGCCCAAGCAAGTCTCTTATTCTTATTGATGTCCTTTAGTAGTGGTTTCTTTGCAGCAATTCAACCATAAAGGCCTGATTCGCCCAGTCTCCTCTGAACAGTTGATGTTGAGATGTGTCTGTTACTTGAACTCTGTAAAGCATTTCTTTGGGCTGCAATTTCTGAGGTGCAGTTAACTTCAATGAACTTATCCTGTGCAGCAGAGGTAACTCTGGGTCTTCCTTTCCTGTGGTGGTCCTCATGAAAGCCAGTTTAATCATAGTGCTTGATGGTTTTTGCGACTGCACTTGACTGACCTTCGGATTGACTAACCTTCATGTCTTAAAGTAATGATGGACTGTCATTTGTCTTTGCTTATTTGAGCCGCTCTTGCCATACAGAGGGTAATGCGTACGGCCCAGTACATCACTGGGGCCGAGCTCCCTGCCATCCCGGACCTCTATACCAGGCGGTGTCAGAGGAAGTCATAGACTGTTCTCTCTGCTACCGCACGGCAAGCGGTACCGATGCACCAAGTCTGGAACCAAAAGGACCCTGATCAGCTTCTAGCCCCAAGCCATAAGTCTGCTAAATAGTTAACCAAATAGCTACCCGGACTATCTGCATCGCTCTACTTTGCACTAACTCTTTGGACTCATCACATACGCTGCTGCATTTGCTTATTATCTATCCTGTTGCCTATTAACTTTACCCCTACATTTGTACATGTCTACCTCAATTACCTCTGCACATCGGTACTGTGCCCCGTGTGTACTGTATAGCCAAGTTATCATTACTCATTGTGTACTTATTCCTTGTGCTTATCTTTGTATTATTTTTCTATTTTTCTCTCTGCATTTTTGGGAAGGGCCTGTAAGTAAGCATTTCACTGTTAGTCGACACCTGTTGCTTATGAAGTATGTGACAAATACATTTTTATTTGATCCTCGTGTAGAAATATGTTGTGAAAATAAAGAGGGATGATTAGTCAGTGTCAGAGCAGCCTTTGGAGAGGGAGGGCTAATGAAAAGAGAGGTTAAGTCCACACAATGGCTGAACTCATCTTTGATATCCATAGACCAGACTGCACTTCCTGCTGCAGGGGTTCCCAAACTTTTTTTCGTCCATGATCCCATTTTGATATCTGAAAATGTTTGCGACCCCAACCACGTGAAAAAAAAAATATGCAATTAACAGCCAAAGTTTACTTGGTTTACTTTTTCATTTGGGTGCGTGATCAACAGTGCCTCACCTCACCTGTCACATCCAACCATAGATGGATATTTGGTTTTAATTCAGACGAGAGCACTGCTGAATCCAGCTTCACTCAGATATGAGCTGGCAAAGGGTACCATGAGTTGTGATGCTCTAAGGGAGACGGCAGGGTATTCCCTTTGAGTCAGGAACCAAAACTCCTCCGTAATAAACTGTGAATGCTTTGTCTGCAGCATTCGGTCACATGACAGCTCGAAAGGCCACACTTGACTGCTGCGCTTGAACCATTCCGATTCAAGCGCAACAGTGAAGTGCGGCCTTTTCCCGCGATCTAAGGGCACTCTGAATTCTAATTGATAAAATTAAATCAATCATTTTCAATTCAATTTTATTTAGTTTTTGGAAATTCTTCCACGATCCCATTTTCATATCAGGGGACCCCGCATGGTGTCACGGCCCCTAGTTTGGAAACCACTGTCCTACTGGGTGGGTGAGAGAGAGAGTGAGAGAGTGACCCAGCCCTTTCACTCCATGACACACTCTTGTTCCTCCAGCAACCCAAACTGAGATATATATATACTTTTAAATGAGAGGAAACAAGACCAGGACAGAGTGAACAAACTGTCCGAAAAGGAATAGAGTGTTCTATACAGTGCAGTATAATAACTGTCTTTTTTCACTCCATAATAGACGGTGCATTAGGCTAAATCTACTGCACCTGACACAAACAACCAAAAGTCATCATGGCAACAATTTGGCAACCATTAATAAGGGGCATTGATTGATTGGGAAAGCAATACAGCATGGCTTTGAGGCATGACCTACAATATGCCCACTGGGCTTACAGACACTGGTGTAGCGCAGTTTCTCTTGACCCCCACAAAGTCAGAATTTGCCTCCCCCTCTCCTTAAAAAAAACACATTGTTTCTATTTAGAATGCTGGCTGGCAGCAATAATGCATTTACTTGTTCAATAATTAAAGTGGGAAACATTTGCCACTGGGTCTCTGGGCTGGCACTCTCACTAGAGGAACTGACACGAGAGGAGAAATAGCAAGGCCACTGTCATTACCGGGCCCAGGCAGTGAGGTCTCTGTCGGGACTGCTAGTGCTAGCTGCTGCATAAATAAGCCTACTAGCTTCCACCTGCCATAGTGTTGCGTCAATCGAAGACGAGGTGGTAGCGGATGTGGTTATCTTCTGTAATTTTGCACAAGCTTGATCAGACAAAGCTTTTATGCAGCGTTTGTGTGCACCACTTGGTCTTTCCATTTGTTTATCCATCTTGAACAACGCACTCAGTCTCCATCCGAGTCTGACCTGATGAACCTAACTTTTTAAAAACTTGATAGTTAATTAGATGAGGAGGCCAAGGAGGGCTGGCACCGGCGCCGCTGAGAAATTGGCTAATTAGATACATGACAACTATATTCTCTGTCTGTCTCACCTACTACCATGTAGAATGGACAACATAAACACTTCACTTGCTACATGTGAAAATTAAAAAGGAGGGTTACTGTCAAAATGTTTTATAAAAAATATTATAATAATAATTAGACATAGATGTGCGATGACGAGCTTGTGGGCCCCTCCCCTCCAGGGCCGGGTTCCGCTACTCCGGTACTTACAGAAAAAGCTGTGTGTCACAATCTCTTATTAACAATCTGTGACATACATCCAAGCCCGCCACTTAAACTGAGAACACTGCAGACCAAAATCCTGACTTATTCGTTTGATAGACAATGTGTCACTGTCTCTCATAACGTGACAACCTGTTTTGCATGACACATGGTGATTGAGAAAACTCATCTAGTCAGTGCAAGATTTCCTTTGGAGTTTAAATGATCCTTCACAGATAGACCCAGCCAGCCCTACCACTAATCAGCAGTAACACAGATGATACCATGAACAACTACTGGTTACTAACTCTCTTTTTTTAAACCAATCCTAATGTGGTAGATTCCGTGCACATGCAGCACTTTAATAATTAATGATAATAACGGCACTCTGCTAGTCTGAAAAGTCAGATTTTTTTTTTTACAACTACAGCCAATCATGGGATTGATGACCTAGGCCTATGTCCATTATCTTCCATCAACACAGGAAAGGCTCTGAGGCTGGGGTTGGGGACTGGGAGTTGGGCTGGGGCTGAGACAGACCATGATATCAATCTGCCGCTTGGATGATTGGAATATAGCCACCTGCACTCAGACAACACCTAATTTAACACAATTCCCTTGATGAAAAAAAGCTTATCATACAAGCTCATCAGGTCAAACAAAGGATGATTCAAATTGATAACAAATCGGGTGACACTGCTTTAAAACCCTTATCTCCCAGTCAACTATAATTTGAATTGTATCGAGGATAGCAGAAAGATTCTGTTTTGACCACCAATAAATGGGAACAAGCCCAGGAGAGAACAGAAAACTTACCATACGACTACCACAACCTAGTCTCAGGAATCCCGGACTTAGGGAACATCAGTACATTGTGGGAGGCAACCCGTCTGTCTAGAGACTAACCACAACCCCTACTCTTGTGGCTTATGTCTCTAACCACTGTCAAAAAAAAAAAAAAAACAGAATTGAATAAAACAAATAGGCTGGGAATAGTTGTGGCATTTCAGATATCTGTGAGCCTACATTTCAGATATCTGTGAGCCTACATTTCAGATATCTGTGAGCCTACATTTCAGATATCTGTGAGCCCACATTTCAGATATCTGTGAGCCTACATTTCAGATATCTGTGAGCCTACATTTCAGATATCTGTGAGCCTACATTTCAGATATCTGTGAGCCTACATTTCAGATATCTGTGAGCCTACATTTCAGATACCTGTGAGCCTACATTTCAGATATCTGTGAGCCTACATTTCAGATACCTGTGAGCCTACATTTCAGATACCTGTGAGCCTACATTTCAGATATCTGTGAGCCTACATTTCAGATATCTGTGAGCCTACATTTCAGATACCTGTGAGCCTACATTTCAGATATCTGTGAGCATACATTTCAGATATCTGTGAGCATACATTTCAGATATCTGTGAGCATACATTTCAGATATCTGTGAGCCTACATTTCAGATATCTGTGAGCATACATTTCAGATATCTGTGAGCATACATTTCAGATATCTGTGAGCATACATTTCAGATATCTGTGAGCCTACATTTCAGATACCTGTGAGCCTACATTTCAGATACCTGTGAGCATACATTTCAGATATCTGTGAGCATACATTTCAGATATCTGTGAGCATACATTTCAGATATCTGTGAGCCTACATTTCAGATATCTGTGAGCATACATTTCAGATATCTGTGAGCATACATTTCAGATATCTGTGAGCATACATTTCAGATATCTGTGAGCCTACATTTCAGATACCTGTGAGCCTACATTTCAGATATCTGTGAGCATACATTTCAGATATCTGTGAGCCTACATTTCAGATATCTGTGAGCCTACATTTCAGAAGTGCAGAGGGATGTCTAGTAGGCTATGTATTAGCCTACAATATAGTGTCTCTACAGTACACCATATACAATGATACCAGAGTTATACTCATTGAGTAGCCTACAGCCAATGAATGGTCTAGCCTCTCCGCACTGACTTGCCTATCTACAGCCTCTGCGATCATTCATCTAGCCATCCCCTCAAAATCATAAGTCAAATGAAGGCGAGGCAATTGGATGGCAGCTCTTCGGACTCTTTCTCTCTTTTTCTCAATCCCTGAACCAGTAAGATCATGTATCAAATCATCCTGTCCATAATTGAGCCATCTCTAGTAGGCCTATATAAAGAACCCATTGGTAAGTCATGGAATAGGCCAAGGTTTCTGGGATACATATACACTGTATCATTGACGTTGATGACCCAGTGAGAGCCAATAGTCCCTTTTGTTGGCCCTAGGGAAACAAGCATCATAATTGTCTGACCAGAGGATGTGTCCTATTGAATATATATTGTTTCCATCAGGGACTTATGATTTGAATATGATTTGTCCATAAAATATATTGCATTTTGACTCAGTTTTTTCTCCATTTACACACAAACAAGTCTGCAGAATCTTGAATTATATAAATGTCTAGCCATACCTATAGGCCTGGACTACCATTTATCAATAAATTCATGCATTCAATGATGTATAATGGTTTCAACATGGCTTATACCTTCAACTTAAAATCACCAGTGTTATTATTCTTGATAGAGCAAAACAAGTGTTTGACAGCTTTTTATTAAGTAGCTACAAACCATGGGCTCAATTTTGGCCCCAAATAAATGGAAACAATTATATATATGTAGCCTACTTTTTACAGAAAGCAACCCAAACGATGAACATGCATAGGAAAAACATGACTGTTCTTGCAACATGCATGCCAGGCATTGCAGTCCATTACACGATCAAAACGCCGAGCATCACATACAAATAAAAAATGAGGGCATTTTTATATGGAGTTGATCTAACTGAGGTAATGCATCCTATTCAGATAAATAAAAATGATGAAGATAGGCTACCTTTGGTGATGAAAGACCTGTTAGTCATACAAGACATAACCATGCATAGTCATGGAAACCTAGAATAAGATGCTTATTCATAGGGGGTCATCATCAGCTATGAAAACGAGACATTCATCTCACCATTGCACCTTTTTTTTACAGCATTGCATTACAAACAAAAGAATGACGGTCATCTGCGATCTGCTGTCGACCAGTATATTCTTATAAATATATCGTTGAAATGTAGGTCAACCATAAAGTAATAGTTTCTTCTTGTTTTGCATCCACGCCATTTTCAGTCAATAATCAATGCAACACCCTACATATGACCCACAATAAAACAAAAAATATTACACTTTCGTGTGCTGGAAAAAACATCTGTCAGAATAACAAAAGGCAAAAAAAAAAAATAATGAATACAAAGGCAAGCCAGAACCAGCGATTTTTCCTCTATTCCGAGACGAGTGTCAAATGCATGCTGTTTTGTAATTGTGCGGTGTGCATGGAGTGTATGACAGCTGGAAAAGCAACTGGAATGACATTGCGCTTACTGTAAAATATGCCGGAGAACCGCGTTCTTCTCGACTCCCCTCGATTGGTACCCAAAATTCAAATAATGTAAAACATTCCTAACGAAGGGTCCGAAAACATTACGCTCGACGATGGTGTTTGCCGAAAAGACAGCATCCACTGAATGGTCAAGAGAGACCTCTGTAAGTGCGGGCAGGGTAGGGAGACCAATTCGCTGCGGTGTGCAGCAAAGAAGGCAGCGGCGCTTGCTCTCTACCATCCTCCCCCGTCTGTAACATCCCCCTTGCTGTCAAACAACATTGTGCAGCTCAGGTACGAGTATAGGCAGCGACACCTGCTGGTGATGCACGGATGAGCATCTCTTTCTCTCCCACATTTCACGGCATCTGTAGACTAGTCTAGGCTACACAGCCATACAGTTAATAGGTATAATCTGATCTAACATGGTCTACTCTTCTCTTCTTACTAGTTCTTACTTTGAGCTGAATTTACTAAAGTCAAGATGTCCGTAAGCTATATCATAGTTATATAGGCTACTTACTGCTTCAATGGAAATTAAAATGAGGTGTCCATCCATTTAGTCCATAGGACCTATTGATCTTTAGGTGTCCACTGTGCATATGATGTGATCGATAAAGATTACACTTTAAAAAAAAGAGTCTAACAAGGGTCTATTTCCCTCTCCACTCTCCTAGGCATCCCTCTATTGTCTCGCTCAACCTAGTTTAGATGACATCATCTGTCCCTCAGGCATAGAGCACCAATATGACTACTGTACAGATGTGGGCCAGTCGCCACCACTTCCTCTTTGTCAAATGGGCACACCACTGAGACAGACAGCTACATAAGTAGGCCTAATGTTAAAAATATTTGTATTTGGGTTTGCGGTGAGTGGATAGAGGTTTTGAAAGTTTATAAAAATTCCTACCACCCACTCATAATTTAACCCCTGTTGAAAGAAATAAATGCATAAATATGCATTACGTGGAGGTTTGCTATTCCTTCTGCACACACTTCCAAGGTGAATGGCCCTGAGGGAGCCTGTTTATAACACAATTCACATAAAGTAGCCAGGAGCACATATTTTGCACCTGTTTTTCTAACAAAAATAAATACTAAAAGGTCATATAAAAAGGGAAATAAAGTTCAAACAATGGTATACACAGGATGCAGGGAAAGCTTTGTGAAACACAATAGCATGTTTTAGTATTATGTGTACACCCCTAAGCAGCTGCACGTAAATACTAAAGTACATTTTACAGTAAACGATGTTCATCAGTATTGTTGAAGGTACCTATTTTAAGATATAGCGTTGCATAATAATTCAACATGGTGGTAGAAGGCACAGGTTCCCTGGCTGCTGCTCATTGTTTTTATCAGTCATGTGTCATCCTGTCCCCAGGGACAATAAGAGCACAGCACACCTGATCTCACTCTCTTCTCTCTGGTATCACACACAATGCACCACTCTTATAGCACAAGAAATAGCTGAATAACTTTGCACTGTGTTTTGTTATGGAAAAATCCATACTCTGCAGCCACTGCTGCTGAGTTGAAAGGAGATTTGCCAGCAAAGGTAGGCTCTCTGTTTATTTTATTTACCTAGGCAAGTCAGTTAAGAACAAATTCTTATTTTCAATGACAGCCTAGAAACAGTGGGTTAACTGCCTGTTCAGGGGCAGAAAGACAGATTTGTACCTTGTCAGCTCGGGGATTTGAACTTGCAACCTTCCGTTTACTAGTCCAACGCTCTAACCACAAGTCTACCCTGCCACCCCATGTGATGTGATGAAGTGTCTCCTTCACTACACATTGGACTTGTAAATGTGTATGCAAGTATTTATTCAAGAGCAAGATGTTTAAAAAAATAAGTAATAATAATTCACCAGTCAAATCCCTCCATTTTCATCATCAGCACTTGGGATGCATGGGGAATGTTCAGCCAGTGTCAGAGGAGTAGTTGCATAGTCTCTGGTAAACCTTGAATGAGAAACAACACAGTGAGTGGACTCATATGAAAAATACAGAGTATGTTCCACAATTCATATCCCATAACAGAAGTCAAACAATTAAATTGCTCACAAAAGAGCATTGTGCCATAATTGCTTTCCTTGGTGAACCTTAGCAACAGAACAGCCCAGTAGACCATGCATGGGGTGGTGAAGTCATGTGAGCAATGCTCCCCTGTGCCCTGGCCTGGGGAGCGTTTACAATGGCACGCTGTTCCCTACGTAGAGCACTACTTTTGACCACGACCCATATAGGTTCTAGTCAAAAGTAGGGCACGCAATAGGGAATAGGGTGCCATTTGGGACGCAGACTGGTAGATGAAACCAGGCTATAATCCCCAGCTGAGCCAGTCTCCCCGGCTCTGAGGCCTCCCCACAGAGACAATGGCAAAGTCTGAGCCCAAGTGCTTCCATTTTGGATCCATGTCCTTTTTCTGGTCGATATAGAAAACTAATTCGCTCGTGACCTTGAAGAGGAGATTATAGGATGAAAGGCCAGGGATTTAGCCCCCAATGCACATCCCCCCAACCCAAGCACAATCTAACTAAATGTATGAACAAGAGACTAGAGAGAATGTGGGGCACCACTGCTCTATTGAAATGTATCTCTCCCTTTTACTTAGGCAGCTTGAGTCACATATGGAGAAATCAATTGCAAAAGTATATTTTCAATCATTATTCTGACAAATGTGAATGTACAGCTTTTGACAATGGACACTATTGGTATTTTACAGTGGAGCTCTGCGGTTGTATACAGTGCTACATTCTAGTTTAGCAGCTCTAGGTTTCCACCGTGCCCAGCTTGGCAGTAATGTGATGAAATGCTATAATAATTTTAAAAACACCTTGGTCATTTAATATGCTGTACTGAAAAGTTATATGACAATATGTTACCATCTAGTGGACTTATTGATTACTGCAGGGATGACTGATCATCCTTTCACTCCACTCAAATTACACTGCTCAAAAAAATAAAGGGAACACTAAAATAACACATCCTAGATCTGAATGAAATATTCTTATTAAATACTTTTTTCTTTACATAGTTGAATGTGCTGACAACAAAATCACACAAAAATTATCAATGGAAATCAAATTTATCAACCCATGGAGGTCTGAATTTGGAGTCACACTCAAAATTAAAGTGGAAAACCACACTACAGGCTGGTCCAACTTTGATGTAATGTCTTAAAACAAGTCAAAATGAGGCTCAGTAGTGTGTGTGGCCTCCACGTGTGGCCTGTATGACCTCCCTACAACGCCTGGGCATGCTCCTGATGAGGTGGCAGATGGTCTCCTGAGGGATCTCCTCCCAGACCTGGACTAAAGCATCCACCAACTCCTGGACAGTCTGTGGTGCAACGTGGCATTGGTGGATGGAGCAAGACATGATGTCCCAGATGTGCTCAATTGGATTCAGGTCTGGGGAACGGACGGGCCAGTCCATAGCATCAATGCCTTCCTCTTGCAGGAACTGCTGACACACTCGAGGCACATGAGGTCTAGCATTGTCTTGCATTAGGAGGAACCCAGGGCCAACCGCACCAGCATATGGTCTCACAAGGGGTCTGAGGATCTCATCTCCGTACCTAATGGCAGTCAGGCTACCTCTGGCGAGCACATGGAGGGCTGTGCGGCCCCCCAAAGAAATGCCACCCCACACCATGCCTGACCCACCGCCAAACCGGTCATGCTGGAGGATGTTGCAGGCAGCAGAACGTTCTCCACGGCGTCTCCAGACTCTGTCACGTCTGTCACATGTGCTCAGTGTGAACCTGCTTTCATCTGTGAAGAGCACAGGGCGCCAGTGGCGAATTTGCCAGTCTTGGTGTTCTCTGGCAAATTCCAAACGTCCTGCACGGTGTTGGGCTGTAAGCACAACCCCCACCTGTGGATGTCAGGCCCTCATACCAAATCAAATCAAATCAAATCAGAGGGTAGAAAGGTCTGCACAACGCATCACCAGGGGCAAACTACCTGCCCTCCAGGACACCTACACCACCCGATGTTAGAGGAAGGCCATAAAGATCATCAAGGACAACACCCACCCGAGCCACTGCCTGTTCACCCCGCTATCATCCAGAAGGCGAGGTCAGTACAGGTGCATCAAAGCTGGGACCGAGAGACTGAAAAACAGCTTCTATCTCAAGGCCATCAGACTGTTAAACAGCAACCACTAACATTGAGTGGCTGCTGCCAACACACTGACTCAACTCCAGCCACTTTAATAATGGGAATTGATGGGAAATGATGTAAAATATATCACTAGCCACTTTAAACAATGCTACCTAATATGATGTTTACATACCCTACATTATTCATCTCATATGTATACGTATATACTGTACTCTATATCATCTACTGCATCCTTATGTAATACATGTATCACTAGCCACTTTAACTATGCCACTTTGTTTACATACTCATCTCATAAGTATATACTGTACTCAATACCATCTACTGTATCTTGCCTATGCGGCTCTGCACCAACACTCATTCATATCTTTATGTACATATTCTTTATCCTCTTACACTGTGTATAAGAAATTAGTTTTTGGAATTGTTAGTTAGATTACTTGTTGGTTATTACTGCATTGTCGGAACTAGAAGCAAAAGCATTTCGCTACACTCGCATTAACATCTGCTAACCATGTGTATGTGACAAATAAAATTTGATTTGATTTTGTGTTGCTTCCTAAGTGGACAATTTGATTTCACAGAAGTGTGATTGACTTGGAGTTACATTGTGTTGTTTAAGTGTTCCCTTAATTTTTTTGAGCTGTGTATATTTTTAAACCACATATATTTTGGATTTAACGGCAAAAAATAAACTATTTCTCATTAACCATGGTCAATGTATTAGAGAGCCACTGGGGAGTGGGGACCACATGCTACAAACGTGTAAAGCTAAAAAAAATCAATCTGGATAGGTGCTGCACAAAATATATACAAGTCTGTTGAGAAGGGAGTGCATTGAAGACGTTTGTTTCTGACTTGGCTGATACCTCATGCGCTCTCATCCTTTTGTGCGCCCTAGCTAATGATAGCACGGATGTGCGTTAGGTTGCCGTTTAAAACAGCTGCTCCCCGGCCGCCGATGACATGTACGTCGATTGCCCGTCTCTTTGATTCAGAGAGGTTGCGTAAATGCGCAAGACATTTTGGTTGAATACATTCAGTTGTGCAACTGGCTCGGTATCCCATTTCCCTCTATAAATGCTGCGTTCATGTGCTAGTCGGAACTAGAATAGTCGGACATTTTGACATGTTAACTGGTTACAGATACACGTGCCGCTTTCAACAAATCAGCAGGTGGGACATTTCTGAGTTTCCGACTAGGATATGAATGCAGCAAGAGTACCACAGTATGAATCATAAAAACTAGCGGTCAAACAGCGAAATGGTTTCAATTGTTTTTAAGAAACTTCAAATAGGCTCACTCTGGCATGACGTTTGGACAAAGATGTAAATCTCTCTCAAACAATGTGATTTATATTAATATATTTGCCTGTATTTACCCCCAACAAATGAAGTACTAATTAGCAGCTAATTATGACACCTCCACTGTGGGGCTCTTATGTGACTTGTTAAGCAAATCTTTGTCGGAGCTGAAGAAAACGGCAAGGAAGTTAGGGGTTTGTACTGTAACCATGCATTCTATGTAAAGGCAATAGACCTAAGCAGATGTGAGTATCTAAATCCAGAAATGTTCAAACGGTTTAGCGCAAATATTCCTGACCATAAAACCTACTCTACCTCGGTATCCACATTGAGTACAGTTTATTCATTTCATACTAGGCCTACTACTCGAATCCTTTCATATCACTCCCTCAAAAATGTAGCTCGGGTTTTTATAGTCAGAGGATGACAGATTAAGCTACTCAAGGTAGATGCCGGTATCGATTAACAACGGCTGGCTGGCTGCAACCAGAGTATAGCCCTATTCGCACAGGACTAGTAATACTAGAGAAAGTTAGTCATGTACACTACCGTTCAAATGTTTGGGGTCATGTCCAAGAAATGTCCTTGTTTTTTAAAGAAAAGCCCATTTTTTGTTCATTAAAATAACATCAAATTGATCAGAAATAAAGTGTAGACATTGTTAATGTTGTAAATGACTATTGTAGCTGGAAATGTCAGATTTTTTATGGAATATCTACATAGGCATACAGAGGCCCATTATCAGCAACTATCACTCCTGTGTTCCAATGGCACGCTGTGTTAGCTAATCCAAGTTAATAATTTTAAAAGGCTAACTGATCATTAGAAAACCATTTTGCAATTATGTTAGCACAGATGAAAACTGTTGTTCTGATTAAAAAAGCAATAAAACTGGCCTTCTTTAGACTAGTTGTGTATCTGGCCCATCAGCATTTGTGGGTTCGATTACCGGCTCAAAATGGCCAGAAACAAATTACTTTCTTCTGCAACTCGTCAGTCTATTCTTGTTCTGAGAAATGAAGGCTATTCCATGTGAGAAATTGCCAAGAAACTGAAGATCTGGTACACCGCTGTGTACTACTCCCTTCACAGAACAGCGCAGACTGGCTCTAACCAGAATAGAAAGAGGAGTGGGAGGCCCCGGTGCACAACTGAGCAAGAGGACAAGTACATTAGAGTGTCTAGTTTGAGAAACAGACGCCTCACAAGTTCTCAACTGGCAGCTTCATTAAATAGTAACCGCAAAACACCAGTTTCAACGTCAACAGTGAAGAGGCGGATGCTGGCCTTCTAGTCAGAGTTGCAAAGAAAAAGCCATATCTCAGACTGGCCAATAAAAATTAAAGATTAAGAATGGCAAAAGAACACTGACACTGAACAGAGGAACTCTGCCTAGAAGTCCAGCATCCCAGAGTCGTCTCTTCACTGCTGACGTTGAAAGTTGTTGACAGGTTGCCTTTTATTATTTTGTTCAGTATAAAAATGACTGACATGGCAGATTTGGACAGGACTTAAATGAAGAATGTTGTGATTTGTGCTCGTGCACATATCTCCCCCAGTAAAACTAATCCTGTGCAAATAGGGCTTATGTCATCGACGGCAACACATATATACTGCGCACTGTATTTTTCAAGGACGTGATTCGCATCAGAAATCCTGATCATGTTTGAAGCGGTCTTTTGTGTACCAATGATGGATGAAAGATGTGCATCATCTGCTATAGACAAGCCTAAAAATGTGTGCAGCGAGCGCACATTTTCCTTATCTGTTTGAATGAAATGTATTATAGTGATATTTTCTATTCATTGATTTAATTGTACAATATCACCTTCAGATCATTAAAAAAAGGATTGGCACCTTTTATTTCCCCAGCAAAGGTTTTCAGTCCAGTCAATACAACTCATTCACACTTTATGACCTCCATCCCACTGATGTAGCTATAACTGATGAAGGCCTAGCAGTATACAAAATATTATAATTTAGTTTATTGCTGATTGTAATGACATTCAAGTCAATGTGGTACATATTTTCACTACTATCTCTTCAGTGTTGTGAATGACACTTGTGTTTCCTTGTTTTAAGAGTGGCTATGTGAACATGTCAGTGATGACAGAAGTTAAAGCTACTTGTGCAGACTTCATAGCCTAGTTGAACTGCATGATATCCTCCAAAGCTCCACTGACACAGATTCCAGGGATCTCCCGCTTAGCCTATCTCAGCTAAACATCAACCAACCTAGTTATTCATTCAAATGTTCCTATTTCATTTGCTACATTATAGTGCTTATTCCCTATAGTGCACTACTTTTGACCCAGATTTGTATAGCCCCTGGTCAAACAGTGCATTATATCGGGAATAGGGTGCCATTTGAGACGTAGCCATGATGTTTCAATACAAAGAGCTATCACCATTGTTTTTTTTACTATATCTTTCACAGTGTTGCAGCTGAATGAGGACATGTGGCTGAATGAGGACATGGATATTCAGCGAGCGGAATATACGCTGCACCGGCAAAATAGAACAGCACACTCCGTTAAAACGAGGGTGGGGCGGTCTTTGCATTTTTGTAAACAACAGCTGATGCACGAAATTTAAGGAAGTCTCTAGATTTTGCTCGCCTGAAGTAGAGTATCTTGTTATAAATTGCAGACCACACTACATGCCTAGAGAGTTTTCAGCTATGCTTTTCGTGGCTGTTTATTTAACACCACAGACGGATGCTGGCACTAAGACTGCACTCAGTCAGCTGTATAAGGAAATAAGCAAACAGGAAACCACTCACACAGAGGCGGCGCACCTAGTGACCGGAGACTTTAATGCAGGGAAATTTAAATCAGTTCTACCTAATTTCCATCAACATATTAAATGTGCAACCAGACGGAAAACAATTCTAGATCACCTGTACTCCACACACAGAGATGCATACAAAGCTCTCCCTCGCCCTCCATTTGGTAAATCCGACCACAACTCTATCCTCCTGATTCCTGCTTACAAGCAAAAAATTAAAGCAGAAAGCACCAGTGACTCGGTCTATAAAAAAGTGGTCAGATGAAGCAGATGCTAAACTACAGGACTGCTTTGCTATCAGACTGGAACATGTTCCGGGATTCTTCCTATGGCATTGAGGAGTACACCACATCAGTTACTGGCTTTATCAATAAGTGCAATGAGGACGTCGTCCCCACAGTAACTGTACGTACATACCCCAACCAGAAGCCATGGATTACAGGCAACATTCGCACTGGGCGAAAGGGTAGCGCCGCCACTT
Source organism: Oncorhynchus masou masou (assembly GCF_036934945.1). Lineage (NCBI taxonomy): Eukaryota > Metazoa > Chordata > Actinopteri > Salmoniformes > Salmonidae > Oncorhynchus > Oncorhynchus masou. The sequence continues at coordinate 26,273,180 of NC_088214.1, read as the reverse complement.
TCAAGGTGCGGGACTCTAACCCGGAAGCTTGTAAGATATCCTACTATGCCCTGCGACGAACCATCAAACAGGCAAAGCGTAAATATAGGGCTAAGATTGAATCGTACTACACCGGCTCCGACGCTTGTCTTATGTGGAAGGGCTTGCAAACTATTACAGACTTCAAAGGGAAGCACAGCCACGAGCTGCCCAGTGACACGAGCCTACCAGACAAGCTAAATCACTTCTATGCCCTCTTTGAGGCAAGCAACACTGAAGCATGCATGACAGCATCAGCTGTTCTGGACGACTGTGTGATCATGCTCTCCGTAGCCGACGTGAGTAAGACCTTAAAACAGGTCAACATTCACAAGGCTGAGGGGCCAGATGGATTACCAGGACGTGTGCTCCAGGCATGTGCTGACCAATTGGCAGGTGTCTTCACTGACATTTTCAACATGTCCTTGATTTAGTCTATAATACCAACATGTTTCAAGCAGATCACCATAGTCCCTGTGCCTAAGAACATAAAGGCAACCTGCCTAAATGACTACAGAGCCGTAGCACTCACGTCCATAGCCATGAAGTGCTTTGAAAGGCTGGTAAGGGCTCACATCAACACCATTATCCCAGAAACCCCAGACCCACTCCAATTTGCATACCACCCAAACAGATCTACAGGTGATGCAATCTCTATTGCACTCCACACTGCTCTTTCCCACCTGGCCAAAAGGAATACTTATGTGAGAATACTATTCATTGACTACAGTTTAGAGTTCAACACCATAATACTCTCAAAGCTCATCACTAAGCTAAGGATCCTGGGACTGAACACCTCCCTCTGCAACTGGATCCTGGACTTCCTGACGGGCCCCCTCCCAGGTGGTGAAGGTAGGTAGCAACACATATGCCATGCTGATCCTCAACACTGGAGCCCCCCAGGGGTGCGTGCTCAGTCCTCTCCTGTACTCCCTGTTCACCCACGACTGCATGGCTAGGCACGACTCCAACACCATCATTATGTTTGCAGATGACACAACAATGGTAGGCCTGATCAACGACAAGACAGCGTATAGGGAGGAGGTCAGAGACCTGGTCGGGTTGTGCCAGAATAACAACCTATCCCTCACCGTAACCAAGACAAAGGAGATGACCGTGGACTACAGGAAATGGAGGATTGAGCACGCCCCCATTCTCATCAACGGGGCTGTAGTGGAGCAGGTTGAGAGCTTCAAGTTCCTTGGTGTCCACATCACCAACAAACTATAATGGTCCAAACACACCAAGACAGTTGTGAAGAGGGCACAACAAAGCCTATTCACCTCAGAAACTAAAAAGATTTGGCATAGCTCCTCAGATCCTCAAAAGGTTCTACAGCTGCAACATCGAGAGCATGCTGACTGGTTGCATCACTGCCTGGTATGGCAATTGCTCGGCCTCTGACCGCAAGGCACTACAGAGGGTAGTGCATACGGCCCAGTACATCACTGGGGCTAAGCTGCCTGCCATCCAAGAACCTCTATACCAGGCGGTGTCAGAAGAAGGCCCTAAAAATTGTCAAAGACCCCAGCCACCCCAGTCATAGACTGTTCTCGCTACTTCCGCATGGCAAGCGGTACCGGTGTGCCAAGTCTAGGACAAAAAGGCTCCTCAACAATTTTTACCCCCAAGCCATAAGACCCCTGAACAGGTAGTCAAATGGCTACCCGGGCTATTTGCATTGTGTGCCTCCCCGCCCCCAACCCCTCTTTTATGCTGCTTCTACTCTCTGTCTATCATATACAGTATGCATAGTCGCTTGAACTATACATTCATGTACATACTACCTCAATTGGCCTGACCAACTAGTGCCTCCGCACATTGGCTAACCGGGCTACCTGCATTGTGTCCCGCCACCCGCCAACCCCTCTTTTACGCTATTGCTACTCTCACTTCATCATATATGCATAGTCACTTTAACCATATCTGCATAGACATACCACCTCAATCAGCCCGACTGACCGGTGCCTGTATGCAGCCTCTCTACTGTTATAGCCTCGCTACTGTATATAGCCTCGCTACTGTTATTTTTCACTGTCATATTACTGTTGTTTTTATTTATTTACTTACCTATTGTTCACATAATACCTTTTTTGCACTGTTGGTTAGAGCCTGTAAGTAAGCATTACACTGTAAGGGCTACACCTGTTGTATTCGGCACCCGTGACAAATAAACTTTGATTTGATATAATGGTGCTGGTTGACAGTGGGATCCAGGTAGTAGATTATACAGTTGGCCTATAGTAAATGGGGTTGCTGTAGCGACAAAGGAGTTCAGTAATTGTGATCTCCTACTTCCTTCAGAAACAATATCCAGACAGGGACCCATTTTTATTGTTTGGACCCTAAAATAAGTGTATATGTTATACAATATATATCACTGATCACAGGTTTTTGTTGAACACCGCTGCCTTGGATGTAAATGTCTGATACCTGATATCGGCATTATTTATTGTCTGTCAACATCCTAATTTGTGCAGTGTTTCTTTACACACTTCTGCAATGTACTTTCACTATTTTATACATTTTGTGTGCTTTGTTTGGAGTTGTATTTTTCAACCGAGACTGTATCACTATTGATGTCGACCACAGATGCAGCAACCATTACTTTATGGCAAGTTAGTGTAACAGTTAGCAGTGCTGTTGTTGAAGCTAAGCACCACTGAAGTGGGTACTTCATTAGGAACTGTGTATGCCTACTCCTGCTATGTAATGCTTTAAAATGTAGCTGATGAGCGTTTTCAATGATTGAGCAGTATCGCATTAATGGAAACCAAGACTGTTCTCAGGGCAGGTCTGCCGGTTTTGACTAGCATAAGTAACTTTTCGCAGCAGGTTAGGAGAACATGCATAATTAGGATAATTAACGTGGCGGGTTTAGGAGAATTAGGTTAAGGTTAGGAAAGGGTTAGCTAAAACGCAAAAATAGTCTCCACGCCACTCAAACATATTTATCTACATCCAGGCCTGCCCTGAGAACAGACTTGGTTTCCACTAATGTGATTCTGCACTAATTGCAGTCATTCGATGTAGATTCATTCTTATTATAAACTGGGTGGTTCAAGCCATGAATGCTGATTGGTTGACAGCCATGGTATATCAGACATTCTTTTTACTGCTCTAATTACATTGGTAACCAGTTTATAATAGCAATAAGGCACCTCGGGGGTTTGTGGTATATGGCCTACGGTCTGTATCCAAGCATTCCATGTTACGTTGTGCACAAGAACAGCCCTTAGACGTGGTATATTAGCCATATACCAAACCCCTATGGCCTTATTGCTTAATTATATTATTCCTTTTTAAATAATATGGACATGTCTTCCCAAAAGGGAGGGAACTGTGAACACAAGAAACATTGAACAAACAAAGAGGAACATTTTAATCAAAGATATGATTCACTTGAAAATGTAGTTGTAAAAAATATAAAGGTTGCATGATTTATCAACATGTATATGTTTGTTACATAATTAGCATAAAATAGATGTAAATGTAACAGTATGACACACTAGGTGACTGGTTATTTAGGAATCAGTTTAGCTAACATGTACAAACCCATCAATGTGGAGTGGCAGTGTGTAACTACTTTGTTTAATGTTCCAGAACTTTACAACAGATAACAATAAACATAGTTCCACTGTTTGTTTTCTTGTCTTTTCTGATTTGATCAGTTTGTAGAGCATGGCGTCCACAATACCAAGATAGTGGGTTCAATTCCAGGGACATCTGGAATATGTAAAATGTATGCACACATGTCTGTAAGTCGCTTTGGATAAAAACATCTGCTAAATGGCATTATCATATCCTACTTAGGAAAGTGCTATAACGAGTAATTTACCTTGGAGAAGAGTTATAACTCTTTCACTTTGAAGGATATCAAAGTATATGCACTGAGTGTACAGAACATTAGGAACACCTTCCTAATATTGAGTTGCACCCCCTTTTGCCCCCAGAACAGCCTCAACTCATTGGGCATTGACCACAAGGTGTCGAAAGCGTTCCACAGGGGTGCTGGCTCATGTTGACTCCAATACTTCCAAAAGTTGTGTTAAGTTGACTGGATGTCCTTTGGATGGTGGGCCATTCTTGATACACACAGGAAACTGTTGAGCGTGAAAAACCCAGCAGCGTTGCACTTCTTGACACACTCGAACCGGTGCGCCTGGCACCTACCACCATACCCCGTTCAAAAGCACTTATTTTGTCTTGCCCATTCACCCTCTGAATGGCACACATTCACAATCCATGTCTCAAAGCTTGAACATATTTCTTTAACCTGTCTCCTTCCCTTTATCTACACTGATTGAAGTGGATTTAACAGGTGACATCAATAAGGGATCATAGCTTTCACCTGGATTCACCTGGTCAGTCTATGTCATGGAAAGAGCAGGTGTTCCTAATGTTTTGTGCACTGTAGTTTTGTACATTTGGTTAACATGGTGCAAATAAGGTGCAAATAGAATAATATTTGACTCAATAATCAGTGTTGATAATCATGGTACACAGCATATTGTATCACAGGGTCTGAACGACCCTCTCCCTATAAAAGTCAGCATGTCAAAGCAGCTGTATGTTGTGACGGCGAGAGCAATCTCATTCTTTACCTGGAGATTGGCATTAAAATGACTCACATAGTAAATCCTGAATGCATTGTATGGAACAAAGCATACTATAATGGCCAGCATAAAGAAAATACTTTTGATCTGAGCCCAAAACTCCTGTTGCGAGAAGATCATCGCCCTGTGAGTTCTGTACACACACCACAGAATACACATCTGACAACAGCCCAGGGCTAATGTAAGTATGATGATGAGAGCACTGAGGATGTAGTTCAGCACAGCTACTTCATGTTTCTCATCAAAAACCCCTCCAAAGTTAAAGCACTGATTGTCACTGGTGGTTGTGTTACTGTCTGTAGATGATCCATATTTCACAGCAGTTAAAGGGACCACCACAATTAGAATGAGGCCCCAGACAGCAGCACTGGCCCCCACGGCATGTAGCCTCCTGTAGAACACCTGCTTAGAACTCCTGAAGAAGTCGTGATAGCGGATCACCAGAATTATCACGTAGAAGATAAAGGCTAGGTACATGTGGGCGAGGATCATGGCACTGACCACCTTGCAGAAGTTAGGGCCGAGATGCCACTCGCCGGCCGCATAGAAGTAGAGGCGGAAGGGCACAGTCAGGAGAAAGAGGATGTGGACCATGATCAGGTTCAAGACGGCTGTGGTGGTCACTGAGCAGGCGTTGAACTTGATGTTGTTGATCATGAGGGACATGCTGATGATCCCTCCAATAAGCACTATAGTGTATATTGACAGCAATGCATATCTGTATGATTTAGGTGTGACATTGTCATCTATGTTGTCGCAAGATGTATTGCCCTCATTCCCCATTCTCTCGTCTTGGGTCTCTGAAATGCTAAATAAGGAGTAAGTTTGAAGTAAGACATTTAACACTATTATTTAGATACAAAGAGTATGCTTATAAATTCACTGTTTGGTTAGTTAGGTGGTCGTCTTACCTTAGTTGAATGCACCAACTGTGAGTGGCTCTGGATAAGAGCGTCTGCTAAATGACCAAAATGTGAATGTAGATGTAAATGTAAATGTAGAAGATAAGAGGCTGTGGAAGTAAAAGTGTCAATAGTACAGTATGTAAATACTGTTGTAGGCAACTGTATAGAAAATGGACATTGATCTATCATACCCATAGAATCTGTACATAGCTAAACAGCACTGACAAATAACAGTCATGATCTAAGTCGTCTGAAAAGCTCAATAAAGAGATCTGGCAAAGGAAATACGTGAGAATATAGTAAAACAAACAAGATCTGAATAAATAGAAACACAAATTCAGCTGACCCTCTTCTGAAGCAACACGAGAGAAACACATGGTCATACCTTTGACATAACATAAGGTTGTCTGTTTCAGAGTACTCACCGGCTGCATACACACCTAAGAACTGGCCTCTCCAGTAGTCATTGGTATGCAGATACGACCTGTCAGGAGGTACAGTTGGATAATTATTGATTCCAATGACAAGAGTTTTCCTGCGTGTGGCTTGCAGCTGATTTCTAGTAAAGTACAGTAAAGTTCAGATTTCTAGTAAAGTACAGTACCAGTCAAAAGTTTGGACACACCTACTCATTCAAGGGATTTTCTTTATTTTTACTAATTTCTACATTGTAGAATAATAGTGAGGACATCACAACTATGAAATAACACATATGGAATCATGTAGTAACCAAAATAACTGTTAAACAAATCTAAATATATTTTAGATTTTAGATTCTTCAAAGTAGCCACCCTTTGCCTTGATAACAGCTTTGCACACTCTTGGCATTCTCTCAACCAGCTTCATGAGGTAGTCACCTGGGGTGCATTTCAATTAACAGGTGCCTTGTTAAAAGATCATTTGTGGAATATCTTTCCATCTTAATGTGTTTGAGCCAATCAGTTGAGTTGTGACAAGGTAGGGAGATGGTATAAAGAAGATTGCCCTATTTGGTAAAAGACCAAGTCCATATTATGGCAAGAACAGCTCAAATAAGCAATGAGAAACGACAGTAAATAATTACTTTAGGACATGGTCAGTCAATACGAAACATTTCAAGAACTTTGAAAGTTTCTTCAAGTGCAGTCGCAAAAATCATCAAGGGCTATGATGAAACTGTCTCTCATGAGGACCGCCACAGGAAAGGAAGGCCCAGAGTTACCACTGCTGCAGAGGATAAGTTAGTTGGAGTTACGAGCCTCCGAATGCAGCCCAAATAAATGCTTCACTGAGTGGTCAAATTTCTGCAAAGAAACCACTACTAAAGGACACCAATAATAAGAAGAGACTTGCCAAGAAACAATAGCAATGGACATTAGACCGCTGGAATTCTGTCCTTTGGTCTGATGAGTCAAAATTAGATATTTTTGGTTCCAACCGCCGTGTCTTTGTGAGACGCAGAGTAGGCGAACGGATGATCTCTGCATGTGTGGTTCCCACTGTGAAGCATGGAGGATGAGGTGTGATGGTGTGGGGGTGCTTTGCTGGTGACCCTCTCAGTGATTTATTTAGAATTCAAGGCACACTTAACCAGCATCTCCACCACAGCATTTTGCAGCGATACGCCATCCCATCTGGTTTGCGCTTAGCGGGACTATCATTTGTTTTTCAACACTACAATGACCCACAACACACCTCCAGGCTGTGTAAGGGCTATTTGAACAAGAAGAAGAGTGATGGAGTGTTGCATCAGATGACCTGGCCTCCACAATCACCGACCTCCACAATCACCGACCTCAACCCAATTGAGATGGTTTGGGATGAGTTGGATCGCAGAGTGAAGGAAAAGCAGTCAACAAGTGCTCAGCATATGTGGGAACTCCTTCAAGACTGTTGGAATATAATTCCTCATGACGTTGGTTGAGAGAATGCCAAGAGTGTGCAAAGCTGTCATCAAGGCAAAGGGTGGCTACTTTGAAGAATCTAAAATCTAAAATCTATTTTGATTCGTTGAACACTTTTTTGGTTACTACATGATTCCATATGTGTTATTTCATAGTTCTGATGTCTTCACTATTATTCTACAATGTAGAAAATAGTACAAATAAATAAAAACAGTTGAATGAGAAGGTGTGTCCAAACTTTTGACTGGGACTGTAGATCAATTTATCTACGGCGGAAGTATAACCAAATACTTCCTATTACTGACAGGCGACACATGAAAGCAAATATTGGCTGAATTTCAAAGATAGGGTTACAGTAATTCCCTTTGGGTTTGTATATTGTCAATGCTAATTTACCATTTACTGAGAGCAGGAGCAGGAGTCTCTGGATGCAGTAAATTTGTCTGCCAGGAAGGTACCCAACATGCTATGTAGATCATGACACTGATACACTCGTCTTTATCTTAGGAGACATATTTCATAATCCTTTATTAGTGCAGAATAGAGAACTGAAATAAGGAACTAAAACACCTTTCTAATCTACAGCATCACTAAATGGAAAGTCAACAAATACCCTTACATTTTCCTCCCAATGATAAAGCATGAACTGAAGAAGCCCAGAACATTTCCTGATTCCTTTGTATTGCCTTTGTAAACCGGCTTAATTTAGCTATTGGTGGTACTGCATAAAAGTTATTTCCAACATTGCATCAATTGTACTGTATGCACAGCACATTCGCACAACGTCTTCAATTTTGAATTGTGTAGATATATATAGTACCATTTCATTTTTAAAGGCAATACAAAGAAATCAAGAAGTGTAAGGGGCTTCTCCAGTCCATACTTTATCAGTGGGAGGAGCATTAAAGGGTATTTGTTGACTTTCCATTTAGTGATGGTGTAGATTATAAAGGTGTTTCAGTTCATTGTTTTCAGTTCTCTTTTCTGCACCAATAAATGATTTTGAAATATGTTACCTGGAACCGGCTCCTGCACCTTGGGTCAAAGTGAGAGCCAGGTGAAACCAAGCTCCAGCACTTTACGGGTCCAAAGAGAAGTAGGTTAAAACACATGTTAAAATTACGACAAACTAAGGTTAGGTCTAAGGTTAACCCTAGCTTCATGTCCACATCCCGGGTTCAACACTTTCCCTTGCATCAACCACAACCCTAGCTTCATGTTCACATCCCGGGTTCAACACTTTCCCTTGCGTCAACCACAACCCTAGCTTCATGTTCACATCCCGGGTTCAACATTTTCCCTTGCATAAACCACAACCCTAGCTTCATGTTCACATCCCGGGTTCAACACTTTCCCTTGCATCAACCACAACCCTAGCTTCATGTTCACATCCCGGGTTCAACACTTTCCCTTGCATCAACCACAACCCTAGCTTCATGTTCACATCCCGGGTTCAACACTTTCCCTTGCATCAACCACAACCCTAGCTTCATGTCCACATTCCAGTTCAACTCCAACCACAACCCTTATCCTAATCTTGGCATAACCCTAACTAGGTTTGAATAGCAACCGGGGTACGGAGATTTTCCACCCAAACCCACTCCCCTTATTCGGGATAAATATCTGCAAGAAACCGGTAAATTCAAATAAATGATTTCTATGAACAGCATGACGTGAAATGGAACTGTTAAATGATATGTGATGTCTAAATCGGTCTTCTCTATGGAACCAGGCCTACTCTCTGCTATCTGTATGATCAATCATCAAAGCTCAGGGTGTCACGCCCTGGTCGAAGTATTTTGTGTTTGTCTTCATTTATTTGGTGTGGCATGGGTTTTTGTATGTGGTGTGTTTGTATTGGGATTGTAGCTTCGTGGGGTGTTCCAGTTAAGTCTATGGCTGTCTGAAGTGGTTCTCAATCAGAGGCAGGTGTTTATCGTTGTCTCTGATTGGGAACCATATTTAGGCAGCCATATTCTTTGAGTGTTTCGTGGGTGATTGTCCTTAGTGTCCTGATGTCCTTGATTTGTGTTTATTTACACCAGTATAGGCTGTTTCGGTTTTCGTTACGTTCTTTGTTTTGTAGTGTTTGTAATTGATTCGTGTTTTACGTTTGTTTATTAAACATGGATCGAAATCTACACGCCGCATTTTGGTCCGAATCTCCTTCCCACCTAGAAAGCCGTAACACAGGGTGGGGACAGAGAGCGTATCTCAGTATAGAGCGCAGCGCATAATGCATGTATCATCTCATCAGGGTAACTTTTTTTCTTATGAAAGGTAGGACTACATTTGCTGCAGTAATATAAAGACTGAATGTGGTCTAATTTACATATCTCAATCTGGCGATTTGTTTTATTTAATTGCAGCTGCAGAGTTTTAAAACAGCATATCACGCAAATATTGTTACCTTAAATGACTGCACATGCGGGCACTCTCACAATCGTTCTCACTCTCCATCAATTCTATTCAAATTGCATCCAAAATGGACATTGATCTATCATACCCATAGAATCTGTACATAGCTAAACAGCACTGACAAAAAACAGTCATGATCTAAGTCGTCTGTAAAGCTCAATAAAGAGATCTGGCAAAGGGAATACGTGAGAATATAGTAAAACAAACAAGATCTGAATAAATAGAAACACAAATTCAGCTGACCCTCTTCTGAAGCAACACGAGAGAAACACATGGTCATACCTTTGACATAACTTAAGGTTGTCCTTTTCAGAGTACTTACTGGTTGCACACACACATAAGAACTGGCCTCTCCAGTAGTCATTGGTATGCAGATACGACCTGTCAGGTGGTACAGTTGGATAATTATTGACTACAATGACAAGAGTTTTCCTGTGTGTGGCTTGCAGCCGATACTATGTGTGGAGATCTCATTTCACTGTTTATCAAATTTCTAGTAAAGTACAGTACCGGTCATAAGTTTGGACACATCTACTCATTCAAGTAATTTATTTTATTTTACTATTTTCTACATTGTAGAATAATAGTGAAGACATCAACACTATGAAATAACCCATATGGAATCATGTAGTAACCATGCACATCTAATTTACATATCTCAATCTGCTGATTTTATTTTATTTAATTGCAGCTGCAAAGTTTTAAAACAGCCTTTCACGCAAATATTGTTGCTTTTAAATCAGTACGTATGTGGGGACTTTCACTATACAGTTGTGGCCAAAAGTTTTGAGAATGACACAAATGTTAATTTTCACAAAGTTTGCAGCTTCAATGTCTTTAGATATTTTGTCAGATGTTACTATGGAATACTGAAGTATAATTACAAGCATTTCATAAGTGTCAAAGGCGTTTATTGACAATTACATGAAGTTGATGCAAAGAGTCAATGTTTGCAGTGTTGACCCTTCTTTTTCAAGACCTCTGCAATCCACCCTGGCATGCTGTCAATTAACTTCTGGGCCACATCCTGACTGATGGCAGCCCATTCAGGCATAATCAATGCTTGGAGTTTGTCAGAATTTGTGGGTTTTTGTTTGTCCACCAGCCTCTTGAGATTTGACCAAAGGTTCTCAATGGGATTAAGGTCTGGAGAGTTTCCTGGCCATGGACCCAAAATATCGATGTTTTGTTCCCCGAGCCACTTAGTTATTACTTTTGCCTTATGTCAAGGTGCTCCATCATGCTGGGAAAGGCCTTGTTCGTCACCAAACCGTTCCTGGATGGTTGGAAGAAGTTGCTCTCGGAGGATGTGTTGGTACCATTCTTTATTCATGGCTGTGTTCTTAGGCACAATTGTGAGAGATCCCACTCCCTTGGCTGAGAAGCAACCCCACACATGAATGGTCTCAGGATGCTTTACTGTTGGCATGACATGGGACTGATGGTAGCGCTCACCTTGTCTTCTCCAGACAAGCTTTTTTCCGGATGCCCCAAACAATCGGAAAGGGGATTCATCAGAGAAAATGACTTTACCCCCGTCTTCAGCAGTCCAATCCCTGTACCTTTTGTAGAATATCAGTCTGTCCCTGATGTTTTTCCTGGAGAGAAGTGGCTTCTTTGCTGCCCTTCTTGACACCAGGCCATCCCCCAAAAGTCTTCACCTCACTGTGCATGCAGATGCACTCACATCTACCTGCTGCCATTCCTGAGCAAGCTCTGTACTGGTGGTGCCCCGATCCCGCAGCTGAATCAACTTTAGGAGACGGTCCTGGCGCTTGCTGTTCTTTCTTGGGTGCCCTGAAGCCTTCTTCACAACAATTGAACCGCTCTCCTTGGAGTTCTTGATGATCCAATAAATGGTTGATTTTGGTGCAATCTTACTGGCAGTCTTATATAGCCTCTGTCTCTTGCACAAAAGAACCTGCGCTCCACTGGCCTCTCTCCTAAGAAAACGCTCCTTAACTCTTGGAGTCCCAGGAAAAGCTAGACTAGAATAGCTTGCTGAAAAATGTGTTTCTTATGCATTTCTTATGCTAATAGACTATTCCAAGCAGGATGCAAGCTCTTGTTTGCTGAATGTTAATACAGCAGTCAACATAACTCACAGGGAGAGAACCGTGATGGTGGTAGAATACAGCAGCTATTTATTGAGACCCATAACCATTCACTATACAAGAAGAGAAGTGATATCCATCTGCATTTTATTCTATATCGTTACGATGATGAAGACAAGGACAATACATTTATTTTATTTAACTGTTGAAAGCCAGGAAGGAATGAAGCAACAATAAATATATAGAGAAAGAGAAGGTAGCTATGCAAGTTGCACAACATTAGGGTAAATATTTTGAAAGGTATATACAGTTGAAGTCGTAAGTTTACATACACCATAGCCAAAAACATTTAAACTCAGTTTTTCACAATTCCTGACATTTAATCATAGTAAAGAAAATCCTGTCTTAGGTCCCTTAGGATCACCACTTTATTTTAAGAATGTGAAATGTCACAATAGTAGTAGAGAGAATGATTTATTTCAACTTGTATTTATTTTATCACTTTCCCAGTGGGTCAGAAGTTTACATACACTCAATTAGTATTTGGTAGCATTGCCTTTAAATTGTTTAACTTGGGTCAAACGTTTCGGGTAGCCTCCCCACAATAAGTTGGGTGAATTTTGGCCCATTCCTCCTGACGGAGCTGGTGTAACTGAGTCAGGTTTGTAGGCCTCCATGCTCGCACACGCTTTTTCAGTTCTGCCCACAAATTTTATATAGGATTGAGGTCAGGGCTTTTGTGATGGCTACTCCAATACCTTGACTTTGTTGTACTTAAGCCATTTTGCCACAACTTTGGAAGTATGCTTGGGGTCATTGTCCATTTGGAAGACCCATTTGCAACTAAGCTTTAACTACCTGACTGATGTCTTGAGATGTTGCTTCAATATATCCTCACAATTTCCCCTCCTCATGATGCCATCTATTTTGTGAAGTGCACCAGTCCCTCCGGCAGCAAAGCACCTACACAACATGTTGCTGCCACCCCTGTGCTTCATGGTTGGGCATTCTTATCCATTGCTTTCTAGCTAGCCAGTCACAACCTCTATAAAATCAACTTGGGGCTCTAGCACCTTCCACAGAGTTACATTATTTTCCAGAGAATGCATAGAGCCTCGAGTTGATTATCCCTTTTATACCATGGCTATAATTTAACACATTTACCACTATAAATGTGTTCATTTGCCGTTAGAAATGTTTTCCACATCCACTGAAGTAGCTAGCAAGTTTACTATATACCGTAGCTACAGTATTTGCCTTGGTATCCAAACAAACAGACCTGCTAGTTTAGCTAAGCAAACCAAAAGTCCTGTGTTGCTATTATGAAAATCGAATTCAACAATGCCAATAATGTTTTTTATTCAACTTTTGCTTTCAAAAGCAGCTTAAACATAGAACAAGTAAGAATGAACTATAGCCATTGAATTCTACCATGCTGATATACCGTGCATTTTAGGTCAATAATGTACGCTCTAGAATGCCCTTCAAGCCAATCAGAAATTAGTATTCAATAATGCCACGGTATAAAACTAGATAAAGGGACAGTTGGGCAAGATAGAGGGTTTGTGCTGATTGCATGGAGATTGTGACAGCTGGTTAAATGGTGTCCCTTGAGAAGGCAAGAACAAGATGTATGTCAGGAGAAGTGCAGTATTATCATAAGGAGACGTATACTTGTGGAGGAGGAATTGAGGGAAAAAGAGAGGTCTACGACAGATAGGGAGAAAGAGGGTAAGCTTGAGTCTGTTTAAAAAAGGGAGATGGTTTGAAGACAGGAGGAGAAATAGAAGTGAATGAGGAGGAAGTGTCCGGATAAAGATGAGTCTGTGACAGTAGGAGTGAAGTTTTTGGAAAAAGTAGACCCTTGCCTTTTGACTGATCCATTTTTGGTTTCAGGGTGCTGTGAAATTGGTGAGGGTAACCAGAAGTGGTCTTGTGATAATTGTTTGCGTTTCTGCTGGTCAGAGGGAGCAGGCACTCCGTGTTAAGCGAATGGGGGCAAGAGATGAGAATTGTTTTGCTCTCAAGAAAAGGGCGCCATTGAATGCAGTGATTACTGGGGTAGAGGTAAATATGAAAGCTGACCAATTGAAGGGAAAGATTCCCGGTGTTTGTGATGCTTGATGTTTGGTGCTACTCAGACAGGGTGGCGTGAGTGGGGAAACAGAAGAGTCGTTGTCTGTTCTTTTGAGTTTTGATGTGGAGTCTTTGCCCGACAAAGTGGTGTTAGTTTATCCTGTGCAAGCTTTTGTGCCGAATACATTACGTTGTTACAGGTGTCAAGTTTATCACGTGTCAGCCAATCAGTATTCAGGGCCCGAACAACCCAGTTTATAATGTCGTGTAAAGCATATTTATTACTTGTTTGTTTCTTAGGGATTCATTTAACTATAACTAAAACACTATAGCAATTATGTTAACCACTAGATGGTGTTGTTGGTCAGGTTTTTAACTAAACTAGGAAAGTCCAGATACTATTTATTTAATATTTTGTCTACAATAGGCTAGATCTAATACAATGTTTTATTAGACGCTGTAATAGTCTTGTTCGTCATCAAAAGACATGGAGAGACAAACCTCCAAAAGAATAACATTGGAAAGTAATTGCAGTATCTTCTGATCAAGTTAATCAGTTTATTAATCATATTTTGTACTTATTCAACTATCCAATAATAAGAAGCATGTTTATTTAAAAAGTTAATGCCCTAAACATCAGCTCATATTACATAACTCTCATAAATCATGACAAATATTCCTACATACAAATATATGTTTATTGTCCCTCTGCATTCCTGAGTGTAATAAAAAAAAGATTGTTTTGCCTCTACTTCTTTTGAGGTTTGTCTCAGGATTAGAACAACCCTAATCTCGGTTAACCTAGAAGTAAAATCCTGCGTAATTTGGTCAGCTGTACATGCAGAATCTGCCCACGGGATATTAGTACAACTCTCTTCATTCAAATAGCCATTCCTTCTAGCTGGTATTCACTTTAACCTTTCCAGTTTTAAGAGTGTTGCGTTTATAGGTCAAAACAATATTAATAAACTTTTCTCATTCATAGTACGTTATCAATGGTACAGTATGTTACGTTGTGAAATTCTCTTTTCAGTATCGTCATCTCAATGTTCTCAAAATAGTTGTTTTTTTTTGCTTTTCATTTTTTTCAAAAATAAATGATTGCTTCAACATTCAGTCTAAAATCAGATCTCAGTAGTGTTCAAGAATTGCTGATATTTATTGAAATGGTTATATGCACAGGCTCCTGCTGATCCTGATTGGATCATGTGGCAGAACTTTAGCAGATTATCTAGGATTAGTTGTTACAACCCCAATCCGACCCACTACAATAATCCAGTCCTCAACTCTAACATAGCATACACTACACCCTTACTCGATCAGCAATTCAACTAGTGTAATTATTTAGAGAAAGGACATGCTGTGAGACAACACGATAGGGAGTCTGTGTGGCGGCCAACAGCTCTAGAATGTCAAACATTTATACAATAAGGTAGGCTGTGCATGCTCTTCTACTCTACTCATTCTGTTGTTGGTTTATGTGAATGTTGCTTTACTTGATTGAACATCATCTGCCAGCTCAGTATGTTGGACAGTGACCCAAAATAATTAAGGGGGGTTACACCTCCAAAGTATTATTTGAAATGTATCAAAACCATTTTAAAAGCTTTACTTATTCCAGGTCTGATTTAGCAACATATGTCATTTTTACTGTATCTGCTCACAATCACACGTGTTCTCTATATGTTTCTCTAGAGCTATTCTCTGTGGTCAGTGGTCCTCTAGTGAAAGACTAGATGGCAAAACGGTTATCATTACTGGAGCCAATGCTGGCATTGGCAAAGAGACTGCAATGGACCTGGCAAAGAGAGGTAAGTACACTTGTGTAACAGTATAACTCTAGACCATCCCCTCGCCCATACTTGGGCGCGAACCAGGGACCCTATGCACACATCAACAACAGTCACCCACAAAGCATCGTTACCCATCGCTCCACAAAAGCCGCGGCCCTTGCAGAGCAAGGGGAACCACTACTTCAAGGTCTCAGAGCAAGTGACGTCACCGATTGAAACGCTATTTAGCGCGCACCACCGCTAACTAAGCTAGCCGTTTCACATCCGTTACACTTGCACCAGCATGTTAGTATACAGTACATGTACCACCATGTTGTGGTGAAAGGATGGGTAGCATGATGCATGTTTGTTGACAGAAACTGTACATACTTGACATATACTCCGTCATTTTTCTATAATCATCAGGGGGCAGGATAATCTTGGCCTGCAGAGACTTGGGCAGAGCTGAGGCGGCACAGAGAGAGATCATTGAGAAATCTGGAAACCCCAACATTGTGACCAGAAAGATGGATTTGTCCGACACAAAGTCCATTAGAGAATTTGCAGAGTTAATCAACAGGGGTTAGTAGAGACTTGTCACTCATCCAATCTCTTTAGAATCTCAATGTGATGACTTTGTCTAATGTAGAAATACAATATGGAATATAATACAAAACACAATCAGTCTTAACTTCAGTGATTACTTTTTTTATTTGGAAATACTCTTTCAGAGGAGAAACAAGTGAACATTCTTATCAACAATGCTGGGATCATGATGTGTCCATACTCTAAGACCGCAGATGGCTTTGAGATGCAGTTTGGAGTGAACCATTTGGGTGAGACAGAGCAACCTAACACAAATGAAGAGATACCAAATAGGCTATAGGGGTGAAATTATATATTATCTATAGTTCTTACCCTATGAAAATATTAGTCAGTAATACGTTGTATAAGAAATCTACTGTAGAGTAGCATGTTAGAATATCATGTCTTTCAGGTCATTTCCTGCTCACCTTCCTGCTGATTGATCTGATAAAGAGATCCAGACCAGCCAGAATCATCAACCTGTCCTCCATGGCTCACAAATGGGGTTGCATACAGCTAGAGGACATCAACAGTGAGAGGAGCTACCACTCCAGAAGAGCATATGGACAGAGCAAATTAGCCAACATCCTGAGTATACGGTCCCTGGCCAAGAGACTAAAAGGTTTGTGTTACATTTTTTTTTCTCCCATATTGGTGTTGACATTATCAGTGGACCTGGGCAAGCAAAACAAACTGCATTGAAAACACTGCGGTTTATGATAGAAGCTTTGCAAGATTGGCTGGCTTTTCATCATAGAAGTTTTGCGTCATTGGCTAGCTTAAAGATAACACTTTTCTTAGAACGTCTTATCTTGTTCACTAATAAACTTTCTAGCACTGCTGTTCTTTTTCAAACATCCAAGAATTACTGTTTTATGAGATTGTCGATCCAGTCCCCTTAAATCTTGTTATTTTGTGCTTATTCGGTAAGATAAAAGGTAATATGTGATGACTGCACTATTTAGAAGAGTTTTGATTCTCTACTTCCATTTTTCCTTTGTTAGACACTGGAGTGACAGTTTATGCAGTCCATCCAGGTATAGTGAGGACTGAGCTGAAGAGACACATGAATTTAGCCCTGCTGATATCCTGGAAGATTGTCAGACCTTTCACCAAAACTATTGTACAAGGTGCCCAGACCTCCATCTACTGTGCTGTGGAGCCAGAGCTGGAGACAGAGAGCGGTGGATATTACAGGTGAAATCACACAATGAAGTGAATTGTTTTTTAGACCACAGTGACATTTTAGATAAATCCTAGGTTTACATAAGATATTTAGTATATGATACACATATTATTTGTTACTGAATTGTATTTGCATTGTTCACAGTGACTGTAAACCCTCCAGCTGTACCAGGGCTGCCAGGGATGATGAGATGGCTCAGAAACTATGGGAACTCAGCTGCCAAATGCTTGGGATAACATGGGACTGAACATCATCCTTGAATATCATTATAGATAGGCTAGAATATGTCAATTGTTTGAAAAGTGCATGAATGCTTATTCTTGAATGCTTATTCAATAGGTTATACTATGGAATCTATATTTATACTATTGTAATGCATACTATGAATATGAATGCTGTATACGCAGAGCTTGACTTGGGATGAAATTGGTCCATTAGACTATGTACACAGAAATTCCCAAATGGCATTGGCCTATGTTATAGAGACCTGATTATTCAGTGTTTAAGGGTTCATACTCAGTTTGACAGATGGAATTTCATAACTTTTCCATAACTTTTAACCAAATTTCCATGACCATTAATTGGTGGCATCTCTATGTAGCCTACATGGAAAAAGTCAGCATAAATGTGGTATTGACACTAGAAGGCTGCTGGTCTCTGATCACATGTAGCCCTACTAGCTCCTGTCGTTGTGCCCTTGATCAAGGCACTTAACCCCCCACAAAGTAGAATAACTGCACTGTTAATTAATTAATAACCTCTACAGGATCGGTGTCCCCCTGCAGGACGGTTGAGCTAACATGCGCTAATATGATTAGCATGACGTTGTAAGTAACAAGACAATTTCCCTGGACATAGACATATCTGATATGAGCAGAAAGCTTAAATTTGTGTTAATGTAACTGCACTGTCCAATTTACAGTAGCTATTACAGTGAAATAATACCATGCTATTGTTTGAGTAGAGTGCACACTTATGTCCATGAAAATGTATCAATAAACTAATTAGGTACATTTGGGCAAACTTGATACAACATTTTGAACCGCAATGCAATGGTTCATTGGATTAGTCTAAAACTTTGCACATACAATGCTGCCATTTAGTGGCCAAAATCTAAATTGTGCCTAAACTGGAACAATACATTGTGGCCTTTCTCTTGCATTTCAAAGATGATGGAACAAAAAACAAATGTTATTTTCTTTGTATTATCTTTTGTGTTATATTCTCTATTAATTACACTAGCTATAACATTTCCACCTTTTTTTAAACATTGAGACATGAGCTGTGTTCGAATACCCATACTATTGGTTCATTTTAGTATACTAACAGTATCCTTTCAGTTGCGCGTACTAGAGCTACGCCTGTCTACCTGAAATTGATGCTGTTGC
The DNA here is from genome assembly GCF_036934945.1 of Oncorhynchus masou masou. Lineage (NCBI taxonomy): Eukaryota > Metazoa > Chordata > Actinopteri > Salmoniformes > Salmonidae > Oncorhynchus > Oncorhynchus masou. The sequence goes on along the minus strand of NC_088214.1, from coordinate 26,254,279 downwards.
TTTGCAACCCCTTGTTAGAATAATAAATTACTAGATAGATCCTTTATGACTTCGGGTGTGTTCGTAAATTTAATCTGGAGTGCCAGAGAGCACTCATAGTGCGTAAATTCAGAGCTTTTCAGATTGTCAGTTCATAAATTCAGAGCGTTTCGCTCTTGGACCGTTCTGAGTGCACACTGGACGCTCTGGCCGACAGTATGGTTGATCCAAGCGTTCAGACCTTACAACAGCAGTCAAGCACCTAAACTAACTGGCTAGCTTGCTAGCTACTTTCAGACACAAATGAGAGAGAACCTCACTCTGACCATTTTACTTGCCCTCGCAGAGCTGTTTAGGCTGTTTTCATGTTATCCAGAGCGTTGGTGACTGTAACTTTGCTGCTGGCAACAATTTAATTACGCTTTTTTGCCGAAGTTAACTGACACCGGCCATGTTCAACGGGTGTTGAGCCTACCAGTTATTCAGATGAACGCACCCGAATTAACAATGTCCATAGAGAACGCACAACGACTATACCATTTAGCTAAACATGACGTGCATAATCAAGTGAATACAAATTGGGTAGTTACATAGCATATATGTTAATATACTGTCAAGTTCGATGTATTAGTAGCCAACTAACGTTAGGTAGCTAGCAAACATACCGGTACATACTGCTGTAATGATATGCTAAACTCAGTAAAAATAAGAAACAGCCTTTTTTCAGGACACTGTCTTTGAAAGATAATTAGTACAAATCCGAATAACTTCACAGATCTTCATTGTAAAGGGGTTAAATACTGTTTCCCATGCTTGTTCAATGAATCATAGACAATTAATGAACATGCACCTGTGGAACGGTCGTTAAGACACTAACAGTTTACAGACAGTAGTCAATTAAGGTCACAGTTATGAAAACTTAGGACACTAAAGAGGCCTTTCTACTGACTCTGAAAAACACCAAAAGAAAGATGCCCAGGGTCCCTGCTCATCTGCGTGAACGTGCCTTGGGCATGCTGCAAGGAGTCATGAGGACTGCAGATATGGCCAGGGCAATACATTTCAATATCCGCACTGTGAGACGCCTAAGACAGTGCTAAAGGGAGACAGGACGGACATCTGATCGTTGTCGCAGTGGCAGACCACGTGTAACAACACCTGCACAGGATCGGTACATCTGAACATCACACCTGCGGGACAGGTACAGGATGGCAACAACAACTGCCCGAGTTACACCAGGAACGCACAATCCCTCCATCAGTGCTCAGACTGTCCGTAATAGGCTGAGAGAGGCTGGACTGAGGGCTTGTAGGTCTGTGTATGGCAGGTCCTCACCAGACATCACCGGCAACAACGTCGCCTATGGGCTCAAATCCACCGTCGCTGGACCAGAAAAGGACAGGCAAAAAGTGCTATTCACTGACGAGTCGTGGTTTTGTCTCACCAGGGGTGATGGTCGGATTCGCGTTTATCGTTGAAGGAATGAGCATTACACTGAGGCCGGTACCCTGGAGCGGGATCGATTTGGAGGTGGAAGATCCGTCATGGTCTGGGGTGGTGTATCAAAGCATCATCGGACTGACCTTGTTGTCATTGCAGGAAATCTCAACTCTGTGCGTTACAGGGAAGACATCCTCCTCCCTCATGTGGTACCCTTCCTGCAGGCTCATCCTGACATGACCCTTCAGCATGACAATGCCACCAGCCATACTGCTCGTTCTGTGTGTGATTTCCTGCAAGACAGGAATACCATGGCCAGCGAAGAGCCCAGAACTCAATCCCATTGAGCAATATGGGACCTGTTGGATCGGAGGGTGAGGGCTAAGGCCATTCCCTCCAGAAATGTCCGGGAACTTGCAGGTGCCTTGGTGGAAGAGTGGGGTAACATCTCATAGCAAGAACTCGTAAATCTGGTGCAGTCCATGAGGAGGACCTGCACTGCAGTACTTAACCTCTTGAATCTCCCCATCCCGGATCCGGGATCGTGACTAAAGCCTCAGGCTCATTAGCATAACGCAACGTTAACGATTTCTGAAAATCGCAAATAAAATGAAAATAATGCGCCTGCTCTCAAGCTTAGCATTTTCTTAACAACACTGTCATCTCAGATTTTCAAAATATGTTTTTGAACCATAGCAATTCACTAATTTGTGTAAGAGTATGCTAAGCTAGCTTAGCATTTTGAGTAGCATTTAGCACGCAACATTTTCACAAAAACCAGATAACCAAATAAATAAAATAATTTACCTTTGAAGAGCTTCGGATGTTTTCAATGAGGAGACTCTCAGTTACATACCAAATGTGCAGTTTTTCCTGAAAGCGTCTGTGTGTAGGAGAAATCGCTCCGTTTTGTACATCACATTTGGCTACCGAAACGAACCGAAAATTCAGTCACCTACAACGTCAAACTTTTTCCGAATTAACTCCATAATATCGACCGAAACATGGCAAACGTTGTTTGGAATCAATCCTCAAGGTGTTTTTTCACATATCTCTTCATTGATATATCGTTCGTGGAAGCCTGTATTCTTCTCTAAATTCCATGGAAAAATACTTGCAGCTGACTTTTGCGCACCAATTTCGGCGCAGGACACCGGGCGGACACCTGGTAAATGTGGTCTCTTATGGTCAATCTTCCAATGATATGCCTACAAATACGTCACAATGCTGCAGACACCTCGGGAAACGACAGAAAGGGCAGACTTACTCCTCTCGCATTCACAGCCATATAAGGAGACAATGGAAAACAGAGCCTCAAAAATCCTGCTCATTTCCTGGATGCCGTCTCATCTTGGTTTTGCCTGAAGCTCACGTTCTAGGGCACGCACAGAAAATATCTTTGCAGTTCTGGACACGTCAGAGTGTTTTCTTTCGAAAGCTATCAATTATATGCATAGTCGAGCATCTTTTTGTGACAAAATATCTTGTTTAAAACGGGAACGTTTTTCATCCAAAAATGAAATTGCGCCCCTAGAGTTTCAACAGGTTAATGCAGCTGGTGGCCACACCAGATACTGACTGTTACTTTTATTAATTCATTTTGACCCCCCCCTCCCCCCTTTGTTCAGGGACACATTATTCCATTTATGTCAGTCACATGTCTGTGAAACTTGTTCAGATTATGTCTCAGTTGTTGCATCTTGTTATGTTCATGCAAATATTTACAAATGTTAAGTTTGTTGAAAAGAAACACTGCTGACAGTGAGGACGTTTCTATTTTTGCTGAGTTTTTGTGGCTTGTAAGGATAGCGTAGCAAACAAATTGTCAGCAAAGATAACGTGTAATGTAACTTATTTGAAAAGTCATTACTTTATTCCATTGCTGAACATGTTCTTAACATTTGTCATAATTAGTTAACACAATGAATTTGTATCTGCTATTGTCGGACTTCGGCTACATATTTTCCGCCATTTTCTTCAAATCTGAAAACTTTGAAGCCACGGCCATTTTCTGAAGATATAATTATGGGCCCTAAAAGCACGGAAATAGTATCCACTGCTTGTATACTTCGTATTTTGGCGAATGTAGTATGTCATCTGGGAACCTTTGACATACTAACTATATCCATACTATGACCAATAAGCATACTACATCCTCAAGTTACATCATAATTTGTATGGTTAATATGAGTATTCGAACATGGTTATGGATTATGTGTGCCATTCCGAGGGTGAATGGGCAAGACAAAATATTTAAGTGCCTTTGAAAGGGAAATGGTAGTAGGTGCCAGGCGCACTGGTTTGAGTGTGTAAAGAACTGCAACGCTGCTGGGTTTTTTCACACACAGTTTCCCGTGTGCATCAAGAATTGTCCACCACCCAAAGGAAATCCAGCCAACTTGACACAACTTTGGGAAGGATTGGAGTCAACATGGGCCAGCATGCCTGTGGAACGCTTTCGACACCTTGTAGATTCCATGCCCCAATGAATTGAGGCTGTTCTGAGGGTAAAAAGGGTTGCAACTCAATATTAGGATGGTGTTCCTAATGTTTTGTACACTCAGTGTAGTTAGTCTATCATTATTTTATAGCAGGGGTGCTCAACTATTTGAGACGATCCAGTGACACAAATGTCCTAGGTGGCAAAGGTCCGGAGGGATATTGTCCTTTATCAGCGCTGTGGTATGGCGCAGTAACAAACATAGTTGTCTACGACTTAGGAAACATGACGTTATATAAAATGTGCATTAAATACATTAAATAAATTAAATGAGACGAATAACTTGAATTAATTACAACATCTTTCGAATTTAACATTGCTAGAGAACAAAAGTGGTTGCATAATTGTCTATGCAAAAAGTGCACTGTGAACCATTGTACATAGGCCTTGAATGGACTTTTTTTATTATTATAACAAAGTGCATGTTTTCTGGAGAACAAAGGATGGCTTAACAAACATAATCTGAATGCACAGAATACCACTGTGGGCCATGCAATATTCTTGTATAAGTCACTCTGGGCATTGCCATTGCATCAATGAGAGAAATTACACTTTCTGTCTCCTGCCAAGGCATTGAACTTTGGCACAAATGGTGTGAGAGCCACTCTGAGACACTGGTGCAGGTGTTCATTGGTGAGCCAGGTGCGGTATTTGTTATTAATAAAATTCATTGTGGAGAAGGCTGATTCACAGCTGTATGTGGAGCCAAATGGTCAGGATGTATAGTGCCAGTTTCTTGAGCACAGGCGCAACAGCTGCAGGCACCATCTATCCCCAGAAAATAACAGGGTCACAATCACCAGCCTGCACATTCAAAGTCACATTTTCTTGCAGCTCTATCAACTCAATTTCTGTGATGTAACATCTACCCATCTGAGCATCTGTTTTTCTTCTTCTGACAACTTTGTCACATTTGTCACATGCATTTCATTAGCTGTGGATGAATCAACAGATAACACTGATAATGCCCAGCTTCTGTGATGCAAGGTAAAGGAGCAATAAAGATTTTATGGTTTTGCTCCAAACAACAATGTTGTGATTAATGCCTTTTTAATTAAACCATCTCACCCAGTATAGCCGTGGGAAGTAGTGGTGCTGTGGGTGCTGCCTCACCCCCAGATAAATCTGAATAAATAGAAAAATGTAATAAGAAGCAGCAGCAGTTCTCTTCCAACAGTGAAGTCATCAAAGCGAGCCTTGAAGTTATCAATCAGCTTCTGGATGAAATCTACATGGTTGGGAACATCTTTATCTCCCTGCGTTTGTACCAAAAGATTGGGGAAATGGACAAGTTCTCCCTGGAGATCATTCTTGAAAAGCTCCAATTTATTCTGGAAAGCCTGGACTGCTCTTATTATATCACACACTGTGTTTAACCGTCCCTGCAGTTTAACATTCAGTTGATTAAGATGTGATGTAATCTCTGTCAGAAATGCAACTGTTTCCATCTTCTCATTTACATTTACATTGAGATGCCTCTTTTGCTCTGATAAGAAAGTTTTGATTTCCTCCTAAATGGCCCATAAGCGTTTCAAAACCCTGCCTTTGCTGAGCCATCTTACATTGTTGCTAGTAGTAAGTCATCAAAACTGCCATTGGCCTCTGTCAGAATGCCTCGTAGCAGGCGGTGTTGTAGAGATGATGTTGCTCTCCAAAAGTTTATCAGTTTCATCATAGTTGTCATGACCGCAGAATACTATTTTCCCAGACTGGCATACAGGACAGATTGATGGATGATGCAGTGATATAATGTCAGGTCAGGGTGGTCATCTTTAAAACGTGCAACCAGTCCCCTCCCTCTTCCTGTCATGGCTGGAGCTCCATCTGTGGTGATGGAGACCACTGACTTCAGATCTTTCCCCCTTTTTCTCAGCATCCCTTTGATGGCCTCATAAATATCCTCTCCCCGTGTGTGTGTGCTTCTAGATGTGTTAAGCCCAACAGCTCCTCACAGAATTCCTTCTTTGTTTCATTATAAAATCTGACAAACACCAGAAGCTGGGCATTATCAGTGTTACCTGTTGATTCATTCACAGCTAATGAAATGCATGGTGCATTCTGAATGGCCTCATCAATTGTGAAGTTAAATCTTCAGCCAATATTTCAGTTCTCCTCATTGCTGTGGAATCTGACAGTGGGATCTGTTTGATCTTTCCCTTACCTCATCTCTTTGTTTATCTTCAAGGAAGTTGTCAGCAACTCCACACATGCATCATTTTACCATCTCAGCATCTGAAAATGTTTTGGGGTGTTTTCCCAAAACCCAAGCTAACCTCAGTGAACACTCCATTGCACGTTGTTGGGCTGTCAGGGAATTGGCAAGGACTTTGGTGGACCTCTCATGTTGGGATTTGAGTTGGTTAGTCTTGTTTGTTAATACCTCCGTGTTCAGGGGATGCATCTGATCGAATTTAATATGCTTGGTGTCATAATGGTGCTTAACATTGTAGCTCTTGTGAAAAGTGCCAATCTCGCTGTCACGGCCGTTGAAGGAAGTGGACCAAGGTGCAGCGTGGTGAGCATACATTTTCTTTTATTATAACAAATGACGCCAACAAAACAACAAACGAGAAAACAACCGTGAAGCTACAGGCTATGTGCCATAAACAAAAGTCAACTTCCCAAAAAGACAGGTGGGAAAAAGCGTTACCTAAGTATGGTTCTCAATCAGAGACAACGATAGACAGCAGTCCCTGATTGAGAACCCTACTCGGCCAATACACATCATAGAATACCCACCCCAAATCACACCCTGACCAAACCAAATAGAGACATAAAAAGGATCTCTAAAGTCAGCCCCCCCCCCCTGAACCTATAGGGAGGCTTCGTGCCATGGATCATCACTGGAGGCTTGGTACCATGAATCATCACTGGAGGCTTCTTGCCATGGATCATCACTGGAGGCTTCGTGCATGGATCATCACTGGAGGGAGGAGACGTATGGGCAGTCTGGTAAGTTGAGCTGCCACAGGGCTCACCAGGCTGGGGAGACATACAGGAGGTCCTGTCCTTCTGGGGACAGGCACAGGATACACTGGGCCGTGGAGGCACACTGGAGGTCTTGAGCGTAGAGCCTGCACAACCTGTCCTGGCTGGCTGGTTATTTCCGCCCTGCAGATGCGGGGCGCAGGCACAGGACACACTGGGCTGTGCAGATGCACCGGAGACACAGTGCGCAGAGCCAGCGCAGGATATCCCGGGCCATGGAGACATACTGGCGGCCAGATGCGCTGAGCCGGCATCCGCCGACCTGGCTGGATGCCCACTCTAGCCCGGCCGATTTGGGGAGCTGGAAGGTAGCGCACCGGGCTGTGCCAGCGCACTGGAGACACCGTATGCTCCACCGCATAACACGGTGCCTGACCAGTACGCTGCTCGCCACGGTAAACACGAGGAGTTGGCTCAGGTCTCCAACCTGACTCCCCGTGTGCCCCCCAAAAACATTTTTGGAGCTGCCTCTCGGGCTTCCTTGCTAGCCGGGTCCCTTCGTAATGCTCTGCTCTTGCTGCCTCTAGTTCCTCCCGTGGACAGCGATACTCCCCAGCCTGCCTCCAGGGTCCCTTACCGTCCAGGAGCTCCTCCCAAGTCCATGAATCCTGGACACGCTGCTCCTCCTTAACACGCTGCTTGGTCCGTTGTTGGTGGGAAGTTCTGTCACGTCCGTTGAAGGAAGTGGACCAAGGTGCAGCGTTAGTTGACATTGCCAAACATATGTTGACATTGCCAAAGCAAGTGAAGTAGATAATAAACAAAAGTGAAATAAACAATAACAATTTACAGTAAACATTACACACACAAGTTCCAAATGAATAAAGACATTTCAAATGTCATATTATGTCTATATACGGTGTTGTAATGATGTACAAATAGTTAAAAGTACAAAAGGGAAAATAAATAAACATAAATATGGGTTGTATTTACAATGGTGTTTGTTCTTCACTGGTTGCCATTTTCTCGTGGCAACAGGGCACAAATCTTGCTGCTGTGATGGCACACTGGTATTTCACCCAGTAGATATGGGAGTTTATCAAAATTGTGTTTGTGTTTGAATTCTTTGTGGGTCTGTGTAATCTGAGGGAAATATGTGTCTCTTATATGGTCATACATTTGGCAGGAGGTTAGGAAGTACAGCTCAGTTTCCACCTCATTTTGTGGGCAGTGTGCACATAGCTTCCTCAATAGCAAGGCTCATTGAGTCTGTACATAGTCAAAGCTTTCCTTAAGTTTGGGTCAGTCACAGTGGTCAGGTTTTCTGCCACTCTGTACTCTCTGTTTAGAGCCAAATAGCATTCTAATTTGCACAGTTTTTTTGTTGTGTCAAGTAATTCTCGTTTTGTTTTCTCATGATTTGGTTGGTGTCTCTCTCTCTCTCTCTCTTCTCGGGCAACGCCCCACTCTCACTGGCACACACGCAGATGATACACAGCACACAGAAACACGCTGAAGGGTAGGCCTAATTCTGATCATGGCTGCTATGTCGATTCTTAAAGCTGCTATCAGCAGAAGAAACAATAACAATGCCGCCTCCCTGCCCCTGGTTCCGTAAAAAGCTGAGGGGAGGGGCTGGAGAAATGTAATCACTCTCAAATTCATACACATAGCTATGGATGCAAGGATTGACCACCCATGATATCCAAATTATACTTTTAACTATGTTGAGGCTCCATAGTGTTTGTTTACATTTTCTTTGTTTACAAACATTGGAGTAAAACAAGTGTATATTTTGGGTTCTTATAGGGTACGACAGTTGAAATAAGCTCATGAGGGATTTATAAATTATATTTGTCAAAAATCAATGGGTAGCCAGTCCAAACACTAATGTAGCAACTGCTGATTGCCCTTTTAAGACATTGATAATGTATTTAAAAAGCAAAACACAATATTAAAATCCATGACATTCTCAATCTGTGCAATTTCAAATTTCATTCTGCTCCGTTTACATCGTGACATTTTTATTTCACAAAGTCTTGCCCTTTGAAAGGACAAGTGAAGTGTTTGTAACGCAAAATGGAGGAGAGCCTGTCTCTCATCAGAGATTGCCATTATTTGGGGAGATTGCAGAATATGACCTTTTCATTCAAGAAACTATTTTTAATTTTCTTCTGTGCTTTGGTAACTTCCTGTTCTTCAACGGCCTCTGGTTGGACTGAGGACAACACAATTGCAGAGCCTTTGGAGGAATGCAGAGGCCAATTGAGCTCCGTAAAAAGCCAATTTATGCTTGATCTGAAAATGTGGTCAGAGTGGGTGACACAATTGAAGAACCTCCGGAGGTCAAATTGAGCTCCATACCGCATCACTGTGGGGCTCCCAAATTTTGTAACATTGCAGAGGGCTCTGTATAGCTCCTCATTGACATGATTGGTTGACGGTAGGTGGGAGCGAGAGGTATAAACACAAAGTTACTTCCTTGACAACTTCCTTCACAACAGCTCTGCTCAGCGAAGGCAAGAAGTATAAATGCCTTTCTGCTGAGGCCGTATCGCAGTAAATGCAAAGCCTTTTACAAAATTTGGGAGGCACACTGGAATGTATTATGGAGCTTGATTTGGCCTTTGCATGCCTCCGGGGGCTCAGCAATTGCGTCACACCCTACATACAAAACCTCCGACCACATTTTTGGATCAAACATAAATTGGCAAAATTATGCCCAGTTCGTCTTGCTATGGAGCCTTCAACCACAGGGTGGCGTTGCATTTCCACTCTGTTGTGGAAGTCTCCATTGAAATACATGACATCCAGTGCAATTTAACAGAGTGCTTATGTAATGTGAACCAGGCTGGCATGCTGGATTCACAGAATAGCAGCAAATAAACTTGAACAAAGCGGAATCAGGATATGAATGCCCACTCCATTACAGTGGAGGCTGGTGGGAGGATGGACCCATTGTAATGGCTGGAACGGAATTAATGGAACGCACATGTGGTTTTCATATGTTTGATACCATTCCATTCCAGCAATTACAATGAGCCCGTCCTCCTATAGCTCCTCCCACCAGTCTCCATTGCTATTCAATGTAGATCCCACCTTCATTCCACTTTGATCAACCTTTTTTTGATGCTGTGTGTGAATCCTGGCCAGTGATAGACCACTATGTTTTATAGAGAAGCTGCTACCCATTTCCCCAAAAATGTGGATGCAGGTACAACGGTCCGGACAGCTCCGGGCATTTAATAAGCAGTTTTGGCAGCTCACTTTTAAGACACTTTATGTTGGTGTTTCCTTTATTCTGGCAGTTACCTGTATGCACTTGTGATAAAATGTAAAAAACAGTTATTTAAAAAAAACTATTGATCCTCTGTGGCTAAATGATGCTCTCTGGTGTATTTTGAACATTGAGAGCTGGCTCCTGTGGTTAGATAAAAAAATATGCATCAGTCACATTTATTTATTATGTATTTATTTTAATCATATTTTTTATAAACCAATTACCCAATCAAGGCATGGCCCCCCAGTTACCCACATTGGTCCCCTACCATATACTGTATATATGTATTATTGTGTTGTTGTTTTTTACCTTAAAAAAACGTTGTTTTTTTACTGCATCTTGTGCCCCCCACCGGCCTGGACCCAGGGCTTCAACCCAGGTAAGCTCTTGCATTATTCTGGCTCTGGCTCCAGCCCAAGTCAAGCATTGTGTATACAGAATCTTTTGTACTGGACATGTATAGAAACAATGACTCAAGGTCTTAAATTATGTTTTTTTCTGAAACTGCTGCCACTGTTGTGATATAAGACAGCAATCTGCAGTACCTTGCTGCTATGTAGTGAGTGAGTGACTGCAATCAATCGCGTACTGCTTCAATGCCTATGCTTGAATGATTGTGTCTAGAAATGGATTTCCATACATTATAGGGGAATAAATAAGTGGATCTATATCTGATTTAACTGTGTCTGCATGAGGGTGGACCTTTAAAAAATAGGTTATGTTGATTAAAAAATATCCTATCTGGACAGGAGGGGATTTGAATTGTATTCACACAATTGCTTACCACAATAAAATGATTGTTTTTAAACAGTTAATAATGCCCTTTCTTCTTTTTGAGCATTATGTTCACATATGTAGGCTACATTATTAAGACATTCGACATTATCACGGGCACGGTGGGACAATTTTAAACCACACCCTACGCTTGCTATTATGGTGGCAGAGATTGCATCCGGGTTATCTTTGAGCGCATGCGTATTAGTGCGGAAGATCAACCTCCTCCAAATGGCTTGGTAAACACATATTGGTGGCCAAAAAGCAGTGATCCAATTTCTCAAAAAAATCGTTCCCCCACTGGGGCAGAATCATCTCAGGTGGTGAGGCTCGGGAGACTTCACCACACCTGTAGCAGCAGGTACAATAGGCTTAATCATCCTCACTTTCGTCAGGTTCGATTACTGAGCATTCACTAGCAACCGACTCCATTTTGAGGTTATCAGGGGAGCATGTAGCCTAACAATTCCTAGGCATTCATAATAAGTACAGGTTTGTAGCCCAGTCAAGAGACGAAGGTTTAAACCAAAAAAAATGGTTGTCGCAAATTACCACAGCCACAAAGTCAGAAACCCCGACTATTTCAACCATTTAAAAAAAAAATCCGATTTAAACCTTATGCCTGCTCCTAACCTTAAAACCAAAAGACTACGTTTTGTTTTCAGAATATTTTTGTTACGATATAGCCAATCTCGATTTTGTGGCCGTGACAACCAAAAACTTTACTTGGCGCCACTTTTCCTGTTTGCGTGCGTCAAAGAGCCCGCGTCATCCTTCCTAATCCCATCCGGGTTATAATCTTTTGCGCATTTACACGAAGTCGACGTCAGCTTTCGAGTTAGAACATACGTGTCTAAGTATTCCGGTAAGTGAACTAGAATTGCCCTATCAGATTAATTTACGGATGTATTTTTGTTATTTTCATAGTGTTATTTTAAAGTTGCATCAAGTCGCGCATTGTAATATATTTACCTTGTATAAAGAAGAACAGTCGTTAGTGTTATGTAACTTTCATTGGCAGAGTAGCACTATCAGCTACAATGTAACACGAGTATTACATTTTCTTCACGAAATGTTAAACATGGTTACAAATCAGTGTTTTGAAACATTTACCCAAGCCTAAAGTATAGGGGACTGGAGGGTTACACTGGTGTAGTAGGCTAACGTTACCTAAAACACATTTTTAAAAGCTTATACTGTATTATATGTATATAGGCTGCTAAGTAAACATTAATTTATACATTTTATTTATTGTTCCCCCCCAGTAGGACAAAAAACCTTTTCAACATGGACCAGGTAATGCAATTTGTGGAGCCCAGTCGGCAGTTTGTGAAGGACTCGATAAGGCTTGTGAAGAGGTGTACCAAGCCAGACAGAAAAGGTAATCTATCCTATATCATAGATATCCTTATAATGAATTGACCCCTACATGATTGACTGTTGTGAAGGGCTGATATCTTACTCAAACACTGTACCCTTGTACAGGAAATTAAATGTACTTACCTTTTGAGGTATTCTCACAAGCCTCTCACTAGCATGCTGTGGTATAGATGCATTGAACTGACTGGGCATATATTTCTCTGTATTATAGATCATTATCACTCTTTCTGGTTTATTAATCAGTTGACTGTTCAAATTCATATATTGTTTACAATAACAATATTGTACATTTTATTGTATTTATTTTATGATTTGTTAGCCTCTGATTGACCTAACTTTGCAATGTAGCAGCTATCTGAATTTGGCCATGGAAAATCGGATTAAACTTTTTGTTCTTTCTAATTTCAGAATTCTCAAAGATTGCCATGGCCACAGCGATAGGTTTTGCTATCATGGGCTTCATTGGTTTCTTCGTCAAACTCATCCACATCCCAATCAACAACATCATTGTGTAAGTATTAATCGATAATAGCCTATTATTACTGTTAATCAACCACTGCACAATGATGATAGGTGGCAGTGTTCCTCAATGGAGATTGCTTTTTATATGAATGACTTTGCAATTAATTCATATAATTTTGTCTTGCAGTGGTGGTTGAATATCTCCCCTGGCTGATTAACTACCTGCAACTGGACATGGGATTAAAGTGTTAACATTTTTTGTATATTATAATTATCTTCAGTTCATATTTGTTTGCTTTGTAAATAAATTTGGATTAATAAGAGATCAAATCTCATGTGTTTATTTCCTCTAAATCACAGAAAATATTAACTTCGATATAGGCTGTTGGCATTGGGCATATTGTTTTGATTAACACATTATTTGTTACATTTCCTGTAAGGAATGACTGATACTGTCTTCCATGATCTGATTCTGAATGGACTGATTAAATAAAGTTCATTATCTCCTGTTTTCCATTTAATCTCCATGTTATTCAGGCTCAGTTTGTTTTGCACAATTTCATATCATAGTCAGATAAGATAAGCTTGCAGAGCTTCTGCTGCACTTAACCTTTCTCCATTTACTATGTTCACTTGTGCAGACCTTGTTCCCTTATAAAACATGACCTCTCTGTGCAGAATCTTGAGAATCAGTGAGTATCTAGGGAATTCTAAAGGAGTATTATGTGAACCTGTGTGTTCCACATTCTATGGCTTGGATTTTCCTCCCATTTTACTGCTATAAATAATGCAACACACATGAGGAAAACAAGTAGAGCTTTATATTTATAGGCAGAAGGAAATTAATTTGTAACGTGGTGTGAAAAGGTTCAAAGCCCAGTGTGAGTGAATATATAATATATTTTTATTTTACCAGAAGGGAAACCTGTATGGATTACATTTTGAAGAGGAGTAAAATCGTAAGCTTCATGTTATGAAAATCATCTCCAAGTATGAATAGTTGATTCTGAGGTTGCATTGTCTTTCACATCGCCAGGGTGAGGTTTCAAGGCAACGGTGTGGAAAAGCCAATATAAAATATCCCCATCAAATAAAATGCCATTAGATTTCTATTCAGATTAGGTCATACAAGTGGTTGACAGGCACAGGGAAGAGACTGACTTTGTTGTCCTTAAGCCATTTTGCCACAACTTTGGAAGTATGCTTGTGGTCATTGTCCATTTGGAAGACCCATTTGCGGCTAAGCTTTAACTTCCTGACTGATGTCTTGAGATGTTGCTTCAATATATCCACATAATTTTCCACACGATGCCATCTATTTAAAAAAATATATATATATCGTTTTTTGTTTCATTTTCACCCTTTTTCTCCCCAATTCCGTGCTATACAATTGTTAGTAGCTACTATCTTGTCTCACCACTACAACTCCCGTACAGGCTCGGGCAAGACAAAGGTCCTCCGAAACACAACCCAACCAAGCCGCATAGCTTCTTAACACACGTGCATCCAACCCGGAAGCCAGCGGCACCAATGTGTCAGAGTAAACACTGTGCACCTGGCGACTTGGTGCACTGTGCCCGGCCCGCCACAGGAGTCGCTAGTGCACAATGAGACAAGGATATCCCTACTGGCCAAACCCTCCCTAACCCACACGACACTAGGCCAATTGTGCATCGCCCCATGGACCTCCCAGTCACGGCCGACTGCGACAGAGCCTGGGCTCAAACTCAGAGTATCTGGTGGCACAGCTAGAACTGCGATGCAGCGCCTTAGACCACTGCACCACCCGGGAGGCCCTTGATGCCATCTATTTTGTGAAGTGCACCAGTCCCTCCTAAGCACCCCCACAACATGTTTTTCATCTTGCAAGCCTCCCCCTTTTTCCTCCAAACATAACGATGGTCATTATGGCCAAACAGTTCTATTTTTGTTTCATCAAACCAGAGGACATTTCTCCAAAAAGTACGATCTTTGTCCCCATGTGCAGTTGCAAACCGTAGTCTGGCTTTTTTATGGCTGTTTTGGAGCAGTGGCATCTTCCTTGCTGAGCGGCCTTTCAGGTTATATCGATATAGGACTTGTTTTACTGTGGATATAGATACTTTTGTACCTGTTTCCTCCAGCATCTCCACAAGGTCCTTTGCTGCTGTTCTGGGATTGATTTGCACTTTTCGCACCAAAGTACGTTCATCTCTAGGAGACAGAATGCGTCTCCTTTCTGAGCGGTATGATGGCTGCGTGGTCCCATGGTGTTTAGACTTGCGTACTATTGTTTGTACAGATGACATGGTATCCTCAGTCATTTGGAGATTGCTCCCAAGGATGAACCAGACTTCTGGAGGTCTACACTTTTTTCTGAGGTCTTGGCTGATTTCTTTTGATTTTCCCATGAAATACATAAACAGGTGTACACCTCCAATTGACTCAAATTATGTCAATTAGCCTATCAGAAGCTTCTAAAGGCATGACATAATTTTCTGGAATTTTCTAAGATGTTTAAAGGCATAGTCAACTTAGTGTATGTAAACTTCCGACCCACTGGAATTGTGATACAGTTAATTATAAGTGAAATAATCTGTCTTTAAGCAATTGTTGGAAAAATGACTTGTGTCATGCACAAAGTAGATGTCCTAACCGACTTGCCAAAACTATAGTTCGTCAACAAGACATTTGTGGAGTGGTTGAATAACTAGTTTTAATGACTCCGACCTAAGTGTATGTAAACTTCCGACTTGAACTGTAGCTGTGTTGTTATGGAAAGGAAGAGCGTGATATATAGGAATAGGGGTATACACAGTAATTTAAGGAGTTTAAATCACTACTCTACTTAACCCTCAACAGAGTGATACACTTTCTGGAGTTAGTGTTGATAACTGGAGTTGATTGGGACTGACTACTTTTAAGCCCAGGCATCACAGGCTAAGATTACATTTCTGCATCTACTATCACATTTTTAGATGTTTTTGTGTTTTGATCCATTAATCTTAGTACAGTCTTGGCCAAAAGTTTTGAGAATGACAGAAATATTCATTTCCACAAAGTTTGCTGCTTCAGTGTCTTTAGATATTTTTGTCAGATGTTACTGTGGAATACTGAAGTATAATTACAAGCATTTCATAAGTGTCAAAGGCTTTTATTGACAATTATTTGAAGTTGATGCAAAGAGTCAATATTTTCAGTGTTGACCCTTCTTTTTCAAGACCTCTGCAATCCGCCCTGGCATGCTGTCAATTAACTTCTGGGCCACATTCTGACTGATGGCAGCCCGTTCTTGCATAATCAATGCTTGGAGTTTGTCAGAATTGGTGGGTTTTTGTTTGTCCACCCGTCTCTTGCGGTTTGACCAAAGGTTCTCAATGGGATTAAGATGTCAGCTGGTCCATTTTTTGGCTGGGCTGAAATGCAGTGGAAATGTTTTTCTGAGATTCAGATTTTCTGACTTTTTCTCATCGTCAGAAGCATCCGCATACACCATGTTGCGGGGTTATCCTTAGACATATTCTCCAGATTTATACGTAGGGAATTGTTGATATGTTGTCCAATTTTTATTCTAGATTACATTTATCAAGAAATCCACCTAAAATGTATTTTGCACACTTTTTTTTTGCGATTTACAGATAGAAATATGAAAAAGTCTTTATCCACAATCTACAAAATGTCCAGTCCTGGAGTGTCTTAACAAAATGAAACACAAATATTTAGGCGGACTTCATCCAGTGTCCAGATAAATGTATTCAGACCCAAAATACTTATTCCACATTTTGTTGTCTCACCCAGCTACACACAATACCCCATAATGAAAGTGGAAACATGTTTTATTTTTTACACATTTATTGAAAATGAAATACAAAAAAAAATCTAATTTACATAAGTATTCACACCTCTGGGGCAATACTTTGTTGAATCATCTTTGGCAGCGATTACAGCTTTGTGTCGTCTTGGGTCTGTCTGTCTATCAACTTTGCACATCTGGATTTGTGTATTTTCTCCCATTATTCCTTGCAGATTTTCTCCAGCTCTGTTAAGTTAGATGGGGAGCAGCGGTGAACAGTAATCTTCATGTCTTTCCACAGATTTCCAATGTGATTCAAGTCTAGGCTTTGGATGGGTCACTCAAGGACTTTCACATTCTTGTTCTGAAGCCATTCAAGCATCGCTTTGGCTGAATGCTTTGGGTCAATGTCCTGTTGGAACGTAAATCTTCGCCCCCAGTCTGTCGTTTTGAACTCTGAAGCAAGTTCTCATCAATAATTTGAATGTATTTGGCTCCATTCAATCTTTCCTCTATCCTTCCCAGTCTCCCAGTCCCTGCTGCTGAAAAGCATCCCCATAGCATGCTTCACGGGAACAATGGTGTAAAACTGTTTTTTTTTCCCCTCAGACATAGCGCTTTGCATTCAGGCCAAAGAGTCAAATCTTTGTCTCATCAGACCGCAGAATCTTTTGCCTTATGCTCGGTCTTTCAAGTGCCTTTTTGCGAAGGCGTGATGTCATGTGCCTCCTTTTCTCAGGGGTGCCATCCATCTGGCCACTCTCCTATAAAGCACATATTTGTGAAGTGCTGTGGAGACTGTTGTCCTTCTGGCAGGCTCTCCCATCTCAGCCAAGGAACTCTGTAGTTATGCCAGAATGGTCAATGGGTTCTTGGTCACCTCCCTGACCAAGTTTCTTCTTGCCTGGTTGCTCAGTTTGGTCTGACGGCCAGCTTTAGGCAGAGTCTGGTTAGTTCCGTATTTCTTCAATTTTCCAATGACCACTAATCTCTTGGAAACTTTCAACACTACAAATTGTTTTATACCCTTCCCCAAATATATGCCTCATCATAATTCTATCTTGGAGTTATAAAAACAATTCCTTGGACTTCATGGTATAGTTTCTGCTCTGACAACTGTGGGACCTTATAAAACAGGTGTGTTCTTTCTAAATCATCTCCAAATAATTGAATTGGCCACTGGTGGACTCCAAACAAGTTGTAGTGACATTTCAAGGATGATCAAAGGAAGTTGGATGCACCTGAGCTCAATTTGGAGTGTCATAGCAAAGGGGTGTGAATACTTACACTACAGGTCAAAGTTTTAGAACACCTATTCATTCAAGGGTTTTTCTTTATTTTTAGTATTTTCTAGATTGTAGAATAATAGTGAAGACATCAAAACTATGAAATAACACATATGGAATCATGTAGTAACCAAAACATTGTTAAAGAAATCAAAATATATTTCATATTTGAGATTCTTCAAAGTAGCCACCCCTTGCCTTGATGACAGCTTTGCATTCTCTCAACCAGCTTCAGCTGGAATGCTTTTCCAACAGTCTTGAAGGAGTTCCCACATATACTGAGCACTTGTTGGCTGCTTTTACTTCACTCTGCGGGCCAACTCATCCCAAACCATCTCAATTAATTTGAGGTCAGTGGATTGTGGCGGCCAGGTCATCTGATGCAGCACTCCATCACTATCCTTCTTGGTAAAATAGTCCTTACGCAGCCTGGAGGTGTGTTGGGTCATTGTCCTGTTGAAAAATAAATAATAGTCTCACTAAGCCCAAACCAGATGGGTTGGTGTATCTCTGCCAAATGCTGTGGTGGCCATGCTGATTAAGTTTGTCTTGAATTCTAAATAAATCACAGACAGTGTCACCAGCAAAGCACCCCCACACCATAACACATCCTCCTCCATGCTTTACAGTGGGAAATACATATGCAGGGATCATCTGTTCACCCACACCGCGTCTCACAAAAACACGGCAGTTGGAACCAAAAATCTCCCATTTGGACTCCAAATTTCCACCAGTCTAATGCCCATTGCTCGTGTTTCTTGGCCCAAGCAAGTCTCTTCTTATTATTGGTGTCCTTTAGTGTTGGGTTCGATTCTAGGCTGTATCACAACCGGCCCGTGATTGGGAGTCCCATAGGGCGGCGCACAATTGGCCCAGCGTCATCTGGGTTAGGGTTTGGCCGGGGTAGGACGTCATTGTTCTGAAATGACTTGCCTAGTTAAATAAAGGTTAATTATATATATATATTTAAATGGATAGGACTACAGATTGGTTTCCACTAGTTACCACAGCCACAAAGTCAAAATGGACTATAGTAAATATTGATGATAACAACAATTTTATTTTTGGTCTTAATTTAAGATGAGGATTAGGCATAAAGTTAGCATTGTGGTTAGGTTTATAATCACATTTTAAGAAGAGACATTTAGAAATAGGCAGGGTTATTCTTTTTTCAACTCTTCAATCTCTGTCAAGTTGGTTGTTGATAATTGCTTAAATGCCTTTTTCAAGTCTTGCCATAGATTTTCATGCCAATTTAAGCAAAACTGTAACTTGGCCAATCAGGAACATTCAATGTCGTCTTGGTAAGCATCTCAAGTGTATATTTGGCCTTGTCTTTTAGGTTATTGTCCTGCTGAAAAGTGAATTTGTCTCCCAGTGTCTGTTGGAAACCAGTTTTTCCTCTAGGGTTTTGCCTGCATTTACCCCTATTCCGATTATTTTTACCTCCCCCAAAACTTCCTAGTCCTTGCCGATGACGATCATATCCATAACATGATGCAGCCACCACCATGCTTGAACATATGTAGTGTGGTACTCAGTGATGTGTTGGATTGGGTTTTCCCTAAACATAATGCTTTGTATTGAGGACAAAAAGTGAATTTCTTTGCCACATTTTTTTGCAGTATTTATTTAGTGCCTTATTGCAAATAGGATGCATATTTTGGAATAATCTTTATTCTGTACAAGCTTCCTTCTTTTCACACTGTAATTGGTGTTATTATTGTGGAGTAACAACAATGTTGTTGATCTATCCTCGGATTTTCTCCTTACAGCCATTGAATTCTTAACTGTTTTAAAATCAGGCAATGGCAATGTAACCCCCAATATAGTGTTGTTTGACTCCAGAGGAGTTGAATTAACTCTTGCAATTATATTGTGAGTAAACATTACTCTAAATAATTAACTCTAGAATAGGCCTACTGATCAACACTGCAAAAAGTTAAAGAACAATTATTTTTCATTTAATACTGTACAGAGTGAAACGTAATGATGCAACACTAAATGTAGCATATACAGCTCTGAAAATATAACTATGTATGCTTAACCCTTTTAGACTTGGACCAAATGTTATATGTGGCAGAGTAAAATGTTCTCCGCCTTAATTTTATTTCACCGACGCGTGTCCCCTTGTGTATGTTTGGTGGACCGTACCATCACCGAAATAAAGGGGAACAACAAGACAATTTCCAATTCAGTACCTGAACAGCGGCGACTCTGTTTGTCCGGTCATAATTAGCAAGCGAGTATTCCTCAATGCAGTTAGAGCTAATGGGGCAGTGCACTGAAAAAACATGGTTCGTGAGGATATTCTTTGAAAAAGAGGACCGTTTTTGTCAAGTGTTTAGTTTTGCTGGGTGACACTAGAGGTAGCGAATAATGCGCACCAGCGTGTAAGCGAGCCATTGCTTGGTAGCAGCCACTTTCTATATAGCTAATAAAGCCCTATCTGGATAGCTGTCTTCAGCTTGCTTCCGCCTAGAGAGGCGGGTTACTATACGAAGCATCCATAGGCAACGGAAAACAACAACTTGACACAATTTTCTTTGTTTCAAGGTCTAATTGAAGATGCTTCCTGGACCGGAGCTAACATTACTGCTCTGGATCTTCAGTTGCATCAGCAGCCTCAGCTCAGCATCTTCAACATCCAGTGAGTAGGCTAACACACACTATATGTCCTGAGCTTCGTTGCTTTGTGTCCGTCTTGTGCAGGACAAGGACCAGGGCATTCATTGCAGGCTGAGTGTTATGCGTCAAAGTGTTTAACGCTTCGGCATCAGACCTGCTTGGAACACATGGCAGTAGAAGAGTACCGGTGTTTTCAGTGCTTATACCGGTGTTTTCAGTGTTTTTAGTGCTTATCGTCTGTTATTGTATTTATTTATGGGGATATGCTGCTTATTAGGCTACATTTGACCTGACTCCTTGTGTCGTTCGTAGATCCAATAGATGATTCTGAATGGCAGGCTACAGTATAGGCTACGTTTGGTCTGTGTCAAAATAATCTTCCCCTTGATACATGTTTCTGCAGTTGTTTCGGGAGATGCGGTTTTTATTTCAGTGTACTGCAATATAGTTTATTTTTTTTACTGACGGCACATTTTAAGTCTCCAAAAAGTTTATTTAAAAATGCTATTTTAACGGTATAGATCAGAACACCTACTGTCGTTTTATTCTGTGATAAGTCATGAGTTAATTAAGCCTAATATTTAACGTGCATATGAAGGATAGCTATCGTAACAGCGTGTGTTTTAGGAAGTTCTCTTTGCGTGCTTTACTCTATTTCTAAACTAGTCTAAGCCAATATAGCAGGCATAAAATAAACTGGATTGACACAGCTGTATTGATGGCTGGGTGAGAGTGCTGGTCCCATGTGACATTAACTTTAAATGAAAATGTTAAACATTAAGATCTGTAAAAGCAAAGTCATTATCTAACCAATATATTTATACTGAATAAAAATATAAATGCAACATGTAAAGTGTTGGTCCCATGTTTCATGAGCTGAAATAAAGTGTTTGTTTAAATTCCTGTTCGCGAGCATTTTTTCATTGCCAAGATAATCCATCCACTTGACAGGTGTGGCACATCAAGAATCTGATTAAACAGGTGCACCTTGTGCTGGGGACAATAAAAGGTCACTCTAAAATGTGCATTTTGTCACACAACACAATAGATGGCTCAAGTTTTGAGTGAGCAGGAAATTGGCATGCTGACTGCAGGAATGTCCACCAGACCTGTTGCCAGAGAATTTAAGATTCATTTCTCTACCATAAGATGCCTCCAACATCGTTTTAGAGAATTGGGCAGTACGTCCAACTGGCCTCACAACCGCAGACCACGTGTAACTATGCTAGCCCAGGACCTTT
This sequence comes from Oncorhynchus masou masou, assembly GCF_036934945.1. NCBI lineage: Eukaryota > Metazoa > Chordata > Actinopteri > Salmoniformes > Salmonidae > Oncorhynchus > Oncorhynchus masou. The sequence continues at coordinate 26,232,609 of NC_088214.1, read as the reverse complement.
ACATCCGGCATCTTCAACTGCGGGATCGTCTGTGACCAGCCACCCTGACAGCTGATGAAACTGAGGAGTATTTCTGTCTGTTATAAAGCCCTTTTGTCTGGTAAAATTAATTCTGATTGGCTGGGCTTGGCTCTCAAGTGGTTGGGCCTGGCTCCCAAGTGGGTAGGCCTATGCCTTCCCAGGCCCACCATGGCTACACCCCTGGCCAATCATGTGAAATCCATAGATTAGGGCCGAATGAATGTATTTCAATTGAATGATTTCCTTATATGAACTGAACATCATTTAAATCATTGAAATTGTTGCATTTATATTTTTGTTCAGTATATTTTGTGTGTGGATGTGTCTGTTTGTACATGTGCAAGAGAGACATTAAGATGCCATGAAATGAGAGCATAGAAGTCCCAGGACAGCAGTAAACAGACATCCAGATCAACTGAAATAAAACAAAAAATAGATCACATATCTCAGTGATATTTGGCATAAATTTGGCTATTTAACAGACCATACATAGTGGTGTATGTCCTCGCCACCCACCCCTCCCCTAATTCTTGTCTTAATTTTTTTTATTATACACAAGATACTATATCTTCATGCTTTTCACGGACAGCTGCAACTCAATAAGATAGTCCTACATTTGCCGCATGCCCTGCCCAAGGGGTCTGAATACTTTCCGAATGCACTGTAGAAAGGAGTAATTAGGAATTCTGGCAAATGTATTTCCCTATTGGAGGCACTGCCTATGCCTGTCTGTGACGCTTGGCCTTAGTGTAACGGTAACCCATGATCATGTTTGAGGAACAGAGGAAGGGGTATTAAGTGTCATTTCTGTCATACTCTATAACTGCTAAGAGGGAAAGATGATTAGCTCCTCCAAATTAAGCCATAAAAATCTCACTGTCATTTCTGTCTATTCAAGAGGTTGTGTACATTGTGGTAAAGTGTTCAGATGTTATGCCCTCGCCATTCATTCAGTGCGCGAAATAAGTTTGTTTCAGTGGCAAACTATCTTATCATCATGCCTGATATAAAGTTGAGAAACACACAGACAAATTAGAAAAACTTTGCCCAAACTCAGTGAACACAGCCTGACCATTGACACGACTTCACAGGCAGAGCTGACTGAAGGCTGAGCTCACTGAGGTAGTGACCTCACTAACACTGTTTGAAAACTCTCTTGCCACACCATAAGGATACAGTTTTCTTATCGTCACAACTTGCGTTTGCAATGTTCCTTCAGTTTTCATAAATGAAATGGAGGGGGAGAGAAACCAAAGGAGAGAGAAACAGAGGGAGAGCTTGTGTGTTTGTGCCTATTAGAGCTGCTAAACACATTATTTAATTGCTTTCCTCCAGCCTGCACTGACCTTTCACTATTTGTGTGAGTGGAGAGGCAGAAAGTTTAGATTTAATGAAGGTTGGATTTCATCATTTTGAACGTCTCGGATCAGATTTATCTGTAACTACCTGGTTACCTTATCTACATCTTTATACCGATTGTGTTAGACTAGATAAACATTGAAAGCCAAACTTCTATGGAAATATTATTGGATTTCAATTGTAGCCGTTTCCCTGACAGATTATCATGTTATTTAAGTGACTTATGTGGTTAAATAAGGGTTAGTAAATTAACATGGTAAAACCAGATGAGTTATTTAGCTAGTACCTTGTGTCAGTAGCTATATTTCCATTAATTTGTCCATTTGTTTTTTCGACATTTAGAAAGTTTGCATAGAACATAGATGCGACAATTGCTTTCCAGGGTGTGTTTACATTTAACTATCTTGTGTCATTAAAACAGCTGGACGTAATGACGTCACACCTAAAAAGAACACTTTCGCAAAAAAGTACAGTGTCAAATAAAAATGTAGTGGTTGAAGTGTTTCCATGACTCATTAAGGCAAATTGCGCATGAATAAATTGTCGACAGCCTGTATGCCCTCCCACCTATCTGTTTCATGAGACATTCAGGTAGCCCACGAAAGCCAGCATGGGTAGAATGCAACAATTTACTAATATTTGCCATGTTCTAATAATTCTCCTGTGCCAACGTATCGCCATGGTCCGTGCCATGGTGAAACTTACACTCCTGTAGATCAGAACTATAAATCTCTACTCCACATTTCAATCCAAATGTCTAATGCCTAACTACATGATGATCGATGCTTGACTGCCTTTTTGACAAAAATATTCTCATCATGTAGACTACCCTACTCGCACAGCCTACCCGCACTGTATCTGCTATACCAAATCAAATCAAATTTTATATGTCACATACACATGGTTAGCAGATGTTAATGCGAGTGTAGCGAAATGCTTGTGCTTCTAGTTCTGACAATGCAGTAATAATCAACAAGTAATCTAACTAACAATTCCAAAACTAATTTCTTATACACAGTGTAAGGGGATAAAGAATATGTACATAAAGATATGAATGAGTGATGGTGCAGAGCAGCATAGGCAAGATACAGTAGATGGTATCGAGTACAGTATATACATATGAGATGAGTATGTAAACAAAGTGGCATAGTTAAAGTGGCTAGTGATACATGTATTACATGGATGCAGTAGATGATATAGAGTACAGTATATACGTATACATATGAGATGAATAATGTAGGGTATGTAAACATTATATTAGGTAGCATTGTTAGTGATATATTTGACATCATTTCCCATCAATTCCCATTATTAATGTGGCTGGAGTTGAGTCAGTGTGTTGGCAGCAGCCACTCAATGTTAGTGGTTGCTGTTTAACAGTCTGATGGCCTTGAGATAGAAGCTGTTTTTCAGTCTCTCGGTCCCAGCTTTGATGCACCTGTACTGACCTCGCCTTCTGGATGATCGCGGGGTGAACAGGCAGTGGCTCGGGTGGGTGTTGTCCTTGATGATCTTTATGGCCTTCCTGTAACATCTGGTGGTGTAGGTGTCCTGGAGGGCAGGTAGTTTGCCCCCGGTGATGCGTTGTGCAGACCTCACTACCCTCTGGAGAGCCTTGCGGTTGTGGGCGGAGCAGTTGCCGTACCAGGCGGTGATACAGCCCGCCAGGATGCTCTCGCTTGTGCATCTGTAGAAGTTTGTGAGTGCTTTTGGTGACAAGCCGAATTTCTTCAGCATCTTGAGGTTGAAGAGGCGCTGCTGCGCCTTCTTCACGATGCTGTCTGTGTGAGTGGACCAATTCAGTTTGTCTGTGATGTGTATGCCGAGGAACTTAAAACTTACTACCCTCTCCACTACGGTTCCATCGATGTGGATAGGGGGGTGTTCCCTCTGCTGTTTCCTGAAGTCCACAATCATCTCCTTAGTTTTGTTGACATTGAGTGTGAGGTTATTGTCCTGACGCCACACTCCGAGGGCCCTCACCTCCTCCCTGTAGGCCGTCTCGTCGTTGTTGGTAATCAAGCCTACCACTGTTGTGTCGTCCGCAAACTTGATGATTGAGTTGGAGGCGTGCGTGGCCACGCAGTCGTGGGTGAACAGGGAGTACAGGAGAAGGCTCAGAACGCACCCTTGTGGGGCCCCAGTGTTGAGGATCAGCGGGGTGGAGATGTTGTTGCCTACCCTCACCACCTGGGGACGGCCCGTCAGGAAGTCCAGTACCTAGTTGCACATGGCGGGGTCGAGACCCAGGGCCTCGAGCTTGATGACGAGCTTGGAGGGTACTATGGTGTTAAATGCCAAGCTGTAGTCGATGAACAGCATTCTCACATAGGTATTCCTCTTGTCCAGATGGGTTAGGGCAGTGTGGTTGAGATTGCGTCGTCTGTGGACCTATTTGGGCGGTAAGCAAATTGGAGTGGGTCTAGGGTGTCAGGTAGGGTGGAGGTGATATGGTCCTTGACTAGTCTCTCAAAGCACTTCATGATGACGGAAGTGAGTGCTATGGGGCGGTAGTCGGTTAGCTCAGTTACCTTAGCTTTCTTGGGAACAGGAACAATGGTGGCCCTCTTGAAGCATGTGGGAACAGCAGACTGGTTTAGGTATTGATTGAATATGTCCGTAAACACACCAGCCAGCTGGTCTGCGCATGCTCTGAGGGCGCGGCTGGGAATGCCGTCTGGGCCTGCAGCCTTGCGAGGGTTAACACGTTTAAATGTTTTACTCACCTTGGCTGCAGTGAAGGAGAGACCGCATGTTTTCGTTGCAGGCCGTGTCAGTGGCACTGTATTGTCCTCAAAGCGGGCAAAAAAGTTATTTAGTCTGCCTGGGAGCAAGACATCCTGGTCCGTGACTGGGCTGGATTTCTTCTTGTAGTCCGTGATTGACTGTAGACCCTGCCACATACCTCTTGTGTCTGAGCCGTTGAATTGAGATTCTACGTTGTCTCTATACTGACGCTTAGCTTGTTTGATAGCCTTATGGAGGGAATAGCTGCACTGTTTGTATTCGGTCATGTTACCAGTCACCTTGCCCTGATTTAAAAGCAGTGGTTCGTGCTTTCAGTTTCACGCGAATGCTGCCGTCAATCCACGGTTTCTGGTTAGGGAATGTTTTAATCGTTGCTATGGGAACGACATCTTCAACGCACGTTCTAATGAACTCGCACACCGAATCAGCGTATTCGTCAATGTTGTTATCTGACGCAATACGATATATGTCCCAGTCCACGTGATGGAAGCAGTCTTGGAGTGTGGAATCAGCTTGGTCGGACCAGCGTTGGACAGACCTCAGCGTGGGAGCTTCTTGTTTTAGTTTCTGTCTGTAGGCAGGGATCAGCAAAATGGAGTCGTGGTCAGCTTTTCCGAAAGGAGGGCGGGGCAGGGCATTATATGCGTCGCGGAAGTTAGAATAACAATGATCCAAGGTTTTGCCAGCCCTGGTGGCGCAATCGATATCCTGATACAATTTAGGGAGTCTTGTTTTCAGATTAGCCTTGTTAAAATCCCCAGCTACAATGAATGCAGCCTCAGGATGTATGGATTCCAGTTTGCAAAGAGTCAAATAAAGTTTGTTCAGCGCCATCGATGTGTCTGCTTGGGGGGGAATATATACGGCTGTGATTATAATCGAAGAGAATTCTCTTGGTAGATAATGCGGTCTACATTTGATTGTGAGGAATTCTAAATCAGGTGAACAGAAGGATTTGCACTCTACCCGCACTGTATCTGCTATACCCGCACTGTATCTGCTATACCCGCACTGTATCTGCTATACACGCACTGTATCTGCTATACACGCACTGTATCTGCTGGCTAGAGCGCACACACCTAAACCAGACACATCTGCTGTAAACACAACAGTTTTTGTGATTTAACTATCGGTAAGAGTGACCACATTTCAGCCGTACAAATCCATCCATGTCGAACAGATAAAAATGTATATCGTTAGAAAATGTATCCTGTATCTGCTATTTCCATTACACAACACAATTCTTTTTGCAACATTGCTTTTGTCGAATAAACCTGGGTCAATGGAAACCTGCCTAATGAGAAGGGAAGCCAGGGGCCAATCACCCTTTACTTCCATTGATGTCTCTGTGTTGACCTCTTGGTATTTGTAATGACTGGGACATAAAGACCGACTCATTGTGGCCATGTGTCACATTTGTGTGTCAATGATTTCCTACAGTAAGATTCCATTTAAAGGTCATGAACAGTCAATCATGTTTTTCATGAAATTAGTTATTTGAAGGAAACCAGATCAAAGTATGATAACCAAAGTATGAAAAATTACTGTTGCTTCTACATTGATAAAATTGATCATGAAGTTACTGGTCCCCTCCCCCATATCAAACATTTGGATTCACTATTAAGAGGACAAGGTGACATCACCTTAACTCTCATTTTAATACACCAATGGTAACATTATATTCTCTTACCTGATTGAAATAAGTACTGCCTTGTAACCAACATTGGAGAAGGTGTGTTTGCAGAGGAGTGGGGTTTATATACTAGCTAGTTAGCAACTCTACTGGTGCCAAAATTTGACTGTAGGGGGTCGGCAAATATAATTCAAAGTTTACCCTATTCATCTATGGCAAAGATACTTATACCGAACAAAAAATTTAAACGCAACATATAAAGTGTTTCCATTTTTCATGAGCTAAAATAAATTATCCCTGAAAATGGGTTAGTATATACCTCCTTAGTTTAGAGGCAATGGGGCCACACTCTAGGGTGCTGAGGAGTATTTCTGTCTGTAATAAAGCCCTTTTGTGGAGAGACATTTTGATTGGCTGGGACTGGTTCCCCAGTGGGTGGGCATATGCCTTCTCAGGCCCATCCATGGCTGTGCTCCTGCCCACTATGTGAAATCCATAGATTAGGACCTAATTTATTTATTTAAATTGACTGATTTCCTTCTATGCACTGTAACTCAGTAAAATCTTTGAAATTATTGCATGTTGTGTTTATTTTTGTTCAGTATATATGTTTCTCCTTTCATCTGTGTCAGGTGTTAGCTAGTTACTGGCTAGTTAGGTCTTCAGACAGCATGGAACAAAATGGGGGAAGGGTTGTTCAAAACTTTGATGCCGTTGTCAAGTCAATATCTGTCAATGCTGCTGTGAACCGCATCACAAGAGACATGTAAAAAAGATATTATAATAATAATAATAAAAATAATGATATCATAGGTGTAATTTCAGTGTTTGAGTTGCTTTGTGTATCACCACAACCTGAGATGATTTTACTGCATTGCAACCAAGTTGCTTGACATTGGTGTTTCAAAGAGCTGGTCAGTCAAGGCAAGCTCGTGAATATAAGTTCTCTATCCACTCAGCCTGTCTTTTCAAACTTCCTGGTAGTTAGCCATTAGAGAAAAAGCACTTTTCAATCTGACTGTTCAGGACCTTTAAAAAAGTGGCTTGATCAATAAAAAATGCAATGTATAGTTTAAATTCTTTTATTTTTCCACCCAATAAATTAAATCTTAGAACTAATCACTTAATTCATCAGGCTCAATGTACTTTCCCTGGCTAAAGGATTTAAATAAATCTAAAATCTGAGTAATACAATTTGGCCAATTAAATAAGTAAATCCAATTGAAAAATGAACCCAGTCAACCCTCACTAAGGTAGCTCAAAGACCTGCATAGAGAAGCCATAGGGAATAGACCAAAACAAATCAGGTCTCTCTTTAGTTCACCAAACAAACTATTAAAAACAAATTAATCATGCATATTTGAGGCATAAATACCTGCAATGGACTGTACAATAAACATATGGCACAAAAGAGAGAGGATTTCTACTGTCTGAAAGAGAGACTACTCCTTACAAATGCTGTATGGATTTTATACTTGTGTCCAGTGACCCTAAATAACTAAATGTTAACAATAATATTGAACTGAAGCTGCTGCGTGGGTCATGTAAGTAGGGGAATAATAATTGCGTCTACAGATAATAATCTTGCTGCATATCCCCTTTTGAGAATGAACCTCTAGATTGGTGTTTTTTTGTTAGGCAAATGAGAAAGCTCATTAAGATTCTGGACACCTGCCACCATCATTTGTCAAAACATGTGACGACCCTTACCGTGACCCTCCCCCCATTCTCCAGGATCCTCCTTTTGTTCACTCTTGGTGGACATCTCCAGAACAAAGACCTACCCCAAATCAGCTACCAAAATAACAATACCACATTAAATCTCTAGTAAAATATGGCCGTTATTCCACTGTCACTGGCATTGCACATATGGAGACAGGTTGGCCTGATGGCTTCTATACATGCATATCTGAAATGATTACACATTTATCACATTGTTGTTTGGATTGAGATGGGGGGGGGGGGGGTTAACTGTAGGAAACACACTCCCAGTCACAATGTCTTGCCATGGCAGATTTCTGGTCATAACTCTGTGTGTGATTGTGAAGTGAATCATTGGGGTTTCTGAGTCCCAGCAAGAGGAGATTAAAAAGGAAGCACTCATGCACCCGCTTTCAGGCAGCAGACCTCCCCGCGGATCACCAGCTTTTGACAGACTATGTTTTTCGTAAAAAAATTAGTATTCATTTGTGAGCAGTGCAGGCAGATGCTGTGTTCAGTATGATTGGGTCGAACAAAGAGAGGGAGCCAAGTCGGGAGCTATTCAAAGCCTAGCTCAGTCATTACCACTTGATGGGGCTGTGGGTTGGAGAGGCATAATTGACAGCGTTCACAACAAAAGTAATCACCCGTATTAACTCACAACATATGGAGTGTCAGTCAGTCAGACTCCCAAGATGACTCCCAACACTGAAATCTGAGATTAAAATCGATAGTGATGGCTATTTAACGGTCTGATGGCCTTGAGATTGAAAAACAGCTTCTGTCTCTGTCCCAGCGATGATGCACCTGTACTGACCTTGCCTTCTGGACGAACTTGAACTCATTGGCAGAAGAATTGGCCTCATCAACTCAAAGTAGACATTCCAACAACTGTAGGTACAGTATACAGTACCTATATAGCAGCAGTTACTGAATTCAGATGTAACAAATATATTACCACTCCTGCAAATAAAGTCCTGTGTCTAAATTGGCAATGATCGAGTGGTGTTTGTGCATCTAGCGTTGTGGTGTTAAGGAGCAGCATCTTGAGAGTTATTTAAACACTCAAAAATACCCATTTCCTTTGAAGGACAGCAGTAGGTAGAAGGAGCGTGTTTAATTTGATGCTTGGTTACTCTGCAAATCTCACAGGGATGGCTTCTGAAAGCTTGTTGCTTTTGTTCAAACTAATCTAAAAAGGCAAGGAAATGTAAATATGTCATTTTGACTGACATGTAACGGAGCAATATGTCATTTGAAGCAGAATTGCTCCACCGTGAATAAAAATGTGTCAAATTGTGATTTGCTGCCACATTTCAATTTGGTATCCCTGTTCTCTGATGTTTTAATGTGTTCTACAATACAGTTCAACATTCAAACATCACTCGATCAAACTTCCCAGCAGAATAAATGATTTAGCTTCTATAATTTTCCGCTCAGAGAGCTAAGACTTGGTGCTCAATGAGTAGTAGCTAATTCATTATCACAGCAGAATGAAAGTACAGTAATGGTCCCACTGAGAATAATTATTCTTAGAGCTTCATTTGCTGATATAGTGAATTAAATCTGCTCCAACACTTTCTTTTTCTACTTTTATATTAATCCTGTGAGCAAGTGTCCTTGCGACACTCATTGGCTTTGCAAGGGCCTACTGTACTGTTTAGTATTGTCTGCACGTGTGGCATCATAGTGCCATTCACTCATTGTTGAAAAATAACAGGGGAAGAGAAGGACAGAAGCCTATAGACAGCTAATTTCCACTCTCTCTCCCTCTCTAGAATACCATCAATACAATAGCTACCTAGTTTGACTCAGGAAAATCTTTGAACAAGGTCAATGTACATAGCCTATGTACCGCAGCATAGATCCATATCATTGAACACATACATTGGAGGTGACAAAACATGCCATTCCATTAGTTTAAGCGGAGGCCATGCTCCAGTAACAGCTCAGCTGCAGTCACGGCTTTGGCTGTGCTAATAAGGCCCAGAAAGTCAGAAGCTCCACAGTGACATATTGAATCTAACCCATGATTTATGCAGTGGTATAAAAAGTACCCAATTGTCATACATGAGTAAAAGTAAAGATACAGTACCTTAATAAAAAAAACTCCATTAAAAGTGTAAGTCACCCAGTAAAACACTACGCAAGTCAAAGTATTTGATTTTAAATATACTTAGGTATCAAAGTAAATGTAATTGCTAAAATATACTTAAATATCAAATGTAAAAGTATAAATCATTTCAAATTCCTTGTATTAAGCAAACCAGACAGCACTATTTTCTAGTAAAAAAAGAATTGTAATACAGATAGCCAGGGGCACACTCCAACAATTTACAAAGCATGTGTTTAGTGACACCGCCAGATCAGCGGGAGTAGGGATGTTCTCTTGATAAGTGCATGAATTGGACCCTTGTCTTGTCCTGCAATGCATTTAAAATGTAACAAATACTTTACAACACAGTACTTGTGTTCCAGTATTATACTATTGTCTATATACTGTAGTATTACTATATTTATTTACTATTCACTGTAGTGTTTTTGCAGATATGACTAGTATACTGCAGTGTTGTTTGTGTGAAAATTGCTATTATATTGCAGTATTTATTGTAGTGTTTTTGCAGACTAAGGGGTGCTTTTATACATTCCCTGCATGTCCTCCCATAATAAGGGTTCCGAGGGAAACACTGACAAAACCTTTGGTTCCTATCTGGTCACTCAATATACTTCAGTTACAAGATTGTAACGATTGAGGTTTAGGGGAGAGTTCTGGTGATGCCCATCTACTGTGGGACTCCAGTTGAAGAGCAGGCGGAGGCAGTAATGCAGTTCAGTCTGAGGCTTTATAGATTCAGGCACTGAGCTGATACATGGAATGATTGACAGTTGAGACTGGTCTTGAGACTTGGTTGGCTTTATATGGAGTATGGTTGATCTAAAAGGAGAAACAGCAAGGTACAAATAACATGCCATAACAGCAATGAAAATACATCATTAATTGTCCATTAATGTCAATAATCATTGACAATATGCAATAAGCATTTACATTTGGAAAACTATGCATAAATATAGCAGCAGTCAACAATGAATTTCAGAAAGAGGTGCAGTGGCATGCTGCATGTTAGGCTGAAGTTATACAGTAGCAGGATAATTTAATCAATGGCTACATGCATAGCATAACAAACAATATAAAGCTAACAAAAGTAGCAAGCATAGCCATAAATTAAACCTAATTAGCATATCAAAAGGCAATGCACAAAAAGTGCAAAACTTATAAGCATGTGTCTATTAACACCTACAAGTACCAAAGAGAACAGTCAATTGAAAATAACTGTTTGACTGAGCCGTTAGCATTTCGCAGCCATTAGTGGCCGAAATCAACTATACAAAACAAACAATGGCGAGAGAGTCCTCTTTTATAAGATGAAAGGCTTGGACTCACATTTCGATGACACGTACTGGTTGTTCTTTGTGAGAGTTGTTTGTCACACTCAACTACTCAGCTCTGTCTGGGTGAAGGACCCGGATTGAAAAGAGGCACTTTCGAACATGCCCGTATAAATACCTTGCCACAGAATTTTATAGAGTGCCCTCTGTCCTCCAGTGACTATAGAGATGGTTAAGGACACACCTGCCACAATGCCCTCCCCCACATCCATGTCACAGAGCAAGGAATTCTGTACAAAGATTAAAAACCAACCAGCAGTTCATTTTGGCTTTACAAGTATAACTAATCAACAATACCAGACAACCAGTAATACATACCCAGATAGTGGCTAGGTCAACTTCTTTTTTTAACTAGGCAATCATACAATCATAAATATGCAAAGTATTTTAATTATCCTCTTTGATGAGATGATATGTGACTTGAAGTCCTAAGTATTTATGATTGTCTGAGTAGAGCAAAGTGTTGTCTGGTCCATTGTATTGCTTAGAACTGTTGACCCAACTCAATAGGTTGTCTGTCAAGAACCGGTGTCTTTATGTTCTGGTCTGGTTGAGATGTTCCCTTCATTAAACAGTAACTCGTATAGTCTGGTAGTTGTGCCATTTTAGTTAAACCTAGTCGGCAGGTGTTACAACTAGAGGTTGACCGATTATGACTTTTCAACGCCGATACTGATTATTGGAGGACCAAAAAAGCCGATACCGATTAATCGGCCGATTTAAAAAATAATAATAATAATTAAAATAAAATAATAATAATAAAAAAATTAAGTACTTGTAATAATGACAATTACAACAATACTGAATAAACACTTATTTTAACTTAAATATAATACATCAATAAACTCAATTTAGTCTCAAGTAGATAATAAAACGTGTTCAATTTGGTTTAAATAATGCAAAAACAAAGTATTGGAGAAGAACGTAAAAGTGCAATATGTGCTAACGTTTCAGTTCCTAACTCGGAACATGAGAACATATGAAAGCTGGTGTTTCCTTTTTAACATGAGTCTTCAATATTCCCAGGTAAGAAGTTTTAGGTTGTAGTTATTATAGGACTAATTTCCCTCTATACCATTTGTATTTCATTAACCTTTGACTATTGGATGTTCTTATTGGCACTTTAGCATTGCCAGTGTAACAGTATAGCTTCCGTCCCTCTTCTCGCTCCTCCCTGGGCTCGAACCAGCAACACAACGACAACAGCCACCACATCGAAACAGCGTTACCCATGCAGAGCAAGGGAAACAACTAAGGCTCAGAGCGAGTGAAGTTTGAAACGCTATTAGCGCGCGCTAACTAGCCAGCCATTTCACTTTGGTCACACCAGCCTCATCTCGGGAGTTGATAGGTTTGAAGTCATAAACAGTGCAATGCTTGACGCACAACGAAGAGCTGCTGGCGAAACGCACGAAAGTGCTGTTTGAATGAATGTGTACGTGGTTGCTTCTGCCTACCACCGCTCAGTCAGATACTTAGATACTTGTATGCTTGTATGCTCAGTCAGATTTATATGCAACACAGGACACGCTAGATAATATCTAGTAATATCAACAACCATGTGTAGTTAACTAGTGATTATGATTGATTGTTTTTTTTATAAGATAAGTTTAATGCTAGCTAGCAACTTACCTTGGCTTACTGCATTTGCGTAACAGGCAGTCTCCTTGTGGAGTGCAACGAGAGAGATGCAGGTCGTTATTGCGTTGGACTAGTTAACTGTTAGGTTGCAAGATTGGATTCCCCGAGCTGACAAGGTGAAAATCTGTCTTTCTGCCCCTGAACAAGGCAGTTAACCCACCGTTCCTAGGCCGTCATTGAAAATAAGAATGTGTTCTTAACTGACTTGCCAAGTTAAATAAATAAAAGGTGTAAAAAAATATATATATTTTTTTTACATCGGAGCCCAAAAATACCGATTTCCGATTGTTATGAAAACTTGAAATCGGCCCTAATTAATCACTCATTCCGATTAATCGGGTTGACCTCTAGTTACAACAATATACTAGTCATGTTGTCCACAAAGACACTTAAGTAAATACTACAGTATCCTAGTAGTGTCCGGAAAAGCACTATAGTAAATACTACTGTATACTACAGTCATGTCCTCAAAACACTACATTGAATACTACAGTTCTACAGTCATGCCCATTAAACACTATAGTGAATACTAAAGTATACTAGTTATATCATAGTAAGCATTACACGATCGAGGGATACTACAGTGGGTAGTATAGAATTATATAGTATACTACAACATTCTAAGGTAAGTACTACCCATGATCAAGGGATAGCACAGTGTGTAGTTTGGGATTCTACAGTATACTACAGAATCCTATAGTATGTACTATAGTAAACTGAAGCATTTTTTTATGTGGGCGAGTGAGTGGTCTGATTAACATGGCACACTTCTCAGTGTATTACTGTAGCGACTCTACCATTGTGTCACCGACCTTGGCACAGCAAAAAGACATGGGTCATCAACAAATTAAAGGAGCATTACATGGTGGACCCAATTCATTAGCCGATCCCCATCAACATTGTCTTGAATATTTAGGAGTCTTCTGGTTTTAAATTGCTTCATAAAATGAAGAAATGTTGTGTCTGACTATAAGCCTTAGGCGTAGCTTGATGATAGCTAGTGGGCGTGTGGCTATAGTCACCATTAACCACATTACTACTAATGTTTTGTGTAGATATATATGGTAATATAGGCCTAGTTCCATGTGATGTAAATAGAATAAACTGCCTATTCTCCACTAAAACAAAACTCAGCAACTCATGCACTGTTAGACAAGAAATGACCAATAAGGAAAACGAGCTGATGTACAGAATATCCAGTGGCCATTTTGAAACATTAGCTCCCCTGTACTCATCGCGCTCAATTAATTTGTTTTCATGTAAGCTCAATGTTTGTTAATGTTGTGCTACTACAGCCACAAGGCTGCTGGAATTATTCTCCCTATGTTTAAGGAAAATGTGTACTGCCAGTCCTAGACATGAGATGAGAGTGGGCCTTGCTGCTGCTGATATTGAAGGTCTTCGTTGTGCTCTTAGCAGAAATGAGGCTATCACAGGAGACTGCACTTAGGCTCTGTTGCCAAATCAATAACATTGGACTGTCTACATCAGAGATGGGGAGATCTGGGCTCAGCCCACAGCTACAGTAGATGAACAGCAGTCTGAGAAATGAGCTGTCAGCATCTAAGCCATGCCTTTATGCGCCAAGGAATTCATCTGGTTCACTTAATGTATGTTCAACCATCTGGGACAATCTCACTACAACAGACGGTCATGATACAAGGTGTGTGTGTGTGTGTGTGTGTGTGTGTGTGTGTGTGTGTGTGCATACAGCACAATATTTGCTCACAGATGATGAGTAAAACTCAGTCAACACTCGGTGTATGACCTAATCTGGTGTAGAGAGAACTTTCGTAATGCCAAAGCTACAGTATTGTGATGAAGTTCTTCCACTTTCAAGTTCTGCTCTCAAAACGTTGTTGACAAAATCTGTCTTGGAAAGCAGTGGGGTATTTTCTATAACATGGCAGTGTGTTTCAACATTTTCATCCACAAATAATTATTAGGTTTCTTGGGTCTTAGAAAGTGTTTGTTGTCTGGATATCTTTATTCTGTTGTGAGGGGCTACACATTCCATCTCCACCTGTCAAAATACAAAGAGGAAATTATGTGTTTGTTCTTTTGCATTTCTATCAAACAAAAAGCATTCCTCCTTTGTCAGTCTGGGCAGACACTTTGATGGAGGCAATTTTCTGTTAAATGTTAATTGAGGCAAATGAAGGAAAAGTAACAAACAATCAATATAACTCCTTAGGCACTCAGTGGTCCAGCAACATTCTTACTGTAGGTGATTCAGATGTCCACAATCACATTGGTCCATGTCTAGTGTCATAAACCACGTTTCCATCCAGTTTTTATATAGAATAAAATAAATATATTTTATAAATGCCGACACGTTTGTTGGACATGGTGGGATATTTTTGTGTCAGTCTAAGTATACAAGAAACGGTGGTGGAAATGCCACTATGTGCAAATATTGATATAATAACCATCATATCGAAGTAAACTTGGAGTCACGCGATGATGTGTGTGTGTGTGTGTGTGTGCGTGGTCCTCCCACTGACTCGGGAGACCATACAGTTTATTAGGCCACAGATGAAATATCTTATGAACTTCACAGGGTGGTGAAAGTGCACAGCGATCTTGATGCTCCTTTCCAATAAATATCGAGGGTCTTATTCTGGAGACATGATGATCGAGGCTTGACTGCCTTTTGACAAATAAAAATATTCTCATCATGTAAACTACCCTACCCGCACTGTATCTGCTATACCCGCACTGTATCTGCTATACCCGCACTGTATCTGCTATACCCGCACTGTGTCTGCTATACCCGCACTGTATCTGCTATACCCGCACTGTATCTGCTATACACGCACTGCATCTGCTTTGCTAGAGCGCACACGCCTAAACCAGACACATCTGCTGTAAACGCAACAGTTTTTGTGACTTAAGGTAAGAGTGACCGCATTTCAGCCGTACGTAATTTCCATACAATGGAAACGCATTGAACTTTAGATTTTTTATTTGGTATATGAAAAATTAAGCAAAAAATTACATTTGTATGCACTACATCACGCAAAGCCTTTTATCCAAGTCATTTTCATATTGGATATATTGACACTATTCTCGCATTATTTACCAAGCAGTTGGTTTGTTGTTTAGGGAAACCTCAGGAATGTAGACAGCGGAGTTATTCAGATAGTATCTCTATAACAAATTTGGTGGGAGGTAGCCACATCGCTAAAATCTGAATCTACATGTCATAGTTTGTTAGTAAAGGAGCAGTGAAACCTTTCCTTAAGTCTATAACGTTGCTTTTGAATTCTATTAAATGTATCTGGCTTATGGCTACAGATTCAAGAGTGATAATTAACTTTTGGAAATGATGTTGACCTCTGCAGCTCCAATTTAACATGAGTGCATGGTGCATGTTGATTTGGAGGCCTGAAGTTAATGAGATTGTAGAGTGTGCAGTGAGTTTTGAAATGCAGCCCCGAATTCTTACCGTTGACTTCTGTAGCCAAGCAATATTGAGCCATTAGCAAAAGTTACACTAGGAGTCTGTTAGTCTATTAGACAATAAGATGGCGCCTGAGAAGAAGGCAGACATTTTATGTGCCCCCAACAGATAGTGTATTTTGTTTGTTTTTATTTGCATTGTTTAAAAAAAAAAGTATTTTAATTTTTATCTTATTTTATGGAATATCCGAAACATACAATATACTTGCAGTGAAGCCGCTCAACAACTACACCATAACAGACTCCCATTCAGAGTGACACACAGAAGCATCCGGGGTCAATGCCCTGCTCAAGGGCACGTTGACAGATCTCCCACCAGGCCAAAAAACGTGAACCCGAACCCTCCGAGATCCCCCCACAGTTCCCCAATAGCTGTCCCTCAACCATTTGAGACCCCTCCCACAGTCCCCCGAAGAATAAAAAAATACAAATAAAAAATACAAATAATTCCATTCCCCACCCCCAAGAACCCCCAATGCACCAACAACCAAGAGAATGAACTAAAGAGAAGAAAGAAAAAGACACAAGAAAGGACAACTGAAATCATAACAACAATGCCAATTGTATAATTTTGTGTGCATTTCCGGCACTATTACATGTATATGTGTTCTTGTATGCGTTTATTAGAATGATAGTGTGTGTATATATGCAAGGGTTCAAACACCTGCACGGCATCAGCTTCAGGCAACCCGGCATTAGCTGTAAAAACACTGCCCATCAGTGTCATTCAAACATACTTTTAATTATTTTTTTACTTTTATCTTTGACCATCTCCCGCACAGCAACTCCACTTCCACTTGTCTACAATTCCACATCCCAACCCTCAGCTTCCCTCAGCCCATCCCACCTATCTCTGCTGGCCACCCTCTTCAGATTTCTACGTAACATATATCTTTCAACTATGCTGTGATGTTTAACGTACAATTTCAATCTATCTAATCATTTGATTAGATTGAAATTGTACGTTAAACATTACAGCATCCACAGATCACAGAATCCACAGATTGAGAGTTGATGATAAATACTTTTACTAAGTATTAGTATATTAGTAATTGACTGACCCGGTCTCTCCAGATCTCATAAAAGGAATATTTCTAGGGTCAATAATAGATCAATGCTATGCATTTTCAGCCATTCCTGAACCTGATATCTTCATTCAGTGGGAGAGGATAAGACTGAAAAGAGAACATCTGCCTAAAATATTTAGCTTCCTCTTTTAAAATATCATTTGGAGAATCATCGATGATTCCGTCTACAGTAACGAGTTTCTGCAAATTATTTTGTTGGAGATTTAGGAAAAAATTTGTGCATTTTTCTCCATATTCCATCCAGTTTGCTTTATTTTTGAAATAGATTACATTAGATCGTTCTTGAATAAGTTCCTCAAGTTCTTTTTTTGTTTTTCCCTTAATTTGCACATCTGTAGTATCGTTTTTATTGCTATCTACCTGTACCATTAGTTCATTGATTTCCCTTGTTAGTCTCTTTAGCCAGAAACTGCTTTTTTATTATTGATGAATATTGAATAGAATGACCCCTGAAGGTACATTTAAAGGTATCCCAAACAATAAGGGGATTTCCTGAACCTATATTATACTGGAAAAATTCAGTTATAAATGATTTTCTCTTAGTTAAAAATAAGTTGTCCTCCAGTAAACTTTGATAAAATGTCCAATATCACCGTCCACTTGGAAACTCTATAAGAGATGTGAATGCCAATTAGATGATGAGCCGATCGCATTCTGTCTCCTATTAAAACTTTTTTAACCTTTGATGCAAGAAAGAGGCAAAACTGTAGTCAAGACAACTAGCTTAAGTCTCCTCCATGTATATCTCACTTGGTTGGGATTTTTTAGTTCCAAATATCCACTATTTCTAATGTGTCCATAATATTTGTGAGTTCCTTAAGGGCACTGTGATGGTAGTTTGTCGAGTGATTACTCTCCATTGAGGTACTTAACACTGTGTTATAGTCTCCTACCATAGTGGTATGATAATTAATTTGTTGCCTGTAAGTTCAATAAACTTGTATAAATGTTTTTGAAGAATTATGGATCATCCTGATTTGGACCATATAGATTAATGAGCCAAATCTTTTTTTGGTCCACTTTCATATCCAAAAAGATCCAACTTCCTTACGAATCATTCCTGACTATTTGCACATTGAGATCGAAAATCTTGTTAATTAATATCATCACACCTTTTGAGTTCCTTTGTCCATGACAGAAAATTATTTCAACACCCCATTCCTTTTTCCACACAACTTCGTCTATGGATGTAGAGTGAGTTTCATGAAAACAGTATGTTATAATCCTTTTCCTTTAGCCACGTAAAGACTGATCATCTTTTTTTATAATCTGCTAAACCATTAGTTATAACTGGCTATACTTATTTCACCCCTTACCATAACTAGATACTATTCTCAGTCTAAATGGACCATAATTAGTGCTTGTAAAGTTACTGCCATCAGAGGTATTATGACGGTCAAAATTAGAGCTTTCAAATGACTGATATTTAGAATTCAAGAAATAGGTTCTAGCAGTATTTGTTTTATTCCCTTGCCTGTTTGCCTGTGAGCCAATGCCACAGATGTTAGAACATTGAGACAAGATATGTGTGTAGTAAATCTGAGTAGGTTGATGAGTATGATATTGGATGTGATTTAGTGATTGTGTACGATGTCTTCAATAAGAATAAGACTGTGTGCTGTCCAAATAAATAATAACTCTGCCAATTTGCATGGTTGAGTGTCTATGTGTGTAACATGTAGTGCGTATAGCCTTTATTCATGATGATAATTGTAATCCATATCATATCACCGTCATAGTTGCATCATAATTACCTTTAACATAATTGAAAAATATATCCCAGCATTTTCATAGCAATTGACGTTTCACATGATCATGAACGAGACCTTGCATTACTCTAGAGACTGCTTCACTACAGTACAAATGTATTCTGTAAAATATTATTATTCCCCAATGCATCTTCTGATATCTTCCCCTTGCTTGTTTAAACATATCAACTTGTAGACAAATACATAAAAAAGATAGACAAACATATTAAATTATAAAACAGTTCTCGACAATAGAGAGAGAGTGAGAGAAGATTGTGTGTGTGTATACGTCCATATGTGTAAGCGAGCATGTAATTGAGTACGTGTGTGTTCATATCCACTTCATGATGTTCAGGTATTTTTATAGTTCCCATTCTTTTTTTGTAACCTGAATTCCCTGTAGAATTTAGTACAGCCATGGTGTTATGGAGCTGTCTCGGAATAGCTTTCCACCTATAAAGAGTTTGTCCACAATGATAAAGGCACACTTAACCTTCTCCCTCTGTTGCCTTTGTACCGGACACAGTCTCTTATGATGTTTGTTTATCTCCCTTGGAAATTGGTAATTGAGACCTAATTTGGTCCCTGTCTTTAAGCTCCCTTCCCCTCCTTTTGATCAGCTCCTTTTGTTGGTAGTGTTCAAATTTTGCGATGATCGTTTGGAGACCCTTGGTCTTGTCGCTCCAAGTGTGTGTACTCAGTAGAAAGCCATCTTCTTTACAGTCTCTATACGAAGTTTCAAGGCAGATTGCATGAATTCTCTGATCGCGCCCTCTGGACTATTGGATGCGTCCTCAGGAATCACAGAAAAATATCTATTTTCACACATGCTACGACTTTGTCTACGAGCGACTTCTTAAGGTCCTGTTTTCCTTGAGGAGACAATACATGTTGGAATCGTTGATTTTTACCTTGGCTGTGAGTGCCTTGTTCTCTACTTGGAGAATGAGAATTTCACTCTGGCTAAACTCAAAACTCCCCCTCAACCCTGCTACCACCTCACACAACTTTTCCCAGTGTTGCATGGATTCCAGCCAGAGCACTAGCCTCTACATCAATTTGTCTGTGTCTGTAGATTGAACTGGATTTCTTTTTGGCGGGGGGTTAAAGTTCTTTTGTGAGGTAGTCGGATCTTTCCATGATGGGAGTATGTTGTTCCCCCATAGCGTAAAGCTGTTGGTACTCGTCGATATCCCTCGGGATCTCCTTAGTATCCAGATTGGCTCTTTACTGCAAACAGTTGTTTTACGAAAAGATAACGAGTCTTTCTCATGACGACGACAGGTGTCTGTAGTACAGCCAGCTAGCCCTCCCGGAATCCACGCAAAAAATGGAACACAAACTTGCAGTCCCAGACGTAAAGGATAACCGCGCCGTGGAATCCTGAGCAGCAAAAATCATTTTAATGAAAAATATTTAATATAAACAACAAACCAAGTGTAGACAGTACAATGTTCTGTTGCGTGCTCTGATTATGTATGCTGTGTGATGATGTCACCTTGTGTTTCTTGGCACACTTTATTTGCGTTGTTTAACTTATTTGTTTACTTATTTTGTACATAATGTTGCCGCTACTGTCTCTTATGACCGAAAATAACTTCTGGACATCAGGACTGCGATTACTCACCACGGACTAGCAGAATCCTTTTTTTCCTTTACCTTCTTGATGCACCCATCCCATTAGCGGGATCATTTACGTCAATCAGCTGGATTGCAGCG
Source organism: Oncorhynchus masou masou (assembly GCF_036934945.1). Lineage (NCBI taxonomy): Eukaryota > Metazoa > Chordata > Actinopteri > Salmoniformes > Salmonidae > Oncorhynchus > Oncorhynchus masou. The sequence continues at coordinate 26,212,042 of NC_088214.1, read as the reverse complement.
CGCCAAATTCTAATTAAATTACAAAAAATATTTAATTTTCATGAAATCACAAGTGCAATATAGCAAAACACAGTTTAGCTTGTTGTTAATCCACCTGGTGTGTCAGATTTCAATAAAGCTTTTCGGCGAAAGCTATCCAAGCATTTATGTAAGAACAACTCTCTCAGTAGACAAAATATTACAAACAGCTAGCCGCCAAGTAGATTGGTCACGAAAAGCAATAAATTAAAGTGCTTACCTTTGATCTTCGGATGTTTGCACTCACGAGACTCACAGTTACACAAATGTTCCTTTTGTTCCATAAAGATTATTTTTTATATCCAAAATACCTCAATTTGTTTGGCGCGTTATGTCCAGAAATCCACAGGCTCGAGTGGTCACGACATCGCAGACACAAATTCCAAATAGTATCCGTAATGTTCAAAGAAACATGTCAAACTTTTTTTAAATAATCAATCCTCAGGTTGTTTTTTTCAATATATAATCGATTATACACTGCTCAAAAAAATAAAGGGAACTTCTAAAATAAAACATCCTAGATCTGAATGAATGAAATATTATTATTAAATACATTTTTCTTTACATAGTTGAATGTGCTGACAACAAAATCACACAAATTATCAATGGAAATCAAATTTATCAACCCATGGAGGTCTGGATTTGGAGTCACACTCAAAATTAAAGTGGAAAACCACACTACAGGCTGATCGAACTTTGATGTAATGTCCTTAAAACAAGTCAAACTGAGGCTCAGTAGTGTGTGTGGCCTCCACGTGCCTGTATGACCTCCCTATAACGCCTGGGCATGCTCCTGATGAGATGGTGGATGGTCTCCTGAGGGATCTCCTCCCAGACCTGGACTAAAGCATCCGCCAACTCCTGGACAGTCTGTGGTGCAAGCGAGACAAGATGTCCCAGATGTGCTCAATTGGATTCAGGTCTGGGGAACGGGCGGGCCAGTCCATAGCATCAATGCCTTCCTCTTGCAGGAACTGCTGACACACTCCAGCCACATGAGGTCTAGCATTGTCTTGCATTAGGAGGAACCCAGGGCCAACCGCACCAGCATATGGTCTCACAAGGGGTCTGAGGATCTCATCTCGGTAACTTATGGCAGTCAGGCTACCTCTGGCGAACACATGGAGGGCTGTGCGACCCCCAAAGAAATGCCACCCCACAACATGACTGACCCACCGCCAAACCGGTCATGCTGGAGGGTGTTTCAGGCAGCAGAACATTCTCCACGGCGTCTCCAGACTGTCACGTCTGTCACATGTGCTCAGTGTGAACCTGCTTTCATCTGTGAAGAGCACAGGGCGCCAGTGGCGAATTTGCCAATCTTGGTGTTCTCTGGCAAATGCCAAACGTCCTGCACGGTGTTGGGCTGTAAGCACAACCCCCACCTGTGGACGTCGTGTCCTCATACCACCCTCATGGAGTCTGTTTCTGACCGTTTGAGCAGACACATGCACATTTGTGGCCTGCTGGAGGTCATTTTGCAGGGCTCTGGCAGTGCTCCTCCTTGCACAAAGGCGGAGGTAGCGGTCCTGCTGCTGGGTTGTTGCCCTCCTACGTCCTCCTCCACATCTCCTGATCTACTGGCCTGTCTCCTGGTAGCGCCTCCATGCTCTGGACACTACGCTGACAGACACAGCAAACCTTCTTGCCACAGATCGCATTGATGTGCCATCCTGGATGAGCTGCACTCCCTGAGCCACTTGTGTGGGTTGTAACCTCCGTCTCATGCTACCACTAGAGTGAAAGCACCGCCAGCATACAAAAGTGACCAAAACATCAGCCTGGAAGCATAGGAACTGAGAAGTGGTCTGTGGTGCCTACCTGCAGAACCACTCCTTTATTGGGGGTGTCTTGCTAATTGCCTATAATTTCCACCTGTTGTCTTCCATTTGCACAACACCATGTGCAATTTATTGTCAATCAGTGTTGCTTCCTAAGTGGACAGTTTGACTTGGAGTTACATTGTGTGTAAGTGTTTATTTTTTTGAGCAGTGTATATCAACCCGGACTTTAGCTTTGTCAATAGGAGAGAGAGACACACAATAGCTGGGACACCCAGCTATACACTGACGCGATGTGATCTTTCTCGCTTGTTTTTTCAAAAAAAAAAAAACTGAAACAATGTCTAAAGACTGTTCACAACATGGGGAAGCCATAGGAAAAGGAATCTGGTTGATATCACTTCAAATGGAGGCAAGGCATTCAATGGAACATGGAGCTTTCAAAATAGAGGCCACTTCCTGGTTGAATTTTCCTCAGGTTTTCGCCTGCAATATCAGTTCTGTTATACTCACAGACAATATTTTGACAGATTTGGAAACTTTAGTGTTTTCTATCCTAATCTGACAATTATATGCATATTCTAGATTCTGGGCCTGAGAAATAGGCAGTGAAATTTGGGTACGTTTTTCATCCAAAAATCAAAATACTGCCCCCTACACTCAACAGGTTAACGAGTCTGACACGAACGATATACTGCTTTCTTGGGAACAGGCCCAGATCCCTGTGATTTGCGTGAAGAAGAGGCAGAGAAAAAGTGGCCGGAGGGCGGGCTGCCTTCTGAGAATTCCTAGGCGATTGAATAAACTCCCACTTCCTTCCATTCTGCTAGCAAACTTTTGACGACAAAATAGATCACCTACGCGGAAGATTAAACTACCAACATTCAAAACTGTAATATCTTATGCTTCACGGAGACGTGGCTGAATGACGATACTATCAACATACAGCTGGTTGGTTATATGGTGCACCGGCAGGATAGAACAGCAGCGTCTGGTAAGACAGCCCGCCGCCCATTGTATTTTTGTAAATAACAGCTGGTGCACGATATCTAAGGAAGTCTCGAGCTATTGCTCGCCTGAGGTAGAGTATCTCATGATAAACTATAGACCACACTACCTACCTAGAGTTTTCATCTGTATTTTTCGTAGCTATTTACATACCACCACAGTCAGAGGCTGGCACTAAGACCGTATTGAATGAGCTGTATTCTGCCATGAGCAAACAAGAGAACGCTCACCCAGAGGCGGCGCTCCTAGTAGCCGGGGACTTTAATGCAGGGAAACTTAAATCCCTTTTACCAAATTTCTATCAGCATGTTAAATGTGCAACCAGAGAGAAAAAAACTGGACCACATTTATCCCACACACAGAGACTCGTCCAAACTCTCCCTCGACCTCCATTTGGCAAATCTGACCATAATTATATCCTCCTGATACCTGCCCACAAGCAAAAATTAAAGTAGGAAGCACCAGTGACGAGGTCAATAAAAAGATTGGTCAGATGAAGCAGATGCTAAGCTACAGCACTGTTTTGCTAGCAGACACTGGAATATGTTCCGTGATTCCTCCAATGGCATTGAGGAATACACCACATCAGTCATTGGCTTCATCAATAAGTGCATCGAGGACGTCGTCCTCACAGTGACCGTATGTACTAGAGGTCGACCGATTACTCGGAATGGACGGTTAATTAGGGCCGATTTCCCGTTTTCATAACAATCGGAAATCATTTTTTTTGGGCTCCGATTTAAAAAAAAAATATATATAATATATGAATTATTTTATTTTTTTACACCTTTTTATTTAATCTTTATTTAACTAAGCAAGTCAGTTAAGAACACATTCTTATTTTCAATGACGGCCTAGGAACGGTGGGTTCACTGCCTCGTTCAGGGGCAGAAAGACAGATTTTCACCTTGTCAGCTCGGGGAATCCAATCTTGCATCCTTACAGTTAACTAGTCCAACGCAATAACGACCTGCCTCTCTCGTGGCACTCCACAAGGAGACTGCCTGTTACGCAAATGCAGTAAGCCAAGGTAAGTTGCTAGCTAGCATTAAACTTATCTTATAAAAAAACAATCAATCATAATCACTAGTTAACTACACCTGGATTGCTGATATTACTAGATATTATCTAGCGTGTCCTGTGTTGCATGTAATCTGACTAAGCATACAAGTATCTGACTGAGCGGTGGTAGGCAGAAGCAGGCGTAAACATTCATTCAAACAGCACTTTCGTGCGTTTTGCCAGCAGCTCTTTGTTGTGCGTCAAGCATTGGGCTGTTTATGACTTCAAACCTATCAACTCCCGAGATGAGGCTGGTGTGACCGAAGTGAAATGGCTGGCTAGTTAGCGCGCGCTAATAGCGTTTCAAACTTCACTCGCTCTGAGCCTTGGGGTAGTTGTTTCCCTTGCTCTGCATGGGTAACGCTGCTTCGATGTGGTGGCTGTTGTCGTTGTGTTGCTGGTTCAAGCCCAGGGAGGAGCGAGGAGAGGGACAGAGGCTATACTGTTACACTGGCAATACTTAAGTGCCTATAAGAACATCCAATAGTCAAAGGTTAATGAAATACAAATGGTATAGAGAGAAATAGTCCTAATAATAACTAAAACCTAAAACTTCTTACCTGGGAATATTGAAGACTCATGTTAAAAGGAACCACCAGCTTTCATATGTTCTCATGTTCTGAGCAAGGAACTGAAACGTTAGCTTTCTTACATAGCACATATTGCACTTTTACGTTCTTCTCCATCTACTTGAGGCTAAATTGATTTTATTGATGTATTATATTAAGTTAAAATAAGTGTTCATTCGGTATTGTTGTAATTGTCATTATTACAAATTTTTTAAAAAAATATCGGCCAATTAGTTGGTATCGGCTTTTTTGGTCCTCCAATAATCAGTATCGGTATCGGCGTTGAAAACTCATAATCGGTCGACCTCTATGTACATACCCCAACCAGAAGCCATGGATTACAGGCAACATCCACACTGAGCTAAAGGCTAGAGCTGCTACTTTCAAGGAGCGGGACTCTAACCTGGAAGCTTATAAGAAATCCCGCTTTGCCTTCTGACAAACCATCAAACAGGCAAAGCATCAATACAGGACTAAGATCGAATCGTACTACACCGGCTCTGATGCTCGTCAGATGTGGCAGGACTTGCAAACCATTACAGACTACAAAGGGAAGCACAGCTGAGAGCTGCCCAGTGACACGAGCCTACCAGACGAGCTGAACTACTTCTATGCTTTCTTGGAGGTAAATAACACTGAAACATGTATGGAACACCAGCTCTTCTGGAAGACTGTGTGATCACGCTCTCCGCAGCCGATGTGAGTAAGACCTTTAAACAGGTCAACATTCACAAGGCTGCAGGGCCAGACGGATTACCAGGATGTGTACTGCTAGCATGACAAGTGTCTTCATTGACATGTTCAACCTGTTGTTGACTGAGTCTGTAATACCTACATGTTTCAAGCACACCACCATAGTCCCTGTGCCCAAGAACACTAAAGCAACCCACCTAAACGACTACCGACCCGTAGCACGCACGTCTGTAGCAATGAAGTGCTTCGAAAGACTGGTCATGGTTCACATCAACACCATTATCCCAGAAACCCTAGACTCACTCCAATTTGCATAGCGCCCCAACAGATCCACAGATGAAGCAATCTCTATTGCACTCCACACTGCCCTTTCCCACCTGGACAAAAGGAACACCTATGTGAGAATGCTATTCATTGACTACAGCTCAGCGAACAACACCATAGTGCCCTCAAAGCTCATCAATAAGCTAAGGACCCTGAGACTAAACATCCCCCTCTGCAACTGGATCATGGACTTCCTGACAGGTCGTCCCCAGGAGGTAAGGGTAGGTAACAACATATCCGCCACGCTAATCCTCAACACGGGGGCCCCACGGGGGTGTGTGCTCAGTCTCCTCCTGTACTCCCTGTTCACTCATGACTCCACGGCCAGGCACGACTCCAACACCATCATTAAGTTTGCCGGTGACACAATAGTGGTAGGCCTGATCACCGACAACGACGATACAGCCTATATCAGAGACCTGGCCGTGTGATGCCAGGACAACAACCTCTCCCTCAATGTGATCAAGACAAAGGAGATGATTGTCAACTGCAGGAAAAGGAGGACCGAGCACATGCCCATTCTCATCGATGGGGCTGCAGTGGAGCAGGTTGAGAGCTTCAAGTTGGTGTCCACATCTCCAACAAACTTGCATGGTCCAAGCACACCAAGTCAGTCGTGAAGAGGGCTTAACAAAATATATTCCCCATCAGGAGACTGAAAAGATTTGGCATGGGTCCTCAGATCCTCAAAAGGTTCAACAGCTGCACCATCGATAGCATCCTGACTGGTTGCATCACTGCCTGGTATGGCAACTGCTCGGCCTCCGACCACAAGGCATTACAGAGGGTAGTGCGTACGGCCCAGTACATCACCAGGGCCATGCTTCCTGCCATCGAGGACCTCTATTCTAGGCGGTGTCAGAGGAAGGCCTTAAAAGTTGTCAAAGACTCCAGCCACCCTAGTCACAGACTGTTCTCTCTACTACCGCAGGGCAAGTGGTACCGGAGCACCTAGTCCAGGTGCAAGAGGCTTCTAAACAGCTTCTAACCCCAAGCCATAAGACTCCTGAACACCCCCCCTCTTTACACCGCTGCTTCTCTCTGTTGTTATCATCTATGCATAGTCACTTTAATAACTCTACCTACATGTACATATTACCTCAACTAACCGGTGCCCCCCCCCCCCCCCCCCACACATTGACCCTGTACCGGTACCCCCCTGTATATAGTCTCAATACAGTTATTTTACTGCTGCTCTTTTTAATTACTTATTACTGTTATTTCTTATCCATATTTCTTTCAAACTGCATTGTTGGTTAGGGGCTCGTAAGTAAGCATTTCACTTTAATGTCTACAGCTGTTGTATTCGGCGCATGTGACTAATAACATTTGATTTGATCTTTTAAAAGTTATTCATCAAGATTGAGTGTGTCTACCAGGAACATGACAGGCTGAACATTTGATTTATTTTTCAAAGCTATTCATGTATTGTTATTGACGTGTTCAATAATAACCAAACCAGACAGAAATTGGCCTTGCCAGTATTCATATTGTACTTATATTGAATGGCCTTTGCTCCCAGTCATTACCACCACGGGCCTGCTATAGAAAAGGATGTGAATGGTAAGAGACATCACATGTGCTATTCTCTCCAAAAACCTGTCTATGGTAAGGAGCAGTAATGTAAAATACGATTGTAAGGAAGAAAAGAACTTAATCAAATACATTGTTAAAACACGCTGAAGTGTCATTTTATGGGACGATGACTCATTCCTCCATTGTCTGTTTCTTGTGTTTTGTGTTGCCCTCCAGGGAAATGTGATGAAGTGTTGGCCACACCACTCTCTCACACAGCTTTTACCAGCTCCTCAGTGTACTCTGGTGGATATGGGGCTGGATACGCAAAGCTAAACAGGAGAGGAGGTATTAACTAAAATAATTCAGAATGAAAGCGTAACCTCTCAATATTTTTATCTTATGATTATTTTAAGCTGCGGTCTCATTCAATACACTCACATATGTTTTGCCACATAGAAGCAGAGGATACTAATGGTTGCTGGTTTGATTGTTTCTCTCATCTCCAGGTGCTGGAGGCTGGTCTCCGGGGGACACTGACCGTTACCAGTGGCTGCAGGTGGACCTGGGCACCAGGAAGCAAGTCACCTTCATTGCCACACAGGGCCGGTACAGCAGCTCTGATTGGACAACCCAGTACAGACTCCTCTACAGTGATACAGGAAAGAACTGGAGACCGTATCGGCAAGATGGCAACATATGGGTGAGTGTGTTAGTTGTCGTTCGTGTATCAGAAATGCCTACTTAATCAACAATCATTTCTAAATGTTTGTACTTTGTTAATATAATTATAGCCTAAAGTGAGCAATAGTAATGGCGTATTTTTGTAGGCACTAAAGCCATGGTTTGTTGAACAAATCCTATGGAAAATTTTGTTGTAGGGTTATTGGATAAACCCCGAAAATAAGGTCTGTGGGGAACACAGGCTTAGGAGGTTTTATACATTTTGTTCTATGAGATAATCTTCATCAGCTGACGTCACTTTTTGTTAATCTTTAAGCATTTACTGTATGTAATAAAAAAAGCACATTAAAGGCTTCATAATTGATGAAGGTCATGTTGACTGACTGATATTACCTCAGAACAAAACATATAATATCTCCTAAGCCTGTGTTCATCTCAGACCTTATTTTCGCGCATTTATCCCAAAACCCTATTCTTTCCCCATTAATTTCCCCCATAGCAATTGCTGAACGAACCAGAAGTAATTTATTTATTTCAGTTTTTTAGGATTACAAACCTTTTGGTTGTGCACCTGTTATACCCCTGAAAAGGGGAAATATAGAAATAAATCGCACAGAGATGTAGCTTCAGCTTCAAGTCACTTGTAATGAGTGTTTTTCATATAAAATCATTAACCATTTACATAGGTAGGTACAATATATCATTTTTTACAAATGCACAAAATATTCTCTTTAAATTACTTAACTGTTACAATTGTTCAATTAACCAATATTGTCTCATTTATACATTGCTCTTTAAATTGACAATGAAATGCATCACGTATTCCACTATTTATTATCCACATTGATTATCCTTGTATATACTGTTCCTATATTTATTAGATACTGTATGGATTCATTCCTATCAGTATGCAAATTCCAAATTCCTCCTAATAACAAAAACATGTATAACCTTGAATGAATTCATATTTAGTGCTTTAGATTACAACAACATTCACATTTTCCGAAAATGTTCCATTGTTCCCATTCACCAACCACACACACAGGAGCTGTGCTCGTCTCTCTTGGGCACGCTCTGATCACGAAGTCACCTTGTGTAAGTGAGCATCCTTCTAGCAAGCTAGCTAGCAAAACTGCTAATTTTGACGTGGTCTAAACATACAAATAACGCATTTAATGCTTTAAACATCTTTGCTGTGACTAACATTCTGACATTAACAAATATATTAAATTGCATTCATACCTGAAAGGGGGAAATATAGAAATAAATCGCACAGAGATGTAGCTTCGGCTTCAAGTCACTTGTAATGAGTGCGCTGGGAAGCCCCTATAGGAATTCCTAGGTATAGCCTATCAAACTCACATCAGACAAATGAACAGCATATTATTTACTGGTCCATATTATGATTCTGTATTATTATTTCGTTATTAAGGCACTTTTAATAATATCACACACCATCTGAAATGCTCCCCATGAACAGTAATTGGCTTCAAAATGTGGAACCTAAAGGTTATGTTTCTGTTTGCTTTCCTAGGCATTTTCAGGCAACTCCAACAGCGAGAGTGTGGTCCGCCATGATCTGCAGCATGCAATCATAACACGCTACGTTCGCATCATCCCACTGGAGTGGAGCGAGGAGGGGAGGATCGGCTTGAGAGTGGAAGTCTATGGCTGTTCTTACTGTGAGTGTACGGTACTGTACATCCATGCACATCTCACTCTACTGTACAAGAGATAGTATATGCGAACATCCTTTAACAGAAGAACATAAAGGAATCTCTTAATTCAAAACATGAAGAAAATATGAGAATAATCAGGTGTTGGCCAATATGGGCTTAATTAATATGTAATACTGAAGGTTTTAATTATCTAGGTATCATATCTGTCAGGTGGGTGTATTAATATGCTAACTAATGTAGATTCATTGAGTCTAAATAATTACATTACCGATCTATGTGCCAACAGCGACATTCACACAGCTACAGGTTTTTGATAGAGTAGGAGATGGAGAACAGCTGTTTACCTTGGCTGGTTTCTGTTGTTATCTTATACTACAGAAAAACACGCTTTACTGATCAATTTCTTTCTTCAAAGCTTTCACCTGCCACACCACCCTTTGTGTCCATCCTATGCTGTATTACACACTGTAGAAACTGATAGACAGGTAAAACTGACCAGGAGAAACTTGTTTGCCCTAGTAATTGAACAGTCTAGTTCCCCCTGGCCACTTGTCCTGACTGCGAATACTCCATCCATGCCCTTAAGATTGAACAGCAAATAGATGTATCCGTCTGTCAGACCGGGTAAAGAGATGAAAGCACCTTTTGAAAGGAGAAAGTTGCCACAGGGTGATATCACAATGCCATGCTGCTGTCTAAAGACACGTAGGCTGGCACATCTCAACAGACAGAAAAGTATTTGAAGTAGGCTTATATACCGTATACCGGGGTATTTCAATAACGCCTATACCGTTGAAGCGGTTTCTTCTAAGTATATATTTTTAATACATTTTGATATTTACAGCATTTTTTTTTAAGTAAAGAAGATTGCGTTCTTCATTTCACCTGTCACATAACTTTTCATAATGAAGCTTACCGGTACTCCCCACTCAGGTGGTGTTTGTTTACAAGTACAGAAAGATGAGAGACCGGAGCCTTGTGAGTCATTCACTCTTGTGCAGCACGCACCAGGTAGTTACAGTATGGTGATCGCAACAAACGGTTTGCCAGCTAGATATCTTATGACTATTAAGTTAATTGTCTAAAATGCTTTATGCTCTACAGTTGTGCATTTGGTTTGCTAATTTAGTAGCTATTAAGTTAAGTGGTTAGCCCTTGAATATGACTCTCAGTTCCATTCCATTACACATAAGAGTCATTGGGACGAAGGTGTCTTCTCTTCGGGGGAGTTTTGTTAAGAGCCCTGACGCTCAATCTGAAGATTAACACGCATCGCTTGCGGTACGGTTTAGGTAGAATAAGGACATTATCTTAAATATCAGCAAGAAATAATAAACAAAACTAAATTGATACACACCTTGATAGGATTAGAGTTAGTGTTCTCACACGGCCATAAGTCAATGTTACAGCGCATATTTACGAAAATCAGACAGAAGAACTAATTGCTAACTGGCGTGCTCTGAACAACTGTGTGTAAGCATAACTCGGGAAGTGTAGCTGAAGTGTAGTTTCGTCAGATGGAGGCACCCATGGCTGTATGGATATGTGCAGAACTGCTACAGTAAGTATCTTTTTTTATTTGAAGGATTCTTTCTCACTGATGAACGATAAGGCCATATGTTTCAAAAGCCAGCGATGATTGTTGAAATTTCCAAACTTTTTAAAACAGCATTGGGATTGTAGTACACATGAGCCAGTCGGAGACGAAGCTAATGGCTGAACATTTTTAGGGAGAAGTCAGAATGCCGCCTAGAGCTTTCGAGAGCTAACTAAGGGGTTAGCTTCTTCCAAAATCAAGTTTCACTTGGTAACAGCAGAGAATCCCCTCCTAAATCAAGAGCCTTGCTGTCTAATATTTGTTTTGTGCTTGCAGCAAACTAATATTTTTTAGTTACTTGTATAACTTTATGAGCTGGGATGTCGTAATACATTAGATCAGAGACTGTGTATAATGCACTTATTAGCATTTAGATAGCATTCTCTATGGGAGTTTATCATGTACTTGTTAGCAATGCTAATATTTGGATTACAGAGTCAGTGGTGTTTGAAAATAGCGCCCCTTGCTTGTGTTCAGTGCCGGTATTACCGGATTTCCCGATATGGCACAAGGTCAGTATGAAGGTATGACAATCTGGATACTGCCCAAGCTTACTTTGCAGCCATGGTTATATGTATTAGAGACAGTCATTTCTCCCGCAGTTGTTCTTTTCCTCCAATTATAAAAAGAGAAATCCGTATAAGCTGCCTCACCTTTTTGACATTGCTTGTGATTGCAGTAGGTGATCTCTAAAGGACTATAGGTTCTTCTCATTAACACTCACATTACCTTTAATGTCCAAAGCCTTGACACAGGACAGTAGAGGGGATATTAAGCTCTGTAACCTTTATCACTGTTCGGTGACCTCAGGGGCGGATGTGATCAACTTCGAAGGCCAGGGTGTGATATCCTACCGCTTCAAGATGAAGAAGATGAAGATCTTGAAGGATGTCATATCCCTGAAGTTTAAAACCACGGCCAGTAACGGTGTGCTCCTGCATGGGGAGGGACAGCAGGGAGACTATATCAGCCTGGAGCTGAAGAGATCCAAACTACTGCTCATGATCAACCTGGGTAATGGACCATTGTCCGATCCTGTCTATGGGATATCTGTGTGCGTCCCAAATGGCACCCTATTCCTTATTTAGTGCTCTACTTTTGACCAGGTCCAAAGTGCGCTGGTCAAAAATAGTGCAAGATATAGGGAACAGAGTGCCATATGGATGCACACCTACTGTAGTGTACTGTAGTCACTGTTAATATAGCTTCTTATGGCAATTACTTACGGCAGTTGATGAAACTTGATACAATTCCTGCATATTTGCTAATATGACTGGCCCTTATGCATTAATCATCTTCAGTTTTTATTTGATGGATTTCAGTAATAGTTGTTGTCAGAAAGATAATTATTCATCACAGTATTCTACACAAATTAGCATTTGTAAAATGTTATCTCACTATGTCAGACTGTTGTTTATAGGAAAAATGTCGCCTTAAGCATTTTCTTGAATTCAATCTGTTTATGTCTTGTAAACTTCAGGCAGCAATCAGTACGGTTCCATCCTCGGGCACACCTCCGTGACAAGCGGAAGTTTATTGGATGATGACCACTGGCACTCCGTAATTATTGAGCGTTACCGACGGAATGTCAACTTTACCCTGGATCGCCACACGCAGCACTTCCGCACCAACGGGGAATTTGATCATCTTGACCTGGACTATGAGGTAGGCCACGGTTTTATTGTGTATTGTCTTAGTGGTTACTCTTTTTGCTTCCCTCCCTATCAGGGTTGGGGTCAATTCAGAAAATGCACTGAAATTTATATTGTATTGGTTAATTTCTCCATCCATTCCTATAAAATTGTATTGTATATGCGGTGCGTTTCTACAACCCTCTCAATAAAGTTGTATTGTATATTGTTCTGGTTCATTTCCTCACACCTCCCTATCTCTATGAGGAGAGGGGATATGAGAGATTATTTAATTAGATCCTTTGGCTCCTGTGAGTCAGGTTACTCAGAGGTCTGTGTGAAGATGTGTTAGTTCACAGATGCCAAATCGGAGCACGCTCTCTCTGTACTGCGGCTCCCCTGTGTGTACAAAGCTTAGCTTTTAGGTTTGCCTGTGTAATTATCGGTGTGCGATACCGAAGGAAATTACTTTGGCTCCGCAGGGAAAGAGAAGTAAAAAACCACAACACCATACATTCATTATAAAGTGGAGATTAATGTAATCAGGCACAAGCGAAAACCAATATACTCTCTGAAGGGATGTATGCTGCTGTATTGATTTGATTCAAAGCAACAAATTGCCCTGAGGTGTGGCTCCTGCTGCAGAGCCTCTTCAAATAATACTTGACCCCTTTTCCTCTTCTCCTTCTGTGTCCTCTAGATCAGTTTTGGAGGCATGCCCTTCTCTGCCAAGCCCAGCTCCGGAGGCAGGGAGAACTTTGTTGGCTGCATGGAGGGCATCACCTACAACGGAGATAACATTACCAACCTGGTCAAGAGGAAGAAGATTGATACTTCAAGTTTTGTAAGAATCTTTCTCTGACATGTTTTGTACATCGGAGTAGCATCTTTTCTAGGTGGTTTGTGATTCACTGGTATGCCTTGAAAACATAAACGTTAAGAACAGCCATGTATTTGTGATTACTTACTTGGAAAGTCCAGTGTTGCAACACCTCACTTCAATATAATGATCCTTTTTCACTGAGGCACTACAATAAAACAGTATAGTGCATCTCAGTACACTCACTCCAGCATAAATCAGAAGAGAAGATACTCTTACCTTGTGGTGATTATGACAGAAAACAAATTAATTTCTTAGAAGTCATCCTATATGGAAACATTTTTAAAGTATTTTTAGCTAAATATTTTAGGATACACGTGAAATATTTTAAATTGGCCCAATAATGTATAAAAACATTTTCATTCATACATTTTAAATAAATTACAACATATATTATGGAATGTATTTAAAGGCCTAGTGCAGTTAAAAATGTTTTGTATATATTTCAATACTATGAGGTCGGAATAATATTGTGAAAATGTGACCGACCGGCTTGTTTCGGTCTTATGTAGCAAAATTTGAAATTATGTTTTTTACATTGGATAAAAGTAGAGACTCCAAGCTAGACAATTGTATATCATACACCACAGTTGAAGAACAATGGGAAAGTAATTCTGCTTTGAAAGTTGATAAACTTGTAACCTCACTTTTGAGAAAATGGCCATTGAATTTTTTGGTAAACCACTTCTTTCTCTACACCCATTCAACATCGTTCACACCCTCTTAAGTCTTAGCCCCACCAATCTCTTTAAGGATTCACATGTGAACAACCAAAGATTTCAAGACTAAAGGCTGGTTTATTTTTTATTTTTTTCACCTTTATTTAACCAGTTAGGCTAGTTGAGAACAAGTTCTCATTTACAACTACGACCTGGCCAAGATAAAGCAAAGCAGTGCGACACAAACAACAACAGAGTTGGTACACATGGAATTAACAAACATACAGTCAATAATACAATAGAACAAGTCTATATACAATGTATGCAAATGAGGTAGGACAAGTGAGGTATGGTAATAAATAGGCCATAGTGGTGAATTAATTACAATATAGCAATTAAACACTGGAGTGATGGATGTGCAGAAGATGAGTGTGCAAGTAGAGATACTGGGGTGCAAAGGAGCACAATAAATAATAGCATAGGGATCAGGTAGTTGTATGGGCTATTTACAGATTAGCTATGTACAGGTGCAGTGATCTGTGAGTTGCTTTGACAGCTGGTGCTTAAAGCTAGTGAGGGAGATGTGAGTCTCCAGCTTCAGTGATTTTTGCAGTTCGTTCCAGTCATTGGCAGCAGAGAACTGGAAGGAAAGGCGGCCGAAGGAGGAATTGGCTTTGGGGGTGACCAGTGAAATATACCTGCTGGAGCGCATGCTACGGGTGCTGCTATGGTGACCAGTGAGCTGAGATAATGCGGGGCTTTACCTAGCAAAGACTTAAAGATGACCTGGAGCCAGTGGGTTTGGCGAAGAATATGAAGTGAGGGCCAGCCAATGAGAGCATACAGGTCGCAGTGGTGGGTAGTATATAGGGCTTTGGTGACAAAACGGATGGCACTGTGATAGACTGCATCCAGTTTGCTGAGTAGAGTGTTGGAGGCTATTTTGTAAATTACATTGCCGAAGTCAAGGATCGGTAGGATAGTCAGTTTTACGAGGGTATGTTTGGCAGCATGAGTGAAGGATGCTTTGTTGCGAAATGGGAAGCTGATTCTAGATTTAATTTTGGATTGATGCTTAACCTTTCTAGGGCAGGTTTTCCACTAGCGGAACCCCTCGACAACATTCCGCTGAAAAGGCAGAGCGCGAAATTCAAAAATATTATTTTTAAATATGTAACTTTCACACATTAACAAGTACAATACAGCAAATGAAAGAGAAACATCTTGTTAATCTTCCCATCGTGTCCGATTTCAAACATGCTTTACAGCGAAAGCACAACATATGATTTAGGTCATAGCCAAGTAAAAAAAAATCATTTTTCCAGCCCAAGAGAGGAGTCACAAAAAGCAGAAATATAGATAAAATTAATCACTAACCTTTGATCTTCATCAGATGACACTCATAGGACATCATGTTACACAATACATATATGTTTTGTTCGATAATGTGCATATTTATATCCAAAAATCTCAGTTTACATTGGTGTGTTACGTGCAGTAATGTTTTGATTCCAAAACATCCGGTGATTTTGCAGAAATTCTCATAATAAACATTGATAAAAGATACAGCTGTTTTTCACAGAATTAAAGATAGACTTCTCCTTAATGCAACCGCTGTGTCAGATTTTTTAAAAATGTATGGAAAAAACCCAAAACAGCCAGAGGAATATCCGCCATTTTGGAGTCAACAGAAACTGGAAATAATACCATAAATATTCACTTACCTTTGATCTTCATCAGAAGGCACTCCCAGGAATCACAGTTCGACAACAAATGACTGATTTGTTCCATGAAGTCCATTTATGTCCAAATAGCCACTTAGCGTGTTCAGCCCAGTAATCCATCTTCATGAGGTGCAGGCACTTCGTCGAGACAACTCAGTTCCATTACAGTCCTTTAGAAACATGTCAAACGATGTATGGAATCAATCTTTAGGATGTTTTTAACATGAAACATCAATGTTCCAACCGGAGAATTCCTATGTCTGAAGAAAAGCTCTGGATCGAGAGGTAACTCTGTCGGGAGCGCGTCACGAGACTGAGACACTCTGCCAGACCACTGACTCAGAGGTCTCATGAGCCCCTCCTTTATAGTAGAATCCTCATTCAAGTTTCTAAAGACTGTTGACATCTAGTGGAAGCCGTAGGAAGTGCAACTTTATCCATATCTCAATGTGTATTCGGTTGGCCAAGCTTTGAAAAACTACAAACCTCAGATGTCCCACATCCTGGTTGGATTTTTCTCAGGTTTTCGCCTGCCATATGAGTTCTGTTATACTCGCAGACATCATTCAAACAGTTTTAGAAACTTCAGTGTTTTCTATCTAATACTACTAATACTATGCATATATTAGCATCTGGGACAGAGTAGGAGGATGTTCGCTCTGGGCACGCTATTCATCCAAAAGTGAAATTGCTGCCCCCTATCCCAAGAGTTTTAAAGTGAGTCTGGAAAGAGATTTTACAGTCTAACCTGACACCTAGGTATTTGTAGTTGTCCACATATTCTAAGTCTATGGCATTGAAGCTCATATGGAGGTTAGTTAACAGTTTCCAAAGAAGGCCCAGAAGTATACAGAATGGTGTCATCTGCGTAGAGGTGGATCAGAGAATCACCAGCAGCAAACGCGACATCATTGATTTATACAGGGAAAAGCGTCGGCCTGAGGATTGAACCCTGTGACACCCCCAAAGAGACTGCCAGAGGTCTGGACAACAGGCCCTCCGATTTGGTAATAATAATCAATAATTTTGCTCTTTATTTAGCCATCTTACAAATAAACCTGAAAATTGTGAATAACTCACCACAGGTTAATGAGAAAGGTGTGCTTGAAAGGATGTACATAACTCTGCACTGTTGGGTTGTATTGGAGAGTCTCAGTCTTAAATCATTTTCCACGAAACATTGTCCACGCACAGTCTGCTAGTGAGGCCTAGAATTCACTCTTACATAGGTACGTGGTTACAAAGGGCATCAGTGTCTTAACAGCGCGATCTGGCAAGGCAGGATACTCTGAGCGCATGCCAAACCAGAAATCTGTCAGTGGCTTCTGATTTAATTTAAATTTTCACAGAACCGCTTGTTGCAATTTCGGTGAGGCTCTCTTGTTCAGATATTGGTAAGTGGACTGGAGGCAGGGCATGAAAGGGATAACGAATTCAGTTGTTTGTGTCATCCGTTTCGGGAAGGTACCTGCGTACCTTTGTGTTGTCCTTCTCCAACTTCTTAATCATAGCCTCAATTTTGTCCACCACATTGAATATAGTTGCGTAGAGTCCGTGCAATCCTAGATTCAGATCATTCAGGTGAGAAAAAACATCACCCAGATAGGCCAGTCATGTGAGCAACTTGTCATCATGCAAGCGGTCAGACAAGTGAAAATGATGATCAGTAAAGAAAACTTTAAGCTCATCTCTCAATTCAAGGAAACGTGTCAATACTTTGCCCCTTGATAAACAGAGCATGTTGTGAATGGTCGCTGCCCATATCATTGCATAGTGCAGAAAATACACGAGAGTTCAGGGGCCTTGCTTTAACAAAGTTAACCATTTTCACTGTAGTGTCCAAAACATCTTTCAAGCTGTCAGGCATTCCCTTGGCAGCAAGAGCGTCTCGGTGGATGCTGCAGTGTACCCAAGTGGTGTCAGGAGCAACTGTTTGCACGCACGTTACCACTCCACTATGTCTCCTTGTCATGGCTTTTGCGCCATCAGTACAGATACCAACATGAGCAACGGCTACTTTTGACTACATACGGACCGTTAGTGGAATTCCCGTTAGAGAGTAATGGTTAATGTGATTGGATGTTAATTATTTGACTAGGCTACCTGTATTTGACATTGTGTTGTTATTTTGCTGAACACTAGATGGATTAATTTGATTTTGGGCAGTGAAACGAGGCTACTCGGGCGAGAAAAAAACTTCACCCAAATGTATAGCCCCGTTGGAAATATAATTTGACTGTTTGAAAATGTGAAGAAATATATATTTTTTATTGTCAATAAAAAAAACATGTGAATCCCATTTTTATTTGGCGTAACCCCGATGGCATTGCGTCGTGGGAAAACCTGGTCTACCGTATCAAAAGCTTTGACCAAGTCAATAAAAATAGCAGCACAACATTGCTTCGAATCAAGGGGAATGGTGACATCATGTAGGACCTTTTTAAGGTTGCAGTGACACATACATAACCTGAGCAGAAACAATATTGCATACCAGAGAGAACTGTAGACATCAAGAAAGCCAGTCAGTTGATTGACAAGTGTTTTCCCAACACTTCTGATAAACAGGGCAAAATAGATATTTGCCTATAACAGTTAGGATCCGCTTAATCTCCCCTTAAATAAAGGACGCACCATGGCTGCCTTCCAAGCAATGGGAACCTCCCCAGAGAGGAGAGACAGGCTTGGCGGTGATTGGGGCATCATGAACATTCTATTGAAATGGTTACTTGCATATTGGAGTCTTTCGTTTAGACATGTAGCTAGCTAAACAGTGAACCATAATCCCAACTCATAACGTTACTACCCTGCATGAATCTGCAGGTAACTAACCAACCAGGTTCAATGTTAACTAGCAATGAAAATGGCTCTGAGATACAAATAATATTACTACACACATCATACATGTAACATTAGCTATCGAGACTGCTAGCTACCTAACAGTACGCTTTAACTTTAAATGAAAATGACTTTCTGACAATTAGAAACGTGTCATTTCTGAAAATGTATCTAGCTCGACTATCTTACCCGTGTACATGGATAGACGCTTCTTCCTCTCTGTCACGGATTCCATGGTTGCCCTTAGTTTGAAGATGTAATCTGGAGACAGGTGTTCTATACAACAGCTTTCTGTGTGTTCTCTTTTTGACTCCCTCTGCATATTTGCAATCAAACGGCAGAATTTTCTCTATCTCCCTAGTTATCATACTCTGTCTTCCAGAAAGTGGAGAGCAACACTTCTACAATTCTACTATGTGATATCTTTAAAAAAAGCACCGTTTACCGAATTACCTACACATACTGGCCAGCTCATGTTATAGACAGAAGCGTGCTACATGGCAGACCAATCCGAACTCATCTCTCGGCATGTCCAATTATAGACAGTCATGGCTTAGCCTTTGTTATTTTGTTGCTTTGAAAAAGTTATTTCGGGAAGATTATTGTTCATTTTAGTGTGATTAGTTTACTTAGACGTAAATGAATCTAATCACTATCTCTCATTTTAAGGTCAAGCCTGTTACTCAAACTAAACTCTTTAATATGGTGAAACTATTCCTTTTAAAATATTTATTTGAAAATAAATATTGAACATCTACAGTAATAGTCAAATGATAGTCTTTTTGGACATTTTCTGGTGTTTTGTGGTAAAAATCTGAACGGGTTGAGCATAACACGTCAACCCATAGATATAAAATGTCTTGCCTGTCTAACTATGTTTTTGTGGTAAAAAATACAACAAGCTTCCATGGGGATCCATGGCTGATTTGACTAGTAATTACCAGTTGGAGGGCTGTTCAAATGGATTTTTCCCTTATGTGGTAAATTCCCACTTCCCACTTGGTTACGAATGCACCATAACACCGGTAAACCATCCACTGTAGAGCCATATAATACCACTCATTGGAAGTGCAAGATCTAGACCTACACTTTGACATATTGTGTTTTTGTTTTAAATCAATAACTAACTCAAATAAAACATTATTAGAAAAGCCTCTTGAGATGGGACATGTCTTTTATTAAGTTGGACATGTGCTCTTTATGACAGAATGTTAAAATTGTGAAATCAAAAGGTTTTTAAAAAATCACTGGTGACGTTTTGGCTTGGTGGCCCCCCAAAAAATTCTCCATTGATCAATACATAATTTAAGAAGCCGAATTAGGAACCACTTTAGCCACCCTATAGACTAGATGTCATAGCCATGCATTTCTGGAATATTGTCAGGCACGCAAGATCTCTGGAATACATTTAAAGCATTAAATTCATTTTAGCAAAGACGCAAACATATTTATTACGTGTCGTTTTTCTTTTCATTTGGGAAATGTTGAATAAAAAAGTATTCCATGCAATGGGATCGAACCCACTAAATGTGTCAAGCTTCAGAAGTCCTCAACGTTTAGCACAGGACAATTACTGCTCAGTTGTCAATGGTGTGTGAGCCATTACTGTGCTGAAGTATGGATCCAACCATTATTATTGATTTCACTTCTTATGTGCCTCTTCGCTTGTTTTGTTTTCCTGTGAGCATGTTCCTTGGTGTTGAATTGCATGCTTTTTGTTCAGCACAAGTAGAGGGAGTAAGGTCAGCTTTGATAAGAGAAGCCAAAATAGTTTTTTGTCAAGTGCTGCTGTATGATGAGTGATTTGTGTCGCTCTGAAATAATGCAGGCGCTTGCATTTTCTCATGCATTAAACCTCAAAATGTACATTTAAAAAGCACCTTTAGGTTTTATGATGCGCCTCTTATGGAAAATATATGTGAACTATGTTTATATGGTTGTGCCAATGTCTTGAGCTTAAATCAACAGGGAAAATCTGCCCTAATTTATAGACCTGTTTGCTATCTAAAAAGCACCTAAAAAATTGTATATATGCTAAATATATCCTAGTTTTGTTTATACGTTGTGTGAATAACATTTTTGTTGTTGTTGTTGTTGCTAAAGTCAAGAAGGAAAAGCTGCCCTAACTTGTAGACCCTGTACTATTATACTTTCTATCCACCTTACAGAGGAACCTGACGTTCTCCTGCAGTGAGACACACTCCTTCCCCTTGTTCTTCAACGCCACCAGCTTCCTGCGTCTTCCAGGGCTGTCGGACAGTGACACCCTGTCGGTCAGCCTGTCCTTCCGAACATGGAACCCCAGCGGTCTGCTCCTCTACACGGCCCTGGCCGACGGTGTGGTGGAGGTGGGCCTCACCGAGGGGAAGGTCACTGTCTACATCAACGTTACCCAGAAGAAGAACATGCGCATAGACATCTCCTCAGGTACGGTCTAGTTCAAGGCTCTCCAACCCTGTTCCTGTCGGTTTTCAATTCAATCCCAGGTGCGCTAGATTAGGGTATGAACGAAAACCTACAGGACTGTAGATCTCCAGGAACAGGGTTAGAAAGCCCTGGTCCCGTTAGTACTGCCATGCTGGCTAATGCACTACAGTAGACCTGTTAATTTAGTCTGAAGACCTTCCCCTCCCTTGAAAGCATTAATTGCTTCTCTCTATCGATCTGGGGAGGCCGTCCCCAGGAGGGTCTTCTGTAGCTGAATCTCTGTCTGTTAGGCTCTGTCTGTTGGGCCCTGTCTCTTAGGCCCTGTATATGTTTGTATTTTTGTCTTTAATATTACAGATCGATTGAAGGTTCTGTAAATTTCATTGCTTGCATAATTTATTTTCTCTATACATTTTTCCTCCTCCCCTACCATCATCTACCCGAATTGGAGTAAACTAACAGACAACAATATTTCTACTGTTACTTACAGATATTTTGTATCTACAATACCTGTAGTTCAATAATTATACATATACTCCTAATTTCCTTTTTCTTGAAGTACTGGATTTTCACGCACTGCGGGCAACGGCCAGGTCGCAGTTGTAAATGAGGACTTGTTCTCAACTAGCCTACATGGTTAAATAAAGGTGAAATAGAAAATAAATACTTTTTTAAATTTTTAATTTTAACTCCAACCCTTTGATGTCCACAGATTAAACCGTCTTTCCAGTATAATGCCATTTTGCTATTTACTTTGGCAATACAACTCTCCATTTTACTATGATGTCTTACAAGGCTCCTGAACCTTCCTATTTGTAACATTTCTACCGATATTGCCCTAAAAATAAATACTTTACCCTTGTTCTCAACTTGCCTACCTGGTTAAATAAAGGTGAAATAAAAATAAATAAATAAATAGAGTATAATGATATTTCTCATTGACTGATTGTGGTTTTTCGGATCCCCGAACAATACGGTCCATCGGAACCCTGATATTATGACATAACAACCATTGGTACCTATTGGCACCTATTGGTACATGGCTACAATTTTAAAATAAACAGACATTGAATATCCCTTTGAGCATGGTGAAGTTATTAATTACACATTGGATGGTTTATCAATACACCTAGTCACTACAAAGATACATGCGTCCTTCCTAACTCAGTTGCCAGAGAGGAAGGTAAGCGCTCATGGATGGTGACTTTTTAAAACAGTCCCAGAGTGTAATGGCTGTGATAGGAGAAAATTGAGGATGGATCAACAACATTGTAGTTACTCCACAATACTAATCTAATTGACAGTTAAAAGGAAGAAGCCTGTACAGAATAAAAATGTTAAAGCATAGTGGTGGCTGCATCATGTTATGGGTATTTAATCGAACCCACAAATGCTGATGCTCCAGATATTCAAATAGTCTAAAGAAGGCCAGCCACATGAGGTCTAGCATTGTCTTGCATTAGGAGGAACCCAGGGCCAACCGCACCAGCATATGGTCTCACAAGGGGTCTGAGGATCTCATCTCAGTACCTAATGGCAGTCAGGCTACCTCTGGCGAGCACATGGAGGGCTGTGCGGCCCCCCCAAAGAAATGCCACCCCACAACATGACTGACCCACCGCCAAACCGGTCATGCTGGAGGATGTTTCAGGCAGCAGAACATTCTCCATGGCGTCTCCAGACTGTCAGGTCTGTCACGTGCTCAGTGTGAACCTGCTTTCATCTGTGAAGAGCACAGTGCGCCAGTGGCGAATTTGCCAATCTTGGTGTTCTCTGGAAAATGCCAAACGTCCTGCACGGTGTTGGGCTGTAAGCACAACCCCCACCTGTGGACGTCGGGTCCTCATACCACCCTCATGGAGTCTGTTTCTGACCGTTTGAGCAGACACATGCACATTTGTGGCCAGCTGGAGGTCATTTTGCAGGGCTCTGGCAGTGCTCCTCCTGTTCCTCCTTGCACAAAGACGGAGGTAGAGGTCCTGCTGCTGGGTTGTTGCCCTCCTAAGTCCTCCTCCACGTCTCCTGATGTACTGGCCTGTCTCCTGGTAGCGCCTCCATGCTCTGGACACTACGCCGACAGACACAGCAAACCTTCTTGCCACAGCTCGCATTGATGTGCCATCCTGGATGAGCTGCACTACCTGAGCCACTTGTGTGGGTTGTAGACTCCGTCTCATGCTACCACTAGTGTGAAAGCACTGCCAGCATTCCAAAGTGACCAAAACATCAGCCAGGAAGAATAGGAACTGAGAAGTTTTCTGTGGTCACCACCTGCAGAACCACTCCTTTATTGGGGGTGTCTTGCTAATTGCCTATAATTTCCATCTGTTGTCTATTCCATATGCACAACAGCATGTGACATTTATTGTCAATCAGTGTTGCTTCCTAAGTGGACAGTTTGATTTCACAGAAGTGTGATTGACTTGGAGTTACATTGTGTTGTTTAAGCGTTCCCTTTATTTTTTTGAGCAGTGTATATATTAACCCCAAAAATATATGGGGTATTGGAAATGATGCAGACAGTTACGTTGATGGAAACAATATTAAAGTTGATCCACCACCAGAAGAAAAAAAAGTAGGGGTGCTGTACAGAAGATAGCCCTATTTTAGTAAAAGACCAAGTACATATTATGTATGGCAAGAACAGCTCGAATAAGCAACTAAAAATGACAGTGCATCATTACTTTAAGACATGAAGAACTTTGAAAGTTTCTTCTAGTGCAGTCGCAAAAACCAGCCAGCGCTATGATGAAACTGGCTCATGAGGACCACCACAGGAAAGGAAGACCCAGAGTTGCCTCTGCTGCAGAGGATAAGTTCATTAGAATTACCAGCCTCAGATTGCAGACCAAATAAATGCATAACAGAGTTCAAGTTACAGACACATCTCAACATCATCAACTGGGCTCCCGAGTGGTGCAGTGATCTAAGGCACTGCTTCTCAGTGCAAGAGGCGTGACTGCAGTCCCTGGTTTGAATACATGCTGCATCACATCTGGCCTTGATTGGGACTCCCATAGGGCGGCGCACAATTGGCACCAGTGTTGTCCTGGGAAGGCAGTCATTGTAAATAAGAATTTGTTCTTAACTGACTTGCCTAGTTAAATGGAGAGAAAAATACATAAACTGTTCAGAGGAGACTGCATGAATCAGGCCTTCATGGTTGAATTGCTGCAAAGAAACCACGACTAAAGGACACTAAGAAGGAGAGACTTTGCTTGGGCCAAGAAACACGAGCAATGGACATTAAACCGGTGGAAAATGTGTCCTTTGATGTGATGAGTCCAAATGTGCATTTATTTTGGTTCCAACCACTGTGTCTTTGTGAGTCGCAGAGTAGGTGAACGGATGATCCACAGCATTCTGCAACGACTACGCCATCCCATCTGGTTTGCGCTTAGTGGGACTATCATTTGTTTTTCAACAGGACAATGACCCAAAACACACCTCCAGGCTGTGTACGGGATTTTTTATGTAGTGCTGCATCAAATGACCTGGCCTCCATAATCACCCGACCTCAACCCAATTGAGATGGTTTGGTATGAGTTGGACCGCAGAGTGAAGGAAAAGCAGCCAACAAGTGCTCGGCATATGTGGGAACTCCTTCAAGACTGTTGGAAAAGCATTCCAGGTGAAGCTGGTTGAGAGAATGCCTCTGATGTGCAAAACAGTCATCAAGGCAAAGGGTGGCTACATCGAAGAATCTAAAGCTTTTTGGGTTATTACATGATTCCATATGTGTTATTTAATCGTTTTGATGTTTTCTCTATTATTCTACAATGTAGAAAATAGTACAAATAAAGGAAAAACCCTTGAATGAGTAGGTGTGTCCAAACTTTTGACTGGTGCTGTATTTTTCTATTCATATATCAATGCCTTAATTGGGCAAAATTAAATAGTAAAAGTAAGGAAGGGAGACAGAGAAAACAACGGAAATAAAAGTACAGCGTGCTTACAATTTCAGCGTCTTAGGCTCTATAACATTTTATCTCTCCCAGTCTTTTTTCATATTTGGCTATTTAAATTCATCCCATCTACTCAGGCCTTTATAGCCTGTCTGCGACGGGAACATTCCCATTTTTTTTTTTTCAGATCATAGCAATCATCATGTTGTCCTGTTCCCTTGTCAGTTCGTTACTTAAAGAAATAGATCATGTCTATAGCCTACAAATGAATGGGTTGCCATTTAAGCTACATAGCCAATAGTCATTAAAGTGTTATTAATTTAGACAGATCGCTTGAGTGGTACTGGGATTGTATTTTCAATAGGTGTGTGAGTGAAGGCATTAACAACACTTATCTTTCTCTTTTGTGTCTTTGATGTGGTGGGGTGTAATAGTCCATCTTCACCTCATTTCAGTTGCCTAAACAGTTAAATGGTCCAGTGACCCATCTGTGTTACATCGTCTGTTAAGAGGCTGTCCTAGTCTAAGCAGTTCATTCAAATCAAATCAAATTTTATTGGTCACATATACATATTTAGCAGATGTTATTGCGGGTGTTCCTAGCTCCAACAGTGGAGTATCTAACAGTGCAGTAGTACCTAAAAATGATTCACAACAATACACACACATCTAAAAGTAAAATAATGTAATTAAGAAATATATAAATATTAGATTAAGCAGTGGCATTGACTAATAGAATAATAGAATACAGTATATACATGAGATGAGCAAAGCAGTATGTAAACATTACTTAAATTTTATTGAAATGACTAGTGTTCCATTATTAAAGTGGCCAGTGATTCAAAGTATATGTATATAGGGCAGCAGCCTCTAAGGTGCAGGGTTGAGTAGCCAGGTGGAAGCCTGCCAGTGATGGCTATTTAACAGTCTATTTAGAAGCTGTTTTTCAGTCTCTCGGTCCCAGCTTTGATGCATCTGTACTGACCTCGTCTTGTGGATAGTGGAGGGGTGAACAGGCCGTGGCTCGGGTGGTTCATGTCCTTGATTATCTTTTTGTCCTTCCTGTGACATCGGGGGCTGTAGGTGTCCTGGAGGGCAGGTAGTTTGCCCCCTGGATGCGTTGGGCAGATCGCACCACCCTCTGGAGAGCCCTGCAGTTGCGGGCAGTGCAGTTGCTGTACCAGGTGGGGAGACAGCCCGAAGGGATGCTCTCAATTGTGCATCTGTAAAAGTGTGAGGGTTTTAGGTGCCAAGCCAAATTTCTTCAGCCTCCTCAAGTTGAAGAGGCGCTGTTGCGCCTTCTTTACCATACTGTCTATGTGGGTGGACTATTTCAGATTGTCAGAAAAGTGTACAGTGTGATTTTAAGGAAATGAAACATGGTGAAGCCCCAAAATTGCCCTCGCTAGAAGCATGTGTTTCAGACATAAGGAAGTGGATGGCAGCAAACTTTCTACTTTTAAACTCGGATAAAACAGAGATGCTTGTTCTAGGTCCCAAGAAACAAAGAGATCTTCTGTTGAATCTGACAATTAATCTTAATGGTTGTACAGTCATCTCAAATAAAACTGTGAAGGACCTCGGCGTTACTCTGGACCCTGATCTCTCTTTTGAAGAACATATCAAGACCATTTCAAGGACAGCTTTTTTCCATCTACGTAACATTGCAAAAATCAGAAACTTTCTGTCCAAAAATGATGCAGAAAAATTAATCCATGCTTTTGTCGCTTCTAGGTTGGACTACTGCAATGCTCTACTTTCCGGCTACCCGGATAAAGCACTAAATAAACTTCAGTTAGTGCTAAATACGGCTGCTAGAATCCTGACTAGAACCAAAAAATTTGATCATATTACTCCAGTGCTAGCCTCCCTACACTGGCTTCCTGTCAAAGCAAGGGCTGATTTCAAGGTTTTACTGCTAACCTACAAAGCATTGCATGGGCTTGCTCCTACCTATCTCTCTGATTTGGTCCTGCCGTACATACCTACACGTACGCTACGGTCACAAGACGCAGGCCTCCTAATTGTCCCTAGAATTTCTAAGCAAACAGCTGGAGGCAGGGCTTTCTCCTATAGAGCTCCATTTTTATGGAACGGTCTGCCTACCCATGTCAGAGACGCAAACTCGGTCTCAACCTTTAAGTCTTTACTGAAGACTCATCTCTTCAGTGGGTCATATGATTGAGTGTAGTCTGGCCCAGGAGTGGGAAGGTGAACGGAAAGGCTCTGGAGCAACGAACCACCCTTGCTGTCTCTGCCTGGCCGGTTCCCCTCTTTCCACTGGGATTCTCTGCCTCTAACCCTGTTACAGGGGCTGAGTCACTGGCTTGCTGGGGCTCTCTCATGCCGTCCCTGGAGGGGGTGCGTCACCTGAGTGGGTTGATTCACTGATGTGGTCATCCTGTCTGGGTTGGCGCCCCCCCCCCTTGGGTTGTGCCGTGGCGGAGATCTTTGCGGGCTATACTCAGCTTTGTCTCAGGATGGTAAGTTGGTGGTTGAAGATATCCCTCCAGTGGTGTGGGGGCTGTGCTTTGGCAAAGTGGGTGGGGTTATATCCTTCCTGTTTGGCCCTGTCCGGGGGTGTCCTCGGGTGGGGCCACAGTGTCTCCTGACCCCTCCTGTCTCAGCCTCCAGTATTTATGCTGCAGTAGTTTATGTGTCGGGGGGCTGGGGTCAGTTTGTTATATCTGGAGTACTTCTCCTGTCCAATTCGGTGTCCTGTGTGAATCTAAGTGTGCGTTCTCTAATTCTCTCCTTCTCTCTCTCGGAGGACCTGAGCCCTAGGACCATGCCCCAGGACTACCTGACATGATGACTCCTTGCTGTCCCCAGTCCACCTGGCCGTGCTGCTGCTCCAGTTTCAACTGACCTGAGCCCTAGGACCATGCCCCAGGACTACTTGACATGATGACTCCTTGCTGTCCCCAGTCCACCTGGCCGTGCTGCTGCTCCAGTTTCAACTGTTCTGCCTTATTATTATTCGACCATGCTGGTCATTTATGAACATTTGAACATCTTGGCCATGTTCTGTTATAATCTCTACCCGGCACAGCCAGAAGAGGACTGGCCACCCCACATAGCCTGGTTCCTCTCTAGGTTTCTTCCTAGGTTTTGGCTTTTCTAGGGAGTTTTTCCTAGCCACCGTGCTTCTACACCTGCATTGCTTGCTGTTTGGGGTTTTAGGCTGGGTTTCTGTACAGCACTTTGAGATATCAGCTGATGTACGAAGGGCTATATAAATAAATTTGATTTGATTTAAGGGTTAAGCCAGATTCAGCCTCCTCCACACATTTGCCCAGTTCAGTCAGTTTATATTTTTTTGACATTTAATATTTTCTTAATATGCTTAGACAGTTTCTCATTGCAGGTGCAAATTTCTGTTAGTAGTGACTCTAAACTCACTTTAGTCGAGTCGGTAGCTACTTGGTCCATGGTCATGTTGTTTCGTTGTGTTTGTCTCCATTTCTCAATCTAGTGTTTGCCATAACATGCAGTTGCCAACATAACATTTCAGTTATTTCTGAACTTTAGAGTCAAGTTCTTTCATATTTAAGAAGGATATTTTAGTAAAGAGAGGAAATACCAAACAGATCTGTATATCATAGTCTTTCTCAGAATGTATTGTTGTTTTTCTGATGTTTCAGTAATTGCAGTTGTCTGCTTATCACCCACCGTGACTGTGATTCATGAAGCCAAATTGTTCTGTCTGTGGTCACTGTTAAGGTTCGGGGCTCAACGATGGCCAGTGGCACAACGTCTATCTCCATGCTCTGGAGAACTGCGCCATGCTGACCATCGATGGTGACGAGGCGTCCACGGTCAGAACGGTCATTCCCATTCAGATTAGAACAGGGGGCCAATACTACTTTGGAGGTATTTACACAGATGGTCTATAACAGAACCATATAGCTCTATACCGGACAGGTATATGGCTCTGGGCCCGATTTCTCAAAAGCATTATAAGACTTATTTCATCGTTAGAACATTCGTAGGAGCATCTTTACATTCTCGAGCTGTTTCCCAAACCCGTCTTTATTACCGGTGCACTTCAAATCACTTGTAATCTAACGCCTGCCTCAGACCACTTGTTGAACAGCTGAGTGCATCGTTAAATCACCGTTTGTCCTCCTGCGTCACTTTACACACAGGAAATATCTGCTGAATATAGAATGAAGATGTTTATCTGTCTCTCTGTGACCGCCGAAAACTTCCTAATTGAATATAAATAGCCTAAAATTTGTACATATAGAAGCAGAAGGCATTATACAACGCGTTTCGACTTCTAGTTGGCATCTTTCAGGCAGCGTGAGGAAGATTCTAGAAGTCGAAACGTGTTGCCGTTGTGTATCCTGATGTGCACTGCTGACTGCTCATATGTATTATTTTGTAAATATTTTCTGTTAACAGTTCACTAAAGTTTATTGCAATGTAGTGGCCGCCTACTCGTCTTTCTTGGATTACCTGCTATTTATGGGCCTACCGTCACTGCCATATCTCACCCTGCGATGCATCGTTAAAACACTCGTAAGGGATGGAATTTCGGTTTACAAGTGTTTTAACAATGCATCGTTACTATAACGAACTCGGATGCATTTCCCAAAACACCTCGTAGTGAGAACTTTCACTTTCGTACAAGCTTGTTTTTATATTGATAGGATTGAAGCAGTGCTGCTATCAGATCACATTTCTTCATTCACATTTTACATTCACATTAGAATTATTGCCTATATGGCTGCAAATATTGAGACAGTTTATTCCAATGCTTAGCCTACCCTATAATTCTAAACTATCGTAGATTTGGCATATCATTGCGCACATGTTGTTACATATTAAAAATGAAGGAAAACATTTGACAACCTACAGTTAGCAAAATATAACTCAATGGAATGAACATGAAATTGATTTTAATATGATTTCAATATTGTCCTATGTAGTCTATAGGCCTACTGTATTCAATACTGCATTCATCTCGGTTTTTATTTGAAGCATGGTATTATCTTTTGCTTCTTTGTAACAATTGCAAAGACATTTGCAACTGTATTTGTAGTCAACTTCGTTCTAAAGTTATGAGCGGTCACAAAGAGACATCTTGATTCTATGTTCAGCAGAGATCTTATGTGTATAAAGTGACAACACACTTAGCTGTTCAACGAGTGGTCTGAGGCGTTAAATAACAAGCGCTTTCAAGTGCAACTTCAGTTAAGATGGTTTTAGGAACAAGCTCTGAGATTTAACGATGCGCCTACAACGGTTCTTACGATGAGCATACCCTTTAAATGCTTTTAGGAAACCAGGCCCTGGTCTATAATGTGTAAACCCTCATAATGGGTAGGTTACTTACTTATTCATGATGACATTTCTATAATTCAGTCTGACAAACAGTCTTGTGATTTATTGTGTGTACAGTACATGTTTTTTTGTGTTTGATGGCATGCTTTGTAAGAAAATCCTCTTTTACTTTTGATTGGTTGCCTTTTTGTTTTCTTTTTGTTTTGTTAGCCTTTGAAGATGTTTCCTTCAAGACAGTGTCTTAAATATTGAATGAAACTCTTCCCTAATGATTCAAACGAAAACACAACACTCAGAATTAATGTTGCTTATTACTTGTAATGTGTCTCTAGAGTTTACTTTTCAAACAGAAAGCTCTGTCTTGATCATATGGTTAACTTTGGAACTCTTTCTCCCTCTTGTCCTCATGCAGGCTACTTCCTGCGTACCAACACTCCCCCTGCCCAGCGCTCCTTCCAGGGCTGTATGCAACTGATCCACGTGGACGACCAGCTAGCTGACCTGGTGGCGGTAGAGCAAGGCAAATGGGAACCTTTGAGAATGTCAGCCTGGATATGTGTGCCATCATAGACAGGTAATATTCTATACCATTCCCCAAAGATCTTATTGAGCTTGATAATCTAAGCAGCCTTTTTGCTTTGCTGTTGATCACGAAAGTGAATGTATAAAAACCTACTGCGACATTACCTGAGGGGCTGGTTGCTCATGGGCATGCATTACACAGCCTTTTCATAAAGACGGTAGGTGGCCCATCAAGATCAAGAAAGCATCTCACACAGCGACACAGCGAGAAGCAGGGATCAGAGGATCACACAAGGCTTGCTAGTGGATGTCTTGGTGTGCAATCTCTGTGCTCCTGCTGGTAAAAGCCTGTGTACACAGCCAAATGGGCACACATCCCCAATGCAAAACTCATCAAAACAATGAAGTGGAAAAGCTCTGTTGCTTCTCCCGAGATATGGAAATGCAATTTTAGCAAAAGGTTACTCAGTCCGCCTGGAGAATTTGGACATGCGCTTACATTCTTATCAAGATAAGCACATTAAATGTATTCTCACAGTATGTTGGTTCACTCCAACACATGATTCTGGTTCATAAATGGAATCTTATCTCTGCTTCTTATTCTCCGTTAGTGATTAGGAGTCAAACTGTAGATCCTGTTATTCCAACCTTTTGTGCTGGAATTGTTAACGACACCCTTTGAAATGTCAGAACGAAGACATTTTCAAGACTGGAAAAAAAAGTTCTGGACGGTCATCCAGATTTGTTTTCAGCTTAACGTCCTTAGTCAAATCAAACTATATTATTGTTCTAGGGACATTTGTGTAATATGTACATATGATGAATCCATTTATGGCTGAATACTCTTTATGTGTTGTTCATTTGACTGATCTATTATGGCCAAGGTTATCCGATACACCAGATTTTCTCTCCCGTTAAATAGGAACGTTCCAACATCTCTGCCCTGTGTAAATGTACAGGATTGCGGTGATGAAATCGTCATTCTAAACTATGCTAGCAGGGGGAGTTCAACTAACTTCAAAGGGAACTCCATGTTACCACAGCCCTTTGATCACACCAGCAGGTTTAAGGAGGTCCTGCACTGGACATGGATTAAGAGAGTACAGTGATACAGCCTAACGTTCACCATGAAGTGGTATCAAAAATACATGAAACAAAGGTCATGAACCTCCTCACAGCACTGTGTGTTGACTGATTACTGTCATGACACGGCAACAGCACGGTAACATCCTCTGTCTCACAAAGGTCAACGTATTTCAATTAGATGTCGTCTTGTTGAATTTGTATCCATCCATTTCCAATGAATTTGTTTTTTTTTGCGTAAATTATATTTGAAATATGCACTCTATGAAAGTTCTTCCTATGTTGTCCTATCTATTCTCTTCTGACCCATCTGTAGTTTCGCAAAGGTCAAAGTGGTTAAATTAGAGGTCACTTCTTCTTTTTCATGTGAGAATGATCTCTCCCCCCCCCCCCCCCTCACACAGATGTGTCCCTAACCACTGTGAACATAGAGGCCGCTGCTCTCAGACCTGGGATAGTTTCAGCTGCTCCTGTAACGGGACAGGATACACCGGGGCTACATGCCATACCTGTAGGTATCCT
Organism: Oncorhynchus masou masou; assembly: GCF_036934945.1. Taxonomy (NCBI): domain Eukaryota; kingdom Metazoa; phylum Chordata; class Actinopteri; order Salmoniformes; family Salmonidae; genus Oncorhynchus; species Oncorhynchus masou. The sequence continues at coordinate 26,179,635 of NC_088214.1, read as the reverse complement.
CCCCTTCCTCCTCCTTAGCCTATCAAGACATCTTCATCTATGGTCTGTCATTATTCCCTCAGGGACCCATCTGAAACTTCAGTCACATGTTTGCACATCGTTCACCTCCCTTACAAATGGGGAAACACCTGGATTTGTAATGATGGATAAGTCATTCTACTGCAATGTCCGCTTCATAATACACGTGGTTTCTTCTCTCGCGTGTGTATTCCTCCTCTCCAGCCGTGTATGAACAGTCCTGTGAGGAATACAAACACCTTGGTAAAACATCTGGCACGTACTGGATCGACCCTGATGGGAGTGGTCCTGTTGGCCCCTTCAAAGTCAACTGCAACATGACTGGTAAGAATACTTCTCAATGAGACCCCAGATGAAAATCAACTAAACCATCTCTGCGTCTGATTTTGTCCCATCCCAGTGGGCCAATCATGTTAAAATGACATCATTATAACCAAATCTGGTATCTGGTTGGAATGATGTCATTGCACCCAGTTTTGCCTGCATTGATGGCTGACCCACATTTAATTATTCCCCTGTAAATATTGTACACGGCTGACTGGCTTGTTGATGGTGTTGTTGACGGTGTGTGTTGCAGAGGACAAAGTCTGGACGACAGTGAGAAACAACCTGTCTCCCCAGACTTCAGTGACTGGCTCAGACCTGGAGGGGAAGGCTGTGCTGCAGCTCAATTACAACATGTCCACAGAGCAGGTAACCTTATGACCTTATGACATCTTCACCCATTGAATCATTCATGAAGGAACCATCTCAATGGGAAAGAAATCTGTATTTTATCAGTGGGTTTAATGGACCCGCATTAGGCCTAGTTTCACACAAAAAAAAACAATACTCAATTGAGAAACTCTATACTTTCAGTCTAGAGAAACCAGCCCGATGTGTATTTTCTATGTATTTTGATGTTACAGCCGAAGACACTAGCTAGCTACATTTTTATTAAAGATGTTCTCACTGTATTTTCACTCAGCTCCATTAATATTACTAAATGTTATGCATTCTGCATTGCTTAAACCCTCTTTTCTCTCCCTACGACAGGTGACAGCCATCATGGGCAGTGCGGAGTACTGTGAACAGCATGTTGCCTACGCCTGCCGAATGTCTCGACTGCTCAATACGCCAGGTAAAGAGGATATTGGTGTTTGTATGTTAATTGTTGTGTACATCTGAGAATATTTTAAGGGTCTGTTTCTATTGGACAGTACTGTAGTATCCTTTCCAACAAAGACACAGCAATTTAGGCATCTGGAGAGAGAAAATGGCAATAATATGTTGTCTTCTCTTTCCCCTTCCCAGTGTTTGTTATTGATGAATGTCCATTTAGGTGTTGCTAGATTGTTTAGCCGATTGTTATTAGCATTATGGCTACACATGAAGAATACTCTTATCTATTTGATTTGGCAAGTGTTTCACGAGATGTGAAGGCAAGCTGGCGTACATTAGACAGCGGCAAGCTGGCGTACATTGGACAGCGGCAAGCTGGCGTACATTGGACAGCGGCAAGCTGGCGTACATTGGACAGCGGCAAGCTGGCGTACATTGGACAGCGGCAAGCTGGCGTACATTGGACAGCGGCAAGCTGGCGTACATTGGACAGCGGCAAGCTGGCGTACATTGGACAGCGGCAAGCTGGCGTACATTGGACAGCGGCACAGCAGTTGTCATCCCTTGTCGTTACTCATGGAATTGAGCCAAGTGTTTATTGCAGGGGCTCTGAGGAATACGACCTGTGATAAATGGAACTGGTTTATTCCCTTAAGCCAACCATAGTGAACATTATAACTGAAATTCCATGACAGCCACAGAACCTAAAAGCTTGTCAGTTTCGTCCAACAATGTAGTGTTTTATTTTTTTTACCTTGTTTGATTTTTATCTCATCTGGCGTTATCAAGCAACAGCCGTTCCCCCTGAGGGTCCATAGAGTTCTGAGCCTGAGGTTTTGTCAGCAGCAGGGTAGCCCCAGCTCCCAGCCTCTAGAGTAGACACTGATTTGTGCATCACTCGGTGTATATGAGCATAATAACAAGCTTTCATCATGTCCTTTGGATGTGTTAGGATCTGAGACAGGGGCCTGACTGACTGGAGACGTTGACAGATAAAACCCACACATCATTAGTGTTCTGGTGAGCTCTGTACACCTTGCTGCTCAACAGCCCTTTAGCATGGTGAAAGGGAGCGTGTTGGTTGGCAGGATCAGTGAGCTGAAAGAGACTAGGAGTCAGAAATTCCTGGTCAGAGCTGCTGGTCGGTGGTAGTACCTCTCCCTCATTTGGTAGTCGTATTGTGTTGGCCTCAATGGTGCCCATTCATCCAGTATTGAGGAATAGAAGCTTACTCTACCTCCCAGTATCACCGCTGCTGGTTTGTCTCTCTCCCCTCACACAGACGGGAGACACTTGGCCTCCAGGCCCTCAGCTTAGCCTATTTCCCTTCTCATCACCATAAAGAACCTGAATTATTGATTACTCTATAGCCAGGGAATACCCAGAACCCCACAATGGTCCATGCTGCCCCCCTCAATCTCTTTCTCTATTCACCCTCCTCTCTCCATCCACCCCCTCTCTCTGTCTCTCTCTCTCTCCATCTCCCTCTTTTCACCCCCCCCCCTCCTCTGCATGTGGACCAGTGTGGAACATGGATACCTTGCAGGGGAACAGCCTGTGTAACCGCCTTTGTTCTCTCCCTGGAGCCTCACCGCCTCACTCTGTGTCCCCTTGGCTTTTACTGATTTTTTTTTAGCCGATTTCTGAGGCATGTGTTGAACAGACCAACCCTGTGGCTAGAAACAGCGGTCCCATTGTCGTTCAACTATTATTTCCCCGTTGATGCAAACATTGCGTAAATATTTCACTGTCAGTGGCTTGATACCAGACCCCTTCAATAATGTACTACCAGCCAATTATTATGTTTCATAAAATTATTATTTGTCACTCACTGGAGGGAAACTTCAGCCAGGTGCTGCTGATAAGTAACAATGACAAGATGGAAAATGGCAAATGAAATTATATTTTCTTGTCTTTCCCAAATTACCATCGTGTAAACAACAGTTTTTTTCCCATTGCTTATTGTTAAGCATGCCTGTTGTTTGACTACTTGAAATTCAAAAGCATAATTCACATTGTAAACAGCAAAACACAAGAGTTGTTCAGTGATCCTACAGTAGTCAGTATGACTACACAAGCACGGTGGAGATGTTGAACAAGAACAAATGCCCTGGGGTGTGTTTGTCTTGATAAATGATCTTGTTTGTCCATCTATACAAACAGACATTTCCACTTGAGGTGATTCCTCACTCCAGTTATTTTTCCGTTCCTTAGAGCAAGTCATTTTTGATTACCTGGAGTGCTGAATAACACTATCGGTCTGTGCTGCTGTTGGTGTGGAACAGGAGGAATAGCTGATTAATAGACCACATAGCTTGTCTCAATCAATAAAAAAGTAAAGTGTCAAATAGAGTGAAGGAAAATGGATCAGCTGGTTAGACTTGTTTAAGGATCTGAACATAGGACTGAACATAACATAAGCAGTATAGGCATCAATAGCCTCTTCATCTCAGTTTCAAGGCTATGCGAGTTTGACATCAACAACGGTAGCATGTTATTGTCTGTGTACCAGTAGAGAAGAGTACATGAAAAAAAAACTGCTTAGACTATCTATGGTCATTTGTTTACTGTAGATATACACAAATATTGTAGCATGATGCTTATGTATTGAGTATGTTGTTGTTTTGGTAAGTTCTGTGCTGATTCATGTTGTTATTTTGCAGAGGGATCTCCATTGACATGGTGGGTTGGCAGGGCCAATGAGAGGCATTTTTACTGTGCTGATTCATGTTGTTGTTATTTTGCAGAGGGATCTCCATTGACATGGTGGGTTGGCAGGGCCAATGAGAGGCATTTTTACTGTGCTGATTCATGTTGTTGTTATTTTGCAGAGGGATCTCCATTGACATGGTGGGTTGGCAGGGCCAATGAGAGGCATTTTTACTGGGGTGGTTCAGGCCCAGGGATCCAGAAGTGTGCCTGTGGAATCGAGAGGAACTGCACCGACCCCAAGTACTACTGCAACTGTGACGCTGACCAAACACGGTGGTGAGTGACTGAACAAGACCATAGATTCGATGTTACAGTATTAAAATGTAGTTTTATAATCCAGTTTTCCTGAAATTTCATACATGAAATTAATCAAGACATAATACATTGGAACATTTGCTTTGTGTTACAATCCTACTGTTGTGCCTTTTTGTAGTGAAAATATTCCTCTGTATCTCACATATTTGATTTATTTTTAATTTAGGAGAGAGGACGCTGGTCTTCTGGTGTATAAAGACCATTTGCCTGTGAGTCAGGTGGTGGTTGGTGACACTAATCGTGCTGGCTCGGAGGCTAAGTTGACTGTGGGTCCACTGCGTTGTCAAGGAGATGGTGAGTTTATAATTTCCACACCTATGGTAGTATTTTGGGCCATTATTCTCTGCTTTGTATGACTAGAATGCACATTGAGTGATTCATGTTGCCTGTCTGTTTCCCAGGTAACTACTGGAACGCAGCAGCCTTCAACACGCCTGGATCCTACCTGCACTTCCCTACCTTCCAAGGAGAGACCAGTGCTGACATCTCTTTCTATTTCAAGACTTCCTCCTCTTATGGCGTCTTTCTGGAGAACCTTGGCAACGCTGACTTCATCCGCCTGGAACTAAAAGGTGAGTATAGCACTACTCAGTAACAGGTCGATATACACTACCTGTAGACTTATATTATGGATGTGTCTGTGCAGTTCAATATCAAAGCTCTGGGTCAACATCTGCAAAAAATTATCCCATTTACAATATATAATGTATAGATGCAGTATAAATTCAGTGGTTTTGGACAGTTGATAAGGCTTATTCACAGTAGATATCGACTTTGACTTGCCACTATGACTTTCCACTATATAAAAAGTATCTTGTCTGTCTTGTGGCCACAAAACAAGAATCTCGTGTTTGTACTAAAAACAAACCACCAGCCACTAAGCAATTGTCACCTGCCATGTTCCCTGAGAGCTACCATTCAGTTCTTAGTACAGCTTCTCAGTCAACTCTTGGGGACTGTAACAAGATGGTAGATTGAATTTTGGGGGACAAGTGTGTGTGTACTGTAGAGTCTCAGTCTGAGAACATTGTGAAGGTGAAACCTCCCACGGTACCTCTAGGGCTCTCCATAAAGGCTGCCATCCATCTCATCGATCGTCGTCCATACGTCTCTCAGCTTATATTCAACTTCAGTGCTTTAGAAATCTCTACTTAGAAATGGCTAGAAGTCAGTATTAACTTAAAGTTCACCAGCACAGTGAGAACCCTGTTCGGAAATGGTATTGTTAGATGAAATTGGTTTCCAGTGACATTTAAGCATGATTTGTGAGCTGGTGGGAGAGCAGTTTCCTTCCGCTGGGAAAGATCAATGGTCAGAAATATCTTTGAGCTGCTTCCGTCGCCTCAGAACCCATTGTTATTGTTTCTGACCCTTTTTCTCTGGCAGGTTTGAAGCTTTACTGACGCCATCTTTTGGTGCAATGCGATGACAATATTTGAGCAGTATTATTAGTGATTCAGTTGCTCCGAAGAAACACTGTCTCTTCTTTGGAGACAGACAATATTCTGTTATAAAAGCATTTCATATTCAATATTTTCCCCCCATTTTAATATTCACAAGGTATAGTATTAGTCTGCCAAGGGAAATGGATTTACTAAGCCTCTGGTGAGCTTTTATATTTGAAACAGTTTTAAACACTCTTGAGTACTGGTACACATTAGAATTTCTCTTTAGAGCTTGGAACTGGCAGTTGTTTTAATGAGACTTGGCTCCACTCCAAAATTCCTCTCTGAGCTTCAGAATGTTCTCTGCCAGTCCTGCAGGCCAAGCATCTGCTCTGAACAGGTGGATCTATGATTGACAAGGCTCCCCCATGTCATCTCCACAGCTTCAGTACATGCTCTGAATGGAGAACAAATGCAGTCAGACAGCTCAATTTAATATAGATCTATTGAGTCGGTTGGGAAATAAAATCAAATAATGATTCTCCCAATGTGGTCCAGGGTGAGACCCCCTTGGTAAGTGGAAAAGAGCTCAATCACAATCACTGTGAAATCTCATTACTCGATGGCAGCCTGGAGTCTGATTTATGTGGATTAAGCAATCGGACAGGGTGTTGGGTGATTAGACAAGTTGTCAGTATGTAACGTACGTCCCTGTAGAATTGGACCCAACAGGGGGTATGATGATACCTGTCAACAGGGTTTCAATAAAGTAAATGATGATAGACGGGGAAATGAGAGAACTGTGTCGTTGTGAAAGGGAGAGCTATCTCACTGCTCCCTGAAGTATTTGTCTGCTTTACGCATTTATAAGTGTTGGCTGATGGGTACTTGTCAAATACACATCTAGAAAGTGATCAGTTTTTCAGAGCTGTGAATTATACATAGTGTCATTCATTTTTATTTTGAAGTCATCATGATTTCAACAAGGATATTTCAAATCATGATTTCAACAGCAACGGAAATTATACAACAGTTTCCTTCGCATTCATGGGAAAAGTCAACACTGTATGTAAGCAGAATTCCATTGCGGTAAAAATGCTTGTTAGCTTTTCAACCACTCCGAAACAGACCAAGGTCTTTCAAATCTCCTGTATAGCCCAAGCCTAATCCTTGTTTCAAAAACTACCTCCTTGACACATTTCCACCTCCTTAATTAAGTTGCTTCTCACCAAAAATTACTTACTTAGACTCTTACTTACTTATCCTCTTTGTGCCCACCTGCTCATAAGGCAGATACAAGACCTCTCCACTTCTGACGATCCAAAGCCTGTTTGGCAGCACCCAAAACCTTATCTAACTCCTTGCCCTTTCTCCCCTCCTGCCCAGCTGCCACGCTTGTGTCCTTCTCCTTTGATGTGGGCAACGGTCTGGTGGAGCTGAGTGTGAGGTCGTCCACTCCTCTTAATGATGACCAGTGGCACAGGGTGGTGGCTGAGCGCAATGTGAAGGAAGCTGTGCTGCAGCTGGATGGGCACTACAAGGAGGTTCGCCCTGCACCCCCACAGGGTCACACCCGCCTGGAGCTATACAGCCAGCTCTACGTGGGTAAGATACCCTACCTACCTGCCTCCCACCACATAGCGTAATGATGATCCGGTTTATATGTCTATGTGGGTTAGACTACTGCTGCTCAGCTCATGGTGTTATGACCCGACTTATACAGGCTGCACTGTTGGATACAGGCCCACGCAGTTTTCACATTGCACACAACAACAATGTCAAAAGGTATAAGGATGTCAATTCCATAACTTCAACAACTAAAAAAAAACATGAGTTTACCTGTTTTTTGTTGTTGTTTTTTACCAGAAGTGTACTTTGTAACATAAGTTGTTGTAAACCAAAATACCTAATACAACTTCTTGTCATAAACGTTATCATTCAGGTGCATCGGGTGGCCAGAGGGGGTTCCTAGGATGTATCCGTGCCCTGAAGATGAACGGTGTGACCCTTGACCTGGAAGAGAGGGCGAAGGTCACCCCAGGGGTGAAGCCTGGCTGCTCTGGTCACTGCACCAGCTATGGGCAGCACTGCAGAAACGGTGGCCAGTGCATGGAGAAATACAACGGTTACTCATGTGATTGCACCTTAACGGCGTATGACGGGCCCTTCTGCACTGAAGGTAAAATACAGTCAGTCATGTGAGAGAATAGTAACTCTGAATATGTCCTGGTATTTATTTTTTTTTCAACTTTACACAGTGCTTTAGGGAGGCTAATATCGATACGCTTGTCAATCTCTCAAACTTATGCTGATGTTTTGTATTGCTGCCAAATGTCTCCTGTGTGTATCAGATGTGGGCGGCTACTTCGAGAGTGGAACACTCGTTCGTTACGACTTCCTTCCCGAGAGGGGCCTTCCAGCTATCAGGGATGTGAAGAGCCTGTCTCCCCTGCTGCCCACGGAGGGCAACCTGACCCAGGAGGAGCTGGTGTTCAGCTTCAGCACCTCCAACGCCCCGAGCATCCTGGTGTACATCAGCTCTAGGACTCAGGACTACCTGGCTGTGGTGCTCAGAAACAATGGTGAGAGAGAAACTGCTCAAAGGGTCTGAAATGCTTGAAAGAACAAGAGAGCAACCCTGGCCGTCCGTTTATAGGGTTTGAAATGCTTGGAGGGTGAAGTTAATGACTCGGTCAGCAAAGAACCACAGAATGTACTGTAAATTAGCTCAATAGCTAATTATATAGTGCAACACACAGGTTGGGCATGGTCCCAGGCACATACATATTTCACTGAAAAAGCAGAAAGAGAGAGTGATAGTCAATTTAGTATTTGGCAATATAAAGTGTCATTTTAAAATACAATTTCCACTTGAGTGTGATAGGCTTAGTAACATGGTAAGAGTATCCGAATATGGACTGACAACCATATGAATTACAATGGTGATGGAACATTGGGACTGACTGTCCATTCCATCTCCCTCTGTCAGGAACACTTCAGATCCGCTACAGCCTGGGAGGCCTGAGGGAGCCGTTCACCATCGACCTGGACCAGCGCAACATGGCCAACGGGCAGCCCCACCACATCAACATCTCCAGGCAGGAGAGGAACGTACGGCTGCAGGTGATAATAATGAAGACAGTAATGTGGTTTTATATCTCTATAAAGCACTTTTCAGCTGCAGGTCCAGTATGACCCTAGTGTTCCCCTGTCACAAAAGCTGATCTAACACACAGTGGGATTTGCTGAAGTCATGAAATTCAAAAACAAAAAACAAGTTTTATTTCCTCCAAGACTACGTTAGGCCGCAGGTAAAAATCATACCAATGTAGCTTTATTTAAATAACAATTTATCAAGCAGTTGAAAGGTTGGATTTTAATGTTCTACTTGTCCCAGGGAGGGCACTACTCTCAGTGGGAGATTTGCTGACGTCATGAAATCCAACAAAATACAACCTTTCCCTGTCCTCTGACTACATTAGGCTGATTGATAGCTACATAGACTATAGATAAAGCACTTCATTAAGGAGTCGAACGGCAGGACTAGTGCTCTCAGGAGGGGAGGACACCACTCTCAGTGAGAGTGTGCTGTCCTCTGACTGCATTAGGCTGTTGACACACCTGACCCACCTTGTCTGTGGAGATGGTGTTTAGTGCATTTTGCTATGAGCACACTTTTTCTAAAGCTTACCACTAGGGGGCAGTAATAATACAGTACAGCTGAACTGGGTTTATAACTGACTGTAATACATCATGATTCAGGACCATATGGTATTATTTTCCAGTTGGATCATTACCCCCCAGTCAGCTACACTCTGCCTGATGACTCTGACACTCAGTTCAACCTGGTCAAGACCATATTCCTGGGGAAAGTCTTTGGTAAGTGCAGATATAATCCATGTATTCCTGTAGTGCAGATATAATCCATGTATTCCTGTAGTGCAGATATAATCCATGTATTACTGTAGTGCAAATATAATAAATGCCATCAGAGGTATGTGTACAGATCTCTTAGAATTCGCCCCTAAGTCATTTTAGGACTTTGGTTCTGTGTTCTGATAAACAGAACCATAATTTGTGTTGCCCATCCATGGCTAAAAAGTGATGAGTCCTGGTTTAGTCCAGGTGTATTAATATATGTAATGAGGGTATCAATATAGATGGTAAAGGTGATGTTGCCTTGACAGAAAATCATGTACGTGTATTTTAGTGGCCATATTGTCTAGGTCTTAATCTGACTGATGTAGTACCACACCACTGCAGCACACAACACAACAGTATTCTGTAACCAGACGAGGGATGGAATAGGAACTCTAATAATGTGATGTGGTGGGAGGGAGCAGTACTGTGTCAGCAGGAGTCAGACACCAGTACACTGGTCCTGTTCTGAGAACAGTAGAATGCCCCATTCTGCCTGCCTTGTAAAGCCTTACGACTCCCGAGAGTGCTTTGCTGCTGCACTCTGTGAATAAATTAACAACAGGCCCACCGATTTCTGACATCATCCTCAGGGAGGGAGGAAGCACAGAGGCCCGATCCTGATCCCCCATCTTGCACTCCTGTACGCACATCCAGGTTTTCTCTGAGCCGCGCGGTGAATGCATTAGTTCACTGATCCATGACATCATATTTTCTCCAGGTTTTCTCTGGTCTGGCTGTGGGGAAGGTAGGGAAAGGAGGTGGACTGAATCACTCGGGGTGCATTCATATTCAGAGATCGCTGGCTAGCCAAGGCTGTAGGCACGTAGACACCCTGGCAGGTACATAGACAGGCTGACAGACAGGTATACACACAGGAAAACAAACAGAGAGATTGATTGGCAGGAAGACAAATAGACTACTAGCTGGCAGCGAGGCAGATACAGAGGTAAATGGACCTACTGACTGACAGACAGACAGACAGACAGACGATCACAGACAGACAGACAGACGATCACAGACAGACAGACAGACGATCACAGACAGACAGACAGACGATCACAGACAGACAGACAGACGATCACAGACAGACAGACAGACGATCACAGACAGACAGACAGACGATCACAGACAGACAGACAGACGATCACAGACAGACAGACGATCACAGACAGACGGACGATCACAGACAGACAGACAGAAGGACGATCACAGACAGACAGAAGGACGATCACAGACAGACAGACGGACGATCACAGACAGACGGACAATCACAGAGACAGACAGACATACGGACGATCACAGACAGACATACGGACGATCACAGACAGACAGACGGACAATCACAGACAGACAGACAGACAGACGGACGATCACAGACAGACAGACAGACGGACGATCACAGACAGACAGACGGACGATCACAGACAGACAGACAGACGGACGATCACAGACAGACAGACAGACAGACGGACGATCACAGACAGACAGACAGACAGACGGACGATCACAGACAGACAGACGGACGATCACAGACAGACAGACAGACGGACGATCACAGACAGACAGACAGACGGACGATCACAGACAGACAGACAGACGGACGATCACAGACAGACGGACGATCACAGACAGACAGACAGACAGACGGACGATCACAGACAGACAGACGGACGGACGATCACAGACAGACAGACGGACGGACGATCACAGACAGACAGACAGACGGACGGACGATCACAGACAGACGGGCGATCACAGGCAGACAGACAGAAGGACGATCACAGGCAGACAGACAGACGGACGATCACAGGCAGACAGACAGAAGGACGATCACAGGCAGACAGACAGAAGGACGATCACAGGCAGACAGACAGACGGACGATCACAGGCAGACAGACAGACGGACGATCACAGACAGACAGACAGACGGACGATCACAGACAGACAGACAGACGGACGATCACAGACAGACAGACAGACGGACGATCACAGACAGACAGACAGACGGACGATCACAGACAGACAGACAGACGGACGATCACAGACAGACAGACGGACGATCACAGACAGACAGACGGACGATCACAGACAGACAGGCGACCGTCTGACAGACAGACAGACAGGCGACCGTCTGACAGACAGACAGACAGGCGACCGTCTGACAGACAGACAGACAGGCGACCGTCTGACAGACAGACAGACAGGCGACCGTCTGACAGACAGACAGACAGGCGACCGTCTGACAGACAGACAGACAGACAGGCGACCGTCTGACAGACAGACAGACGGACAATCGACCGTCTGACAGACAGACAGACGGACAATCGACCGTCAGACAGACAGACGGACAATCGACCGTCAGACAGACAGACGGACAGACGGACGATCACAGACAGACGGACGACCATAGACGGACGATCACAGACAGACGGACGACCATAGACGGACGATCACAGACAGACGGACGACCATAGACAGACGGACGATCACAGACAGACGGACGATCACAGACAGACGGACGACCACAGACAGACGGACGACCATAGACAGACCGTCAGACAGACAGGTGACCGTCAGACAGACAGACGACCGTCAGACAGACAGACGACCGTCAGACAGACAGACGACCGTCAGACAGACAGACGACCGTCAGACAGACAGACAGACAGGCGACCGACAGACAGGTGACCGTAGACAGGCGACCGTCAGACAGGCGACCGTCAGACAGACGGGCGACCTTCAGACAGACAGACAGACAGACAGACAGACAGACAGACGGGCGACCGTCAGACAGACAGACAGACAGACAGACGGGCGACCGTCAGACAGACAGACAGACGGGCGACCGTCAGACAGACAGACAGACAGACGGGCGACCGTCAGACAGACAGACAGACGGGCGACCGTCAGACAGACAGACAGACAGACAGACGGGCGACCGTCAGACAGACAGACAGACAGACGGGCGACCGTCAGACAGACAGACGGGCGACCGTCAGACAGACAGACAGACAGACGGGCGACCGTCAGACAGACAGACAGACAGACGGGCGACCGTCAGACAGACAGACAGACGGGCGACCGTCAGACAGACAGACAGACAGACAGACGGGCGACCGTCAGACAGACAGACAGACAGACGGGCGACCGTCAGACAGACAGACGGGCGACCGTCAGACAGACAGACAGACAGACGGGCGACCGTCAGACAGACAGACAGACAGACGGGCGACCGTCAGACAGACAGACAGACGGGCGACCGTCAGACAGACAGACAGACAGACGGGCGGCCGTCAGACAGACAGACGGGCGACCGTCAGACAGACAGACAGACAGACAGACGGGCGACCGTCAGACAGACAGACAGACAGACAGACGGGCGACCGTCATACAGACAGACAGACAGACGGGCGACCGTCATACAGACAGACAGACAGACGGGCGACCGTCAGACAGACAGACAGACAGACAGACGGGCGACCGTCAGACAGACAGACAGACAGACAGACGGGCGACCGTCAGACAGACAGACAGACAGACGGGCGACCGTCAGACAGACAGACAGACAGACAGACGGGCGACCGTCAGACAGACAGACAGACAGACGGGCGACCGTCAGACAGACAGACAGACAGACGGGCGACCGTCAGACAGACAGACAGACAGACGGGCGACCGTCAGACAGACAGACGGGCGACCGTCAGACAGACGGGCGACCGTCAGACAGACAGACGGGCGACCGTCAGACAGACAGACAGACAGACGGGCGACCGTCAGACAGACAGACAGACAGACAGACGGGTGACCGTCAGACAGACAGACAGACAGACGGGCGACCGTCAGACAGACAGACAGACAGACGGGCGACCGTCAGACAGACAGACAGACGGGCGACCGTCAGACAGACAGCCGACCGTCAGACAGACAGACGGGCGACCGTCAGACAGACAGCCGACCGTCAGACAGACAGACGGGCGACCGTCAGACAGACAGACAGACAGACAGACAGGCGACAGACAGACAGACAGGTGACCGTCAGACAGACAGACAGGCGACCGTCAGACAGGTGACCGTAGACAGGTGACCGTCAGACAGGCGACCGTCAGACAGACAGACAGACGGGCGACCGTCAGACAGACAGACGGGCGACCGTCAGACAGACAGACGGGCGACCGTCAGACAGACAGACAGACAGACGGGCGACCGTCAGACAGACAGACAGACAGACAGACAGACGGGCGACCGTCAGACAGACAGACAGACAGACGGGCGACCGTCAGACAGACAGCCGACCGTCAGACAGACAGACGGGCGACCGTCAGACAGACAGCCGACCGTCAGACAGACAGACGGGCGACCGTCAGACAGACAGACAGACAGACAGACAGGCGACAGACAGACAGACAGACAGGTGACCGTCAGACAGACAGACAGGCGACCGTCAGACAGGTGACCGTAGACAGGTGACCGTCAGACAGGCGACCGTCAGACAGACAGACAGACGGGCGACCGTCAGACAGACAGACGGGCGACCGTCAGACAGACAGACGGGCGACCGTCAGACAGACAGACAGACAGACAGACAGACGGGCGACCGTCAGACAGACAGACAGACGGGCGACCGTCAGACAGACAGACAGACAGACAGACAGACGGGCGACCGTCAGACAGACAGACAGACAGACAGACGGGCGACCGTCAGACAGACAGACAGACAGACGGGCGACCGTCAGACAGACAGACAGACGGGCGACCGTCAGACAGACAGACAGACAGACAGACGGGCGACCGTCAGACAGACGGGCGACCGTCAGACAGACGGGCGACAGACAGACAGACAGACGGGCGACCGTCAGACAGACAGACAGACAGACGGGCGACCGTCAGACAGACAGACAGACAGACGGGCGACCGTTAGACAGACAGACGGGCGACCGTCAGACAGACAGACAGACGGGCGACCGTCAGACAGACAGACAGACGGGCGACCGTCAGACAGACAGACAGACAGACGGGCGACCGTCAGACAGACAGACAGACAGACGGGCGACCGTCAGACAGACAGCCAACCATCAGACGGGCGACCGTCAGACAGACAGACGGGCGACCGTCAGACAGACAGACAGACAGACGGGCGACCGTCAGACAGACAGACAGACAGACAGGCGACAGACAGACAGACAGACAGACAGACAGACGGGCGACCGTCAGACAGACAGCCGACCGTCAGACAGACAGACAGACAGACAGACAGACAGACAGACAGGCGACCGTCAGACAGACAGGCGACCGAAAGACAGACAGACAGACAGGCGACAGACAGACAGGCGACCGACAGACAGACAGGCGACCGTCAGAAAACAGACAGACAGGCGACCGTCAGAAAGACAGACAGACAGGCGACCGTCAGACAGGCGACCGTCAGACAGGCGACCGTCAGACAGGCGACCGTAGACAGGCGACCGTAGACAGGCACAGACAGACACAGACAGACAGGCGACCGTAGACAGGCACAGACAGACAGGCGACCGTAGACAGACAGGCGACCGCAGACAGACAGGCGACCGCAGACAGACAGGCGACCGCAGACCGACAGGTCGACCGCAGACAGACAGGTCGACCGCAGACAGACAGACAGGCGACCACAGACAGACAGACAGACAGACAGACAGACACAGACAGCCAGACACAGACAGCCAGACACAGACAGCCAGACAGAGACAGCCAGACAGACAGAGACAGCCAGACAGACAGAGACAGCCAGACAGACAGAGACAGCCAGACAGACAGAGACAGCCAGACAGAGACAGACAGACAGCCAGACAGAGACAGACAGACAGCCAGACAGAGACAGACAGACAGCCAGACAGAGACAGACAGACACAGACAGCCAGACAGAGACAGACAGACAGCCAGACAGAGACAGACAGACACAGACAGACAGCCAGACACCGACAGACAGCCAGGCACAGACAGCCAGACAGCCAGACAGAGACAGACACAGACAGACACAGACAGACAGCCAGACAGAGACAGACAGCCAGACAGAGACAGACAGCCAGCCAGACAGCCAGCCAGACAGAGACAGACAGCCAGCCAGACAGAGACAGACAGACAGCCAGACAGACACAGACAGACACAGACAGACACAGACAGCCAGACACAGACAGACAGCCAGGCACAGACAGCCAGACAGCCAGACAGAGACAGACACAGACAGACACAGACAGACAGCCAGACAGAGACAGACAGCCAGACAGAGACAGACAGCCAGCCAGACAGCCAGCCAGACAGAGACAGACAGCCAGCCAGACAGAGACAGACAGCCAGCCAGACAGAGACAGACAGCCAGCCAGCCAGACACAGCCAGACACAGACAGACAGCCAGACACAGACAGACAGCCAGACACAGACAGCCAGCCAGACAGAGACAGACAGCCAGACAGACAGAGACAGACAGCCAGCCAGACAGACAGCCAGACAGACAGAGACAGACAGAGACAGACAGCCAGACAGAGACAGACAGCCAGCCAGACACAGACAGACAGCCAGCCAGACACAGACAGACACAGAGACAGACAGACAGCCAGCCAGACAGAGACAGACAGCCAGCCAGCCAGACAGAGACAGACAGCCAGCCAGCCAGACAGAGACAGACAGCCAGCCAGACAGAGACAGACAGACAGACAGACACAGACAGACACAGACAGACACAGCCAGACAGACACAGCCAGACAGAGACAGCCAGACAGAGACAGCCAGACAGAGACAGCCAGACACAGACAGCCAGACACAGACAGCCAGACAGCCAGACACAGCCAGACAGCCAGACACAGCCAGACAGCCAGACACAGCCAGCCAGACACAGCCAGCCAGACACAGCCAGCCAGACACAGCCAGCCAGACACAGCCAGACAGCCAGACACAGACAGACAGACAGCCAGACACAGACAGCCAGACACAGACAGACAGCCAGACACAGACAGCCAGACACAGACAGACAGCCAGCCAGACAGCCAGACACAGACAGACAGCCAGACACAGCCAGACAGCCAGCCAGACAGAGACAGACAGCCAGCCAGACAGAGACAGCCAGACAGCCAGACAGAGACAGACACAGGCAGACAGCCAGACACAGACAGACAGCCAGACACAGACAGACAGCCAGACACAGACAGACACAGACAGACAGAGACAGCCAGACAGACAGCCACAGACAGACAGACAGCCAGACACAGACAGACAGCCAGACACAGCCAGACAGCCAGACAGCCAGACACAGACAGCCAGACAGCCAGACACAGACAGCCAGACACAGCCAGACACAGACAGCCAGACACAGACAGCCAGACACAGACAGACAGCCAGACACAGACAGACAGCCAGACACAGACAGACAGCCAGACACAGCCAGACACAGACAGACACAGACAGACAGAGACAGCCAGACACAGACAGCCAGACAGAGACAGCCAGACACAGACAGCCAGACAGCCAGACACAGACAGCCAGACAGCCAGACACAGCCAGACAGCCAGACACAGCCAGACAGCCAGACACAGCCAGACAGCCAGACACAGCCAGCCAGACACAGCCAGCCAGACAGCCAGACACAGCCAGACACAGACAGACAGCCAGACACAGACAGACAGACAGCCAGACACAGACAGACAGCCAGACACAGACAGACAGCCAGACACAGACAGACAGCCAGACACAGACAGCCAGACACAGACAGACAGCCAGACACAGACAGACAGCCAGACACAGCCAGACAGCCAGCCAGACAGAGACAGACACAGACACAGACAGACAGAGACAGACAGACAGACAGAGACAGACAGCCAGCCAGACAGAGACAGACAGCCAGACAGAGACAGACAGACAGCCAGACAGAGACAGACAGACAGCCAGACACAGCCAGACAGCCAGACACAGACAGCCAGACACAGACAGACACAGACAGACAGAGACAGCCAGACAGACAGCCACAGACAGACAGACAGCCAGACACAGACAGCCAGACACAGCCAGACAGCCAGACACAGCCAGACAGCCAGACACAGACAGACAGCCAGACACAGACAGACAGCCAGACACAGACAGACAGCCAGACACAGACAGCCAGACACAGACAGCCAGACAGCCAGACACAGACAGCCAGACACAGACAGCCAGACAGCCAGACAGCCAGACACACACAGACAGACAGCCAGACACAGACAGACAGCCAGACACAGACAGACAGCCAGACACAGACAGACACAGACAGACAGAGACAGCCAGACAGACAGCCACAGACAGACAGACAGCCAGACACAGACAGACAGCCAGACACAGCCAGACAGCCAGACAGCCAGACACAGACAGCCAGACAGCCAGACACAGACAGCCAGACACAGCCAGACACAGACAGCCAGACACAGCCAGACACAGACAGACAGCCAGACACAGACAGACAGCCAGACACAGACAGACAGCCAGACACAGACAGCCAGCCAGACAGAGACAGACAGCCAGCCAGACAGACAGACAGCCAGCCAGACAGAGACAGACAGCCAGCCAGACAGAGACAGACAGACAGCCAGACACAGCCAGACACAGCCAGACACAGACAGACACAGACAGACACAGACAGACACAGACAGACACAGACAGACAGAGACAGCCAGACACAGACAGCCAGACAGAGACAGCCAGACACAGACAGCCAGACACAGACAGCCAGACAGCCAGACACAGCCAGACAGCCAGACACAGCCAGACAGCCAGACACAGCCAGACAGCCAGACACAGCCAGCCAGACACAGCCAGCCAGACACAGCCAGCCAGACACAGCCAGCCAGACAGCCAGACACAGCCAGACACAGACAGACAGCCAGCCAGACACAGACAGACAGCCAGACACAGACAGACAGCCAGACACAGACAGACAGCCAGACACAGACAGCCAGACACAGACAGACAGCCAGACACAGACAGACAGCCAGCCAGACAGAGACAGACACAGACAGACAGAGACAGACAGACAGCCAGACAGAGACAGACAGACAGCCAGACAGAGACAGACAGCCAGACAGAGACAGACAGCCAGACAGAGACAGACAGACAGCCAGACACAGACAGACAGCCAGACACAGACAGACACAGACAGACAGAGACAGCCAGACAGACAGCCACAGACAGACAGACAGCCAGACACAGACAGACAGCCAGACACAGCCAGACAGCCAGACAGCCAGACACAGACAGCCAGACAGCCAGACACAGACAGCCAGACACAGCCAGACACAGACAGCCAGACACAGCCAGACACAGACAGACAGCCAGACACAGACAGACAGCCAGACACAGACAGACAGCCAGACACAGACAGCCAGCCAGACAGAGACAGACAGCCAGCCAGACAGACAGACAGCCAGCCAGACAGAGACAGACAGCCAGCCAGACAGAGACAGACAGACAGCCAGACACAGCCAGACACAGACAGACACAGACAGACACAGACAGACACAGACAGACAGAGACAGCCAGACACAGACAGCCAGACAGAGACAGCCAGACACAGACAGCCAGACAGCCAGACACAGACAGCCAGACACAGACAGCCAGACAGCCAGACACAGCCAGACAGCCAGACACAGCCAGACACAGCCAGACAGCCAGACACAGCCAGCCAGACACAGCCAGCCAGACACAGCCAGCCAGACACAGCCAGCCAGACAGCCAGACACAGCCAGACACAGACAGACAGCCAGCCAGACACAGACAGACAGCCAGACACAGACAGACAGCCAGACACAGACAGACAGCCAGACACAGACAGCCAGACACAGACAGACAGCCAGACACAGACAGACAGCCAGCCAGACAGAGACAGACACAGACAGACAGAGACAGACAGACAGCCAGACAGAGACAGACAGACAGCCAGACAGAGACAGACAGCCAGACAGAGACAGACAGCCAGACAGAGACAGACAGACAGCCAGACAGAGACAGACAGACAGCCAGACACAGCCAGACACAGACAGACAGCCAGACACAGACAGACAGCCAGACACAGACAGACACAGACAGACAGAGACAGCCAGACAGACAGCCACAGACAGACAGACAGACAGACACAGACAGCCAGACACAGACAGACAGCCAGACACAGCCAGACAGCCAGACACAGCCAGACAGCCAGACACAGACAGACAGCCAGACACAGACAGACAGCCAGACACAGACAGACAGCCAGACACAGACAGCCAGACAGCCAGACACAGACAGCCAGACACAGACAGCCAGACAGCCAGACACAGACAGCCAGACAGCCAGACACAGACAGCCAGACAGCCAGACACAGACAGCCAGACACAGCCAGCCAGACACAGCCAGCCAGACACAGACAGACAGCCAGACACAGACAGACAGCCAGACACAGACAGACAGCCAGACACAGACAGACAGCCAGACACAGACAGCCATAGACAGCCAGCCACAGACAGACAGCCACAGACAGCCAGACACAGACAGCCAGACAGCCAGACACAGCCAGCCAGACACAGCCAGCCAGACACAGCCAGCCAGACACAGCCAGCCAGACACAGACAGCCAGACACAGACAGCCAGACAGCCAGACACAGCCAGACAGCCAGACACAGACAGACAGCCAGACACAGACAGACAGCCAGACACAGACAGACAGCCAGACAGCCAGACGCAGACAGCCAGACGCAGACAGCCAGACAGCCAGACGCAGACAGCCAGACAGCCAGACGCAGACAGCCAGACAGCCAGATACAGACAGCCAGACACAGACAGCCAGACACAGACAGACAGCCAGACACAGCCAGACAGCCAGACACAGACAGACAGCCAGACACAGACAGACAGCCAGACACAGACAGACAGCCAGACACAGCCAGACAGCCAGACACAACCAGACAGCCAGACACAGCCAGACACAGACAGACAGCCAGACACAGACAGACAGCCAGACACAGACAGACAGCCAGCCAGCCACAGACAGCCAGCCAGCCAGACACAGACAGCCAGCCAGACACAGACAGCCAGCCAGACACAGACAGACAGCCAGACACAGACAGACAGACACACACAGCCAGACACACACAGCCAGACAGACAGACAGACAGACAGCCCGACGATCATGGACCTGGACAGGTGTTCAGCGGCCAGTGGTAGCACTGTATAAGGCAAGGACTTGTGCTGTGGATAGAGGGTCTGCAAGGTAGAGGCAGAGCAAGCATCACTACATTTAGGGAGGACAACAGGGCATACAGGTACGACTCTTCTGTATTTGACTAACTTGAGGTGGCATAGTGTTTTGGATAACAACATAACTGTAACTACACTAAATACATAGGTATTGGGGAGACTTATTGTAAACCTTGACCTTGTGATTTGTGGTTTAGATTGTCATTTCCTATACAGGATATACTGTAGGGTAGGCCTATGTTGCTTTTAACAAACCTTGCCACTGTAGTTTTATCATTGGTTTAAGATGGTGAATTTTCTTCCTGTAGGTATTGGGATGTGTTCTCAAAAGTAAAGATCATGAATGGCACAATGCATGGCTAATGTTCCAAACAGGAAGTGTTTTGTATTTTTTTAAACCCGGGGGCATATGAAACATCCTTCTTACATGTAACCTTAAAATTGTGAAATTCTTCTTTTTTTGCCACCTTTGAATACTGTATTGCAGTAGAATTGGATACTTTGTTTTCCTTGGTCTATTGGGAGTCTTTGTCTGCAGTAGGAGCTTGTACAGTAGCTGCCTGTCTGTAATGTAGGGGGAGACTAGGGATTGGGAATACAGAATCAACAACCAGAGTCTAGATTCCAGTGAACATAAATCAAACTGGGGAGGCTTACAGTATTGCAGTGTGCTGAGTAGTAGTGCATTGTGGTAGGAGACCAGTATTTAGTGGTCAGATAGAATCAGTCAGCAGCTCCACACAAGCAGAAGATGATAAAGCTCTACTGTGTACTGATACACTTAAGGTCTATACATTTCACATAGGTTGACAGGGATACCACAAGGAAGAACTCCTATCTAATCCAGAACTGTTGTTATGTTTTAATTAAATTTGTCTTGATTTTGATCAGAAACTGGCCAGATTGACCCAGTCCTCATAGAGAAGTACAACACTCCAGGGTTTGTGGGCTGTCTGTCCAGAGTTCATTTCAACAACATCGCCCCTCTGAAGGCAGCATTGAGGTCTGGCATCGTCGCCCCGGTGACCACCCAGGGCATTCTAGTGGAGTCAAACTGTGGGGCATCTCCTCTCACGATCTCACCAATGGCTGCTGCCAACGATCCCTGGCACATGGACTCAGGTACAGTAAATCATTGTGTATTTATCGATCTACTTTGATTGTCCCACCAATGGAACCATTTATTCATACAGTGTCATGGGATTCTATTCTTGTGGTTTTAAGTCTTGTTCCATCATCTTGAATACTGCGTTTTTACGGTAAGCACTGTAAGGCCGTTAGTGTGTATAGTAGATGAATTGTCAGCGGTCAACTGGCAGCACCAGCGGTCCACTCAGTTATCCAAAGAGATCTGATATTTCATTGTAACGTCAAGCCGTTATATTTAATGGTGGTATTTTTCTTCTCCTCCAGCTATTGTACCATTTAAACCCATGTGCTGTTTAGCTCCTGCGGATTGCTTTACAGGGTGGTTATTACTGGGTCAGTGTATTGATCCTGGGCGAGCTATAGATATACAGTGCCTTGCGAAAGTATTCGGCCCCCTTGAACTTTGCGACCTTTTGCCACATTTCAGGCTTCAAACATAAAGATATAAAACTGTATTTTTTTGTGAAGAATCAACAACAAGTGGGACACAATCATGAAGTGGAACGACATTTATTGGATATTTCAAACTTTTTTTAACAAATCAAAACTGAAAAATTGGGTGTGCAAAATTATTCAGCCCCCTTAAGTTAATACTTTGTAGCGCCACCTTTTGCTGCGATTACAGCTGTAAGTCGCTTGGGGTATGTCTCTATCAGTTTTGCACATCGAGAGACTGAATTTTTTTCCCATTCCTCCTTGCAAAACAGCTCGAGCTCAGTGAGGTTGGATGGAGAGCATTTATGAACAGCAGTTTTCAGTTCTTTCCACAGATTCTCGATTGGATTCAGGTCTGGACTTTGACTTGGCCATTCTAACACCTGGATATGTTTATTTTTGAACCATTCCATTGTAGATTTTGCTTTATGTTTTGGATCATTGTCTTGTTGGAAGACAAATCTCCGTCCCAGTCTCAGTTCTTTTGCAGACTCCATCAGGTTTTCTTCCAGAATGGTCCTGTATTTGGCTCCATCCATCTTCCCATCAATTTGAACCATCTTCCCTGTCCCTGCTGAAGGAAAGCAGGCCCAAACCATGATGCTGCCACCACCATGTTTGACAGTGGGGATGATGTGTTCAGGGTGATGAGCTGTGTTGCTTTTACGCCAAACATAACGTTTTGCATTGTTGCCAAAAAGTTACATTTTGGTTTCATCTGACCAGAGCACCTTCTTCCACATGTTTGGTGTGTCTCCCAGGTGGCTTGTGGCAAACTTTAAACAACACTTTTTATGGATATCTTTAAGAAATGGCTTTCTTCTTGCCACTCTTCCATAAAGGCCAGATTTGTGCAATATACGACTGATTGTTGTCCTATGGACAGAGTCTCCCACCTCAGCTGTAGATCTCTGCAGTTCATCCAGAGTGATCATGGGCCTCTTGGCTGCATCTCTGATCAGTCTTCTCCTTGTATGAGCTGAAAGTTTAGAGGGACGGCCAGGTCTTGGTAGATTTGCAGTGGTCTGATACTCCTTCCATTTCAATATTATCGCTTGCACAGTGCTCCTTGGGATGTTTAAAGCTTGGGAAATCTTTTTGTATCCAAATCCGGCTTTAAACTTCTTCACAACAGTATCTCGGCCCTGCCTGGTGTGTTCCTTGTTCTTCATGATGCTCTCTGCGCTTTTAACGGACCTCTGAGACTATCACAGTGCAGGTGCATTTATACGGAGACTTGATTACACACAGGTGGATTGTATTTATCATCATTAGTCATTTAGGTCAACATTGGATCATTCAGAGATCCTCACTGAACTTCTGGAGAGAGTTTGCTGCACTGAAAGTAAAGGGGCTGAATAATTTTGCACGCCCAATTTTTCAGTTTTTGATTTGTTAAAAATGTTTGAAATATCCAATAAATGTCGTTCCACTTCATGATTGTGTCCCACTTGTTGTTGATTCTTCACAAAAAAATACAGTTTTATATCTTTATGTTTGAAGCCTGAAATGTGGCAAAAGGTTGCAAAGTTCAAGGCGGCCGAATACTTTCGCAAGGCACTGTATTGCTGGGAAACACAAGATCCATCTCCTGCCTGCTCTGAGAATGGTCTGCTCTGTACTAGGGTATGAAACTCCATCTCTCAGTGACTATGCTGTATGTTTAATCTATGGAGGCATATGTGAGGTTTCAATAGGTCAGATAAGTAATTTTAGTGATACTGCTTTGGTAAGGATTAATATTAACAAGTTCAGTTATCTTACAGCTAGGCCAAATGGAAGTAGTGGGTTGATCTTTTCAGTTATTGATTTTTACACCACTGATAGTAAAAGACGAATAGAATTTTAGATGAAAAATTAGAATAAGAGGGAGAATCCTTTTATCGTTTGATCTTAGCCTTGCATAGTGCTCCAAAGGCGACAAATCAGCCTTTGTAAGCTCCCTGTTGAGAGGCATCTGCGATCCCTGCCCTACTGTGTGTGTGTACATGTTTGTGTGTGAAAATACCAAAAAACAAAGTCTTTCGTGAACCAGTACTTGAACTTGTTTTTTCCCCTACTAGCTCTGATTTTGCTGATTAGCTACTTTATTGAAGAAAAATGTACTTACTATGACTGAGATACATTGGGGAGAACAAGTATTTGATAACCTGCAAAATCAGCCGTGTTTCCTACTTACAAAGCATGTAGAGGTCTGAAATGTTTATCATAGGTACACTTCAACTGTGGGAGACCGACTCTAAAACAAAAATCCAGAAAATCACTTTGTAAGATTTTTAAGTAATTAATTTGCATTTTATTGCATGACATAAGTATTTGATCACCTACCAACCAGTAAGAATTCCGGCTTTCACAGACCTGTTAGTTTTTCTTTGAAGCCCTCCTGTGCTCCACTCATTACCTGTATTAACTGCACCTGTTTGAACTTGTTACCTGTATAAAAGTCACCTGTCCACACAATCAACCAGACTCCAACATCTCCACAATGGCCAAGACCAGAGAGCTGTATAAGGACATCAGGGATACAATTGTAGACCTGCACAAGGCTGGGATGGGCTGCAGGACAATAGGCAAGCATCTTGGTGAGAAGGCAACAACTGTTGGCACAATTATTAGAAAATGGAAGAAGTTCAAGATGACGGTCAATCACCCTCGGTCTGGGGCTCCATGCAAGATCTCATCTCGTGAGGCATCAATGATCATGAGGAAGGTGAGGGATCAGCCCAGAACTACATGGCAGGACCTGGTCAATTACCTGAAGAGAGCTGGGACCACAGTCTCAAAGAAAACCATTAGTAACACACTACGCCGTCATGGATTAAAATCCTGCAGCGCACGCAAGGTCCCCCTGCCCAAGCCAGCGCATGTCCAGGCCTGTCTGAAGTTTGCCAATGACCATCTGGATGATCCAAAGGAGGAATGGGAGAAGGTCATGTGGTCTGATGAGACAAAAATAGAGCTTTATGGTCTAAACTCCACTCGCCATGTTTGGAGGAAGAAGAAGGATGAGTACAACCCCAAGAACACTATCCCAACCGTGCAGCATGGAGGTGGAAACATGATTCTTTGGGGATGCTTTTCTGCAAAGGGGACAGGACGACTGCACCGTACTGAGGGGAGGATGGATGGGGCCATGTATCGTGAGATCTTGGCCAACAACCTCCTTCCCTCAGTAAGAGCATTGAAGATGGGTTGGGTTTTCCAGCATGACAACGACCCGAAACACACAGCCAGGGCAACGAAGGAGCGGCTCAGTAAGAAGCATCTCAAGGTCCTGGAGTGGCCTAGCCAGTCTCCAGACCTGAACCCAATAGAAAATCTTTGGAGGGAGCAGAAAGTCCGTACTGCCCAGCAACAGCATAGAAACCTGAAGGATCTGGAGAAGGTCTGTATGGAGGAGTGGGCCAAAATCCCTGCTGCAGTGTGTGCAAACCTGGTCAAGAACTACAGGAAACGTGTGATCTCTGTAATTACAAACAAAGGTTTCTGTACCAAATATTAAGTCCTGCTTTTCTGATGTATCAAATACTTATGTCATGCAATAAAATGCAAATGAATTACTTAAAAACCATACAATGTGATTTTCTGGATTTTTGTTTTAGGTTCCGTTTCTCACAGTTGAAGTGTACCTATGATAAAAAATTACAGACCTCTACATGCTTTGTAAGTTGGAAAACCTGCAAAATCGGCAGTGTATCAAATACTTGTTCTCACCACTGTATGTGGTTGTCCCACCAAGCTATCTTAATTGTAAATCGCTGGGAAGATATTTTTGATGTAGCGATTCCATGGACAAGGTGTATGAGTTGATATATAAAACAATGCAAGATTCAAGACTTCATGCTTTTCAGCTAAAATTATTGCACAGAATTATTGCACAGAATCAATCATCGCAGCCCTGCAGATTTTGTTGTGAGGATACAGAATCAATAGATTATTTGTTTTGGTATTGCACTTAGGTAGCCTGTTTCTGGTCTCAGGTTCATGAATGGCTGAAAATGCATAACATTTATCAAAAATTTACCTTAGAAATAGTATTGTCGAGAGATCTGGTCAGTCTAATAAATACTTTCACTAAGAGTATTAGTTTATCTTCAACTCGCACTCTGTGGATTCTATTCGATAAGATAGATTCAAATTGTATGTTAAACATCACAGCATAGTTGAAATACACTGCTAAAAAAAATAAAGGGAACACTTACATTGTATTGTGTAACTCCAAGTCAATTACACTTCTGTGAAATCAAACTGTCCACTTAGGAAGCAACACTGATTGACAATAAATTTCACATGCTGTTGTGCAAATGGAATAGACAACAGGTGGAAATTGTAGGCAATTAGCAAGACACCCCAATAAAGGAGTGGTTCTGCAGGTGGTGACCACAGACCACTTCTCAGTTCCTATGCTTCCTGGCTGATGTTTTTGGTCACTTTTGAATGTTGGCAGTGCTTTCACTCTAGTGGTAGCATGAGACGGAGTCTACAACCCACACAAGTGGCTCAGGTAGTGCAGCTCATCCAGGATGGAACATCAATGCGAGCTGTGGCAAGAAGGTTTGCTGTGTCTGTCAGCGTAGTGTCCAGAGCATGGAGGCACTACCAGGAGACGGGCCAGTACATTAGGAGACGTGGAGGAGGCCGTAGGAGGGCAACAACCCAGCAGCAGGACCGCTACCTCCGCCTTTGTGCAAGGAGGAGCAAGAGGAGCACTGCCAGAGCCCTGCAAAATGACCTCCAGCAGGCTACAAATGTGCATGTGTCTGCTCAAACGGTCAGAAACAGACTCCATGAGGGTGGTATGAGGGCCCGACGTCCACAAGTGGGGGCTGTGCTTACAGCCCAACACCGTGCAGGATGTTTGACATTTGCCAGAGAACACCAAGATTGGCAAATTCGCCACTGGCGCCCTGTGCTCTTCACAGATGAAAGCAGGTTCACACTGAGCACATGTGACAGACGTGACAGAGTCTGGAGACGCCGTGGAGAACGTTCTGCTGCCTGCAACATCCTCCAGCATGACCAGTTTGGCGGTGGGTCAGTCATGGTGTGGGGTGGCATTTCTTTGGGGGGGCCGCACAGCTCTCCATGTGCTCGCCAGAGGTAGCCTGACTGCCATTAGGTACCGAGATGCGATCCTCAGACCCCTTGTGAGACCATATGCTGGTGCGGTTTGCCCTGGGTTCCTCCTAACGCAATGCTAGACCTCATGACCTCATGTGGCTGGAGTGTCAGCATTTCCTTCAAGAGGAAGGCATTGATGCTATGGACTGGCCCGCCCATTCCCCAGACCTGAATCCAATTGAGCACATCTGGGACATCATTTCTCGCTCCATCCACCAACGCCACGTTGCACCACAGACTGTCCAGGAGTTGGTGGATGCTTTAGTTCATGTCTGGGAGGAGATCCCTCAGGAGACCATCCGCCACCTCATCAGGAGAATGCCCAGATGTTGTAGGGAGGTCATACAGGCACGTGGAGGCCATACACACTACTGAGCCTAATTTTGACTTGTTTTAAGGACATTACATCAAAGTTGGATCAGCCTGTAGTGTGGTTTTCCACTTTAATTTTGAGTGTGACTCCAAATCCAGACCTCCATGGGTTGATACATTTGATTTCCATTGATAAGTTTTGTATGATTTTGTTGTCAGCACATTCAACTATGTAAAGTAAAAAGTATTTAATAAGAATATTTCATTCATTCAGATCTAGGATGTGTTATTTTAGTGTTCCCTTATTTTTTGAGCAGTGTATATACAGTGAAGGAAAAAAGTATTTGATCCCCTGCTGATTTTGTTCGTTTGTCCACTGACAAAGAAATTATCCATCTATAATTTTAATGGTAGGTTTATTTGAACAGTGAGAGACAGAATAACAACAAATCCAGAAAAACGCCTTGTCAAAAACGTTATAAATTGATTTGCATTTTAATGAGGGAAATAAGTATAAGTGAAAAAAAAACATAAAATAATTATTATTTATTTATTTATTTTATTCGGCAAATCCGCGCCCAAAAATAACGATTTCCGATTGTTATGAAAACTTGAAATCGTCCCTAATTTACAAGAATTCTGCAGGATCCACTCAAATGGACTAGTGCCCACAGAGATGTCAGCTGAAAAAAAAGAGTAGACTGCCCTTTTTGACACTGAGCCCACTCCTACTTCCCCCATCGACTTGCATACTGTGCATATACTGCATGCTATACACTCGGAGTATACTAAACATTAGGAACACCTTCCTAATATTGCGTTGCGTACCCCTCCCCTTTTGCCCTCAGAACAGCTTTAATTCGTCAGGGCATGGACTCTACAAGGTGTCAAAAGTGTTCCAAATGGATGCTGGCTGATGTTGACTCCAATGCTTCCCACAGTTGTATCAAGTTGGCTGGATGTCCTTTGGGTGGGGGAAACTATTGAGTGTGATAAACCCAGCAGCATTGCAGTTCTTGACACAAACCTACCATAGCCCGTTCAAAGGCACTTGTGTTTTTTGTCTTGCTCATTCACCTTCTGAATGGCACACAATCCCATGTCTCAATTCTCTCAAGGCTTAAAAATCCTTCTTTAACCGGTCTCCTCCCCTTCATCTACACTGATTTGAAGTGGATTTAACAAGTGACATCAATAAGGGATCCTAGCTTTCAACTGGATTCACCTGGTCAGTCGGTCATGGAAATGTTTTGTATACTCTGTACATCTCCTGTCCATTTGTTTTATTAAATGTCAAACTGTGCCAGTTTACAATTGACATTCTGTCTGTAAAACATGTGACAGCATTTTACATTTTTTTTTTGCATTGTTGGACTATTTTGGGGCGGAGATATTTTGTAGCTGAGATTTTGTTCTTGTTTACTTTTTCAGCTGGTGCTGTATTCCCATTCAATGAGGAAAGAGTTAGCCGGGATGGAGTTGATCAGAACTCTGCAGTTATCGGAGGTGAGTAGGAGCAGTAACCAACTCGCTGACTATACAGGGTTGTTGATGTTTTTAAAGGTTATGTTCCTCATAATGTCCGTTGTACTTGCAGGTATCATTGCTGTGGTCATCTTCACCTTCCTCTGCACCCTGGTGTTCCTGATTCGCCATATGTTCCGTCACAAGGGCTCCTACCACACCAACGAGGCCAAAGGGGCAGAGTCTGCGGACTGTGCCGATGCAGCCATCATTAGCAATGACCCCGCCTTCACAGAAACCATCGACGAGAGCAAGAAGGAGTGGTTCATCTAATCGGACATTCACATTTTGGTACTGGGCAGAGGTGTGCCCATTGCTCTTCGCTGTGTGAAGGCAAGGCTTTCTTTGATGAGGGATGAATGATGTGTCATTGTGGACGAGGGAGATGTCCCCTTGGACTAGATGTGTGCTTTGGCTGGCTTGTCTATAATGTATTTACATTGAGTGAGGAGTTTTGTCAACATGATATCAGTCATTCACATGGAGCCATTATTTCAATTACTGCATCCACTGAACTGAGAATGGGGGAGATTAAAATATATAACTTTTTTATTTATTTTTGCATTACAGTTGATATGTCTTAATGATTTGAGCTTTGATTGTAAGATATGTTTATTCCTGCATTTAGTGGGTCAAGTATACTAACTGTATACTTATTTCCTTTGCTGCCAAATGAGACGACTTTTCCTACACAGTTTAAAAAACACAACTAAGGTTTATGTCAGACATTGACATTGTATTGTAATGTGCTAATTTGATTGCACTGCAGTCCTTTGTGTGTATAATACAATGGCATGCTTCAAGATTATGACATCCCTTCATTGCACCATTCCACACAGTAGCACTTGTATTTCCTCACAAATGTGTCTTTTATCTCGCCAAACTTTTCAGCGTGCTTTATCTGTTTTGCCCAGTCTTGCTACGTGATGGTTCTTCCTGGAAAGATTGTAATCTGGTATGAGATGACAGGTTCACATTTGGGGACATTTGTAAGGGAATTGCTATGATATTGTTATTAAAAGGTTTATAGCACAAACAAGCATATCATTTATAGAAATGACAATATCTGGCTTAACCCAACGTGCCTTCAGGGTTCAGCCACTTAGACTTCTGTTTTAGACTATTTCATTATGGGCCCACTGACTGTCCCTTGATACAATAGAAATAATAAGGCCAATAGGGATGTATTTATGATTGTTGCTATTTGCTAAAAGGAAAATGATAGAACATGGCTTAAGTTCAGCTATCCCCATGGACAGTGATACACTACAGTCATGGCCAAAAGTTGAGAATGACATTAATTTTCACAAAGTTTGCTGATTCAGTGTCTTTAGATATTTTTGTCAGATGGAATACTGAAGTGTAATTACAAGCGTCAAAGGCTTTTATTGACAATTACATGAAGTTGATGCAGAGAGTCAATATTTGCAGTGTTGACCCTTCTTTTTCAAGACCTCTGCAATCCGCCCTGGTATGCTGTCAATTAAATTCTGGGCCACATCCTGACTGATGGCAGCCCATTCTTACATAATCAATGCTTGGAGTTTGTCAGAATGTGTGGGTATAGTTTGTATTCCCGCCTCTTGAGGATTGACCACAAGTTCTCAATGGGATTAAGGTCTGGGGAGTTTCTTGGCCATGAACCCAAAATATTGATGTTTTGTTCCCTGAGCCACTTGGTTATCACTTTTGCCTTATGGCAAGGTGCTCCATCATGCTGGACAAGGCATTGTTCATCGCCAAACTGTCCCTGGATGGTTGGGAGAAGTTGCTCTCAGAGGATGTATTGGTACCATTCTTTATTCATGGCTGTGTTTTTAGGCAAAATTGTGAGTGAGCCCACTCCCTTGGCTGAGAAGCAACCCCACACAGTGATGGTCTCAGGATGCTTTACTGTTGGCATGACACAGGACTGATGGTAGCGCTCACCTTGTCTTCTCCAGACAAGCTTTTTTCCGGATGCCCCAAACAATCGGAAAAGGGATTCATCAGAGAAAATGACTTTACCCCAGTCAACAGCAGTCCAATCCCTGTACATTTTGCAGAATATCAGTCTGTCCCTGATGTTTTTCCTGGAGAGAAGTGGCTTCTTTGCTGCCCTTCTTGACACCAGGCCATCCTCAAAGTCTTCACCTCACTGTGTGTGCAGATGCACTCATACCTGCCTGCTGCCAATTCCTGAGCAAGCTCTGTACTGGTGGTGCCCCGATCCTACAGCTGAATCAACTTTAGGAGACGGTCCTGGCGCTTGCTGGACTTTCTTGGGCGCCCTGAAGCCTTCTTCACAACAATTGAACCGTTCTCCTTGAAGTTCTTGATGATCAGATGAATGGTTGATTTAGGTGCAATCTTACTGGCAGCAATATCCTTGCCTGTGAAGCCCTTTTTGTGCAAAGCAATGACGGCACATGTTTCTTTGCAGGTAACCATGGTTGGCAGAGGAAGAACAATGATTCCAAGCACCACCCTTTTGAAACTTCCAGTCTGTTATTCGAACTCAATCAGCATGACATATTGATCTCCAGCCTTGTCCTCGTCAACACTCACACCTGTGTTAACGAGAGAATCACTGACATGATGTCAGCTGGTCCTTTTGTGGCAGGGCTGAAATGCAGTGGAATTTTTTTTTTTGGGGGGGGTTCAGTTCATTTGCATGGCAAAGAGGGACTTTGCAATTAATTGCAATTCATCTGATCACTCTTCGTAACATTCTGGAGTATATACAAATTGCCATCATACAAACTGAGGCAGCAGACTTTGTGAAAATGAATGTGTCATTCTCAACTTTTGGCCACAACTGTATACACGCTCTTAATTAATACCTGAACTTGTATGGCTTTGTTGGCATCATGTGGTACTATATGTAATATTTTACTGTATATGATTGATAGAGTACAGTGAGGTTTAATGTCTACTAATTCTATTTCCTTATTTTCAGAATGCCCCACAATATTAAACGGTTCTCTCTTACAAGTGCCAACAAGACTCAAGTATGCTTTCTATGTCAGCCTTTCCCTCGTTAAGATGCTCATATTCACATCATGTGGGTTGAGTATTTAGAGTGGCATAACACAGACAACACAGTGTGTGCGCAGAAGACAAGAACTGGGGGATTAGAGAAGCTAAGGGGAATGTAGACAGCATAAGAGAGAGTAATGAAAACATTTGCAATGAACATGAAATTATTAGCGGTTACTGCTGAAGGCTGTAACAGCATTCTGCAAACTGAAGGCATGCCTCCTTATATGTCAGCATTCCACATGCCCACAGCAATTTTGCACCACTTATTATTTGGTAATTGCTTCATTGTTTGTTTGTTGTTGATATTTTGTCATGTAGGCTATTATGAATCAACACAAAACCCTCTGCATCTCACAAGGGTACAGTTTGGCTTATTGTTGTAAAAGGGAGCAAAACCTTCATTGTGCTTCAGATAGTTTTGCTCATTTGAATATCACAAACTGTATGTGGTAATAGTCAAGTTGCAACTGTATCAAAGCTTACTATTTTGTAAGCTAAAATAATCAGAGGACAATTACTGTAGAGCAACACTATGACAAAGCATGAGCTCACGTCAGACTAACACTTCAGTATTATAGCATACTGATAATGGATAATACACTTTATGTTGCTGATAACCACTTGTCAAATGAACATTTGGCGTTTGATTACAATTTTTTACTTTTCATTAGCAGCATGATATGTAAACTAAAACAGTACCACATTGCAGTACAATATATTTTACAGGAATTACTTGGAAATATTTTGTATATTTCTGAGGGATGATGTGCAAAAGCCTTTTTATAATATTTAAATTTTTCATTACAATCAAATGGCAGTTTAATTTAATTCTGTGTGAAAAACAAATTGTAAAAAATTGTCTTTTACAGTGGCTTAAGATCATGTCCCCCAAAATGCATTTAATTAGTTACTTATGTTCAGTATTGTATGTTAGGCTTGAGATTGCATACGTAATGTGATTTTGTCTTAATATAAATCATTAAACAAGCCTTGCCATATAAAGAGTGTGGTTGCTTTATCATTAGATGCCTCCCCATCAGAACCCTCCTCTCCCTGACATTTATGGTAGACACTAGCCTGGTCCGTCAAACTATACTGGACCGAGCATTTTGGGGGCCCTAAGTGAGATTTGGTTGGGAAGGCCCCCACCTCACTGTAAAACATTTTAGTGGCCCCTCTTGACAGTGGAGAAAAACATGCTTTAAAAGTAACACGTTTTCTGCAATTCTACACATTTTGCCATGGGGCAATGAGAAAATGTTGCAATTTTATAAAAATTCCTACAATTCTAGCTAATTTACTATTGAGGGGATAATGGTTTTTTTTCAGATCTAAGGCAAATTTCCTGCAATTCTACACAGTTTGCCATGACCTATACCATGTTAATACATTATCTGAGTGAGAGTGACCAACGTGCCCAGTGTGTATTTGGCTATGATTACTAAATTTAGATTGCTGACTAGACTAATTTACCAATCTAGAAATTGTTAGCCGACATGGCTCATTGAGTGACTGACAACAAAAAATGCTGATACACAACCAAATGTCCGAATTGCACCTTGTGTATTATACTATTCTTACTCTCACTAGTAAGTTAAGACCTGACTGAATTCCTAAAACGAGGGGCCCTAAAATCGCTTTTGGCTGGGGCCAGCCCTGCATAAAACCAATACTAAAATCATTAATTGTAGGATGTTTCAGAATATAACGACAAATTGTTTGTTGCAGTGCCATACATGATTATCAATCCGTTTTCATTAGAACCTTGACCTTCTCACAAATCGTGCTGTTCCATGCACAACATACAGTATGTCCATTGTAATCAGCCGTGCGTGTCCGGAACTTTAAATTCCACTCAAATTCCACGGGACATCTTTCTGCAAACACATTTGTAAAGTGATATTTCTATGCACTGCCGCAGCTATTGTTGTGGCAGTGAAAAGTAAATAATCTAGAGGGAAACGGGGATGTGTCTTTGAAAAGGAGTATTCCAATACTTTACTCAGATTAAAAACGTAATATTTGGTTCTAATTGGTAGTGTTTTGTTTCATTTGGAGCCAAGAACGAGCACTACACGATGGTAAGCTAACGTCAGCTAGCTAGTACAGTAGCTAAACTGACTGGCTAGCTAAGCATAACGACAAATCACCAGTGAACTTGAATATTATTCTAGCTAGCTAGTTATACAAAAACAGAACACACACGACTAGTGTGTGTTGTATTTATACAGAGAACACTGCCTGGTTGTTTATCCGTAAGGTTAATTGGCTTCTGTGGTCAGGTAGCTTAAGTTAGCTCTAGCGTTGCGCCTGAACAGGCCTCATTTCTCACGGTTGTTAGCTAACGTTACCCTGATAGCTCACTGGCTAATGCCATGTTAGCGAAGTTGGTTATAACGTTTGCCAATCCAAATTTGCAGTTTGTATTATCGACTATTTGGTTTAAGTTACTAGCTAGCTAACAGTACACCTAGCAAATGTAATGCTAATGTCAGCTAGTCAAAAACATTGCTAACTGCTACGTTTGCTTACACTGCACCACTAACCAGGTTAATATTTCACGTTTTAGCCATGGCATGACAAAGCTAGATAGCGAATGTAAAGTTCAGAAGCTTCCTTGGCAAGCTTGTGCATGGAGACTACAGGTGTAGTAGCTAGCATTGCTAGAAAGTTCATATTTAATGTACAATATATTGCCTTGGACTAGTTAGCTATCAATATTAGGTTTTGCAAATAACAAAAAGCTAGCTAGCAATATACAGAGAATAGGTATGTAATGTCGTATTGCAAGCCAGGCATTACAGTCCCTCAAAGATTGTTTGCCACTAACTCAGTGACAATCATTTTGGCAAAATATACGGTCCCTATAGTTGTAGCTTCCTCTTTGCTGCCCACTGTTAGGCTACCTCTTTTCAGTGTGTTTGCTGCTTAATCTGCATCTTTTGCCTTGGTTAGAGACAACACTGTCCCTGTGATAAATTGATGAATACTTGGGCCTGGACTGAAATGGTAATTATCTTTAACAGTTGGTTATTTAACAATTAGCCCCAAAACGTATCTTACCATCTCATGTTTGTCATTCATGCACAATACTTGCAGTATTCGCATAAGATATTTTTTACTTTAGTATCCAAGGATATCATTATATCCACTTTGGTTAGCCTATATCAGGGGTAGGCAACCCTGTTCCTGAAGTGTTGCAGGTACTGCAGGATTTTTTCCCCCCGACTAGGCACTAGACTTAACTACTTAACTAAATGATCAGTTCAGTGATTGCCTACATTCAAAATACCTGGTCTTCCAGATCAGTTAAATCAAAAACATGAAGTGCCTGCTCCAGGACCAGGGTTGCCATACCCCTTGTGTATTTTATGTCTATGGTTGTATTCTAAGACTTAGTAGAATCCAAGTTAACATATTTACATATAAACATGTAATGAAACAAGGTCAGGTTAGGCCTCATCTTGAAATCATAATTCTGCGTTCTTGTCTACTCTTAAATTATATATTTTTTTCTTTGTGATTTCTCTACCTTCAATGTATTATTCAATATCACTTGAATGATCTCCTGCTCCATGCCGGAAATCAGCCCTGCATACCCTGCACGGGTTTAACAACAGAAGCCGTGGGCAGTAGGGTTTAGGTTCCCAGCTGAAGGAAAGCCAAATCCAGTCAGCCGTATTCCCCCAGCCAGGCTGCACTGGGGTGGGCAGACACTCACTGACACTAATGTAGTTACAGTATTCAGGACCATTGAAGGTCAGATCTCAGGCCCAGCTGTTGGGTCTTGATCAAGGGGAGGCTGGAGTCAATATAACACTCACTAGACTAATCTCTAACAATATGTCATACATTATCACCTGGATAGCAGATACTAGCTTTATATGGCAGAGGAACTATTCTAATCATTTTGCTGTGTACTGTAGTCTACAATGGAAGCAGTTTCAAGTGCAAATTTTGATGAGCTAGATCCTAATGCATGTTTTTTTCTAGCCAGGTAATGATCTTTTTCAATTGAATGTCAACATCAATTATTGCAATCCCAACATTCTACAATGCAAGATTTTTTCTTACTCTTCAGGGCCTGTGCTATGTGACTTATACAATGTTTTCTCCTTTCTTACAATGTGTTTGTTTGCAGGTTTCTTGGCAGGATGCTTTCCTGATTGCTACTTGAAGGGGGTCTTCCAAGATCGTCTGCCACTCCAAAGAGAAGACCCCACCTTGTCTCTGTGTTACATTGTGGCCTCTCTCTTTATCACCTTATGGAGGAGTAGCTCTTGACGGTTTCATTGCAAGCAATAAAAGAAGACGTGGCACGGAGCATCTGAGAGGAGAGCAACAACAAGCAAAGAGACAATGTCATCCAACAGAAGCCAGAACCCTCATGGGCTCAAGCAGATTGGCCTGGACCAGATCTGGGATGACCTGCGAGCAGGAATACAGCAGGTGTACACCAGACAGAGCATGGCCAAATCACGATATATGGAACTGTACACGTATCCTTCCACAAAAATACACTCCCAGGCTTCTCTGACTGTGTGCTTCCAAGTGTGTCTCTTTATTAAGGGCAGTTTTTATGGCTGACACCAGCACAGGTTTTCCTCAGTTTAAAGCATATTTGGGATCATCCATTGTCAGTATTTTAAGTTTCTACATTTATGTTGTTGCCTTTACCCACCACCCAGACATGTTTATAACTACTGTACCAGTGTGCATCAGTCCAATCAGGCCCGTGGGGCAGGGCCCCCTCCATCCAAGCCCTCCAAAAAGGCCCCCACCCCAGGAGGGGCCCAGTTTGTGGGCCTGGAGCTCTACAAGAGACTCAAGGAGTTCCTCAAGAACTACTTGACCAACCTGCTCAAAGTAATGCTCTGTTCTGTGCCTTTTTTAAATTAAATGAACTCAGGTCAATGAATTGATTAAATGAATTGGCCTGCTAGTTAATTCTCCATTAGCCCTTCCAGTAAAGGTTAAAAGGAAGCATATCAAATGTCCTACCACATTTGCATGCTTATCTCTAACTGCAGTGATATGTGAACCCTTTTGAATTACCTGGATTTCTGCATTAATTGGTCATAAAATATTATCTGATCTTCATCTAAGTCACAACAATAGACAAACACAGTCTGCTTAAACTAATAACACACAAACAATTATAATTGTTCATGTCTTTATTGAACACACTGTGTAAACACTCACAGTGCAGTTTGGAAAGAGTATGCGACCCCTTGGATTTAATAACAGGTTGACCCTTCTTTGGCAGCAATAAGCTCAACCAAAAGATTTCTGGAGTTACGGATCAGACCTGCACAACGGTCAGGAGTAATTTTGGACCATTCCTCTTTACAAAACTGTTTCAGTTCCACAATATTCTTCCTATGTCTGGTGTGAACCACTCTCTTGAGGTCATGCCACAGCATCTCAATCGGGTTGAGGTCAGGACTGACTTGGCCACTCCAGAAGGTGTATTTTCTTCTGTTCAAGCCATTATGTTGTTGATTTACTTCTTTCTTTTGGGTTGTTGTCCAGTTGCATCACCTACCTCCAGTTGAGCTTCAATTGGCGGACAGATAGCCTAACATTCTACTGCAAAATGTCTTGATAAACTTGGGAATTCATTTTTATGTTGATGATACCAAGCTGTCCAGGCCCTGGGGCAGCAAAGCAGCCCCAAACCAGGTTTTGATTTTGGTGTGCTGTGCTGTGCTGTGCCTTTCTTTCTCCACACATAGTGTTGTGTGTTCCTTCCAAAAAACACAGCTTTAGTTTCATCTGTCCACAGAATTGTTTTTGCCAGTAGCGCTGTGGAACATCCAGGTGCTCTTTTGTGAACTTCAGACTTATACAGCAATGTTTCTTTTGGACAGCAGTGGCTTCTTCCATGCTGTCCTCTAATGAACACCATTCTTGTCCAGTGTTTTACGCATTGTAGACTTGTCAACAGAGCTGTTAGCATCCTCCAGAGATTTCTGTAAGTCTTTAGCTGACACTCTAGGATTCTTCTTAACCTCATTGACCATTCTGCGCTGTGCTCTTGCAGTCATCTTTGCAGGGCGGCCACTCCTAGGGGGAGTAGCAACAGTGCTGAAATTTCTCTATTTCTATACAATTTGTCTTACCGTGGACTGACTTTTAGAGATACTTTTGTAACCCTTTCCAGCTTTATGCAAGGCAACAATTCTTCATCTTAGGTCTTCTGAGATCTCTTTTCTTTGAAGCATGTGTCACATCGGGTAATGCTTCTTGTGAATAGCGAACTCAAATATTCTGAGTGTTTTTATGAGGCAGGGCAGCTCAAACCAACATCTCCAATCTTGTTTCATTGATTGGACTCCAGGTTAACTGACTCCTCGCTCCATTTAGCTTTTCGAGATGTCATTAGCCTAGGGGTTCACATACTTTTTCCAACCTACACTGTGAATGTTTAAATGAGCTATTCAATATAGAAAAGAAAAATACAATAATTTGTGTGTTATTACTTTAAGTACACTGTGCTTGTCTATTGTTGGGACTTAGATGAAGATCAGGGGAATTTTTATCTAAAATCTATGCAGAAATCAGGTAATTCCAAAGGGTTCACATACTTTTTCTTGCCACTGTAAATATCACTCATGTCCCCATCATCTGCAGGACGGAGAAGACCTGATGGATGAGAGCGTATTAAAGTTCTACACACAGCAGTGGGAAGACTACAGATTCTCCAGCAAAGTGCTGAATGGTATCTGTGCCTACCTCAACCGGCACTGGGTCCGCCGCGAGTGTGACGAGGGGCGCAAAGGGATATATGAAATTTACTCCGTAAGACACAACTTTTTTTGTTAACCAAAATCTTATATTCTTCAATGGTTTTCTCAAATGTATGCATTGCCTCATCATTTCCTCTCCTTTCAGCTGGCGTTGGTGACATGGAGAGAATGCCTTTTCAGACCTTTGAATAAACAAGTGAGTATCTGCTCAGATTCGCTGTGGAAAAGTTATTCCCAGTCTTAGTTGATTACGATACATTTTGTTGAAGGCATGAACCTAAATATGTGTCGTCGCCCCCCCCCAACTAAGGTCACAAATGCTGTATTGAAGCTCATTGAGAAGGAACGTAACGGAGAGACCATCAACACTAGGCTTATCAGTGGAGTCGTCCAGTCCTATGGTAGGTCCTGGCATATTTTAATGGTGTGTTGTTCAACCAATTTGAAACTGTTGTGAGATGTGATGTCATGGTTCTGAAATTATGTTGGTTGACAGAGGAGGTTGTGTGTCTTTCAGTTGAGTTGGGTCTCAATGAGGATGATGCCTTTGCCAAAGGCCCCACATTGTCAGTCTACAAAGAGTACTTCGAGACTCAGTTCTTGGCGGACACCGAGCGCTTTTACACACGAGAGAGCACAGAGTTCCTGCAACAAAATCCAGTTACTGAATACATGAAAAAGGTGGGTTATGAAACCAGTATATTGAGCCAAATAGATGTATCAGTAGCCTTTTTGTTTAGTGTAAAAATGTACAGAATCCCTCTTTCTCCATCTCTTTCGGTCTCTCACTCGGCTCTCTTTCTCCTTCTGTCTCTCTCTCAGGCTGAGGCGCGTCTGTTGGAGGAGCAGCGGAGGGTGCAGGTGTACCTCCATGAGAGCACGCAGGACGAGCTGGCCCGCAAGTGTGAGCAGGTGCTCATCGAGAAGCACCTGGAGATCTTCCACACAGAGTTCCAGAACCTTCTGGACGCTGACAAAAATGAAGGTATGGATGAGAGTCCAAATGGCAATTGCTAGCCAGACATGCCTTTTTGCTATTGCCAGATTTGTGCCTTTATTAGTGATTACAGGTTTGAGTAGTCTTTGGTATGTCTGTATTAGCTTTGCACATCTGCATTTGGGGGGTTTTCTCCCATTCTTCCTTGCAGATTTTCTCAAGCTCTGTTAAGTTAGATGGGAGAGTGGCGGTGAACAGCAAGTCTTTCTGACGATTTTCAATGGGAATTAAGTCTGGGCTTTGGCTCAAGGACTTTCACGTTCTTGTTCTGAAGCCATTCAAGCATTGCTTTGGGTCATTGTCCTGTTGGAAAGTACATTTTCACCCCAGTCTAAGGACGGTTTCAAGTTTTAATGTCACATGCACAAGTACAGTGAAATGCCTCTGAAGCAGGTTCTCATCAAGGATTTGCCTGTATTTGGCTCCAATCATTGTTCCCTCTATCCTTATCAGTCTCTGTCCCTGCTGCTGAAAAGCACTTCTTTTTTTCCAGTGCCATGATGTCCTTAAGGAGCAGATTCAATGCATGAGCAGCACAGCCAATGGGTGTGATGTGAGAGTAAGACTCCTCCACTTTAGACCAAGCAGACTTCATGTTCGCAGCATTGTCTGTCACCAGTGCAAATACCTGCTGTGGTCCAAGGTCATTGATGACTGCCTTCAGCTCCTGATGGGTCATTGAGGACTTGCAATCATCTCTGATGGGTGGACGAATGTTCGTGGGCATGGAATTATTAACTACATAATCTCTACTACCTCATCCAGTATTCTACACGAGCACAGACACAAGGGACAACAGACACACTGGTCTCTACCAGTGTAGAATACTTGTAGAATACTAGATGAGGTAGTAGAGATTATGTAGTTAATAATTCCTTGCCCGTGAACATTCGTCCACCCATCAGAGATGATTGCAATACAGTCTGCTTTCTCTATGATTTGCTTGACCTTCACTTGAACTCTGCATCTAGCAAATGAGTAGATAAAGCATGTCTGGTTGGAGTGGTATGCTGGGCGAGGAACATTCAGAATTCTCTTCCAATATATATAAACCTGTGAGCATCAGAGGTGAACCAATTGCATACACAGCTTGAGCAAGACATTCATCAGTATTTCTCAGACTACGTTCCTCCATTGAGTAAAAAAACTTCTGATTCCAGGAGGACCATGAGCTGTTGCTATCGATAACGTGTCTGATTCATCATTTTTGAAAAAGAAAAGAGAGCCGCACAGTCTATTTTCAATCCTCTCAAAAATGTTTTCTTGCCTCACATCATTATTTGGAAACGGTATATTGATGATATTTTTGTTCTGTGGAGGGATGATGCAAAACAACTCCAGGCGTTCCATGCTTTTCTTAACTCCTGTTCTGAGCATCTGAGATTTACTATGCAATCTGATACACATCAAATCAGTTTTCTTGATCTTCTGATCTTGTGTGAAGATAATGTTCTATACACTGATCTTTACAGGGAGCCTACTGATCGTAACAGTTTGTTGAGGGCTGATAGTTGTCACCCACTTCCCTTGAAAAATTGTTTGCCCTACAGCCAATTCTGTCGAATCAAAAGAATTTGCAAGAAAGAAAGTTCAAGGAGAGGGGATACAAGAATGATCAGATTAATATTGCCATTGAGAAAATTCAAAACAAAACATGACCTTTTTCAAGGTCAGTCTCGCAAAAAGACGCATTCTTGCGTTCTAACTACCCGCTATTCAAAGTGTTCTGAACAAATTAAGGGAATTGTTCACAAACATTGGCACATCCTAAAATCCGATGATAGTCTCGGTAATGTGTTTTCGGACCTTCCCTTGGTCGTATTCTCGCGGGGCAGAAATCTCAGAGACCAATTGGTAAACTCTGATTTACCACCACAAGATATTCCTGAACAACGTCTATTTGCGCCCCTACTGGATGGAAATTACAAATGTAATGGCTGTGCTCAATGCAATGGCACTTATAAATGTAGAGTGTTCAAACACCCACAAACAGGGAAATTGATCCCAATAAAAGGTGTTATTACGTGCTCCACTTAAGGCAGTTATTTATCTTATAACTTGTCCTTGTGGTAAAAATTATGGAGGTAAAACAAAGCGCGAATTAAAAGTACTTATCTCAGAGCATCGTAGCACCATTAGGTGTAAAAACTTTACTTATCCAGTTGCGGCCCACTTTTTGGAGGCAGGCCACTCGATTTTGTCTCTGCGTTATATTGGCATCGAACATGCCACCCTCCCTTGGAGAGGGGGTGACCTTGATAATTGATTGTTAAAACGAGAGGCTGCCTGGATCTTGAATTTAAAGACCCTTGCGCCCTTCGGTCTCAATGTAGACTTTGATCTGAAGCCATTCTTGTGATTATTTTGACTTTGACTTTGCCATTGTAATTGTTTGTTAACTTGTATAGTCAAATTAATCTATGATTGTATGCTATCCATTTGTTTGTATGTGGTTCTTTGTATGACATTTTAATATTTGATTATTAACCAATGATATTAGGCCACTCCTGGCCATGATTACAGACACCTGTGTCTTTTGACACTATATAAACGAGTCATCCCGCAGTGTTTTTGATTATACCCTGATGAAGACAGCTTGGCTGTCGAAACGTTGGTATTAAATTTTTGCATCTGAGCTCCTAGAGTGTGCAGCTCTCTTTTATTTTCAAGTTTCTACTCCGCTAGCCAGCACCTCGTCTTAATAGGTGTGTGTTTCTTTTTCTTCTAGA
This sequence comes from Oncorhynchus masou masou, assembly GCF_036934945.1. Lineage (NCBI taxonomy): Eukaryota > Metazoa > Chordata > Actinopteri > Salmoniformes > Salmonidae > Oncorhynchus > Oncorhynchus masou. The sequence continues at coordinate 26,136,920 of NC_088214.1, read as the reverse complement.
TGATTCATCATTTTTACCTGGAATAGAAGTAGAGGGACTTTTGTCAGATGTTTCTTGTTGTGAGCATTGAGGGAACTTTATGCACTTGGCCAGATGATTCGGCATCTTTGTTGCATTCTTCACATATGATTTGGCACAGTCTTTGCAAATGTAAACAGCTTTTCCTTCTACATTAGCTGCAGTGAAATGACTCCACACATCAGATAGTGCCCGAGGCATTACATACATACATACATACATACAATCATACATACAATACAATCATACATACAATACAATCATACATACAATACATACATACAATACAATCATACATACAATACAATCATACATACAATACAATCATACATACAATACAATCATACATACAATACAATTCATACATACAATTCATACAATTCATACATACAATTCATACAATACATACATACAATTCATACATACATACAATTCATACATACATACAATACATACATACAATACATACATACAATTCATATATACATACATACATACAATTCATACATACATACAATACAATACATACATACATACAATACGTACATACATACATACAATACGTACATACATACATACAATTCATACATACAATTCGTACATACATACATACAATTCATACATACAATACATACAATTCGTACATACATACAATACATACATACATACAATTCATACATACAATTCATACATACATACAATTCATACATTCATACATACATACAATTCATACATTCATACATACATACAATTCATACATACATACATACATACATACATACAATTCATACAATACAATACAATTCATACATACAATACAATTATACATACAATTCATACATACATACATACAATTCATACAATTCATACATACATACAATTCATACATACATACATACAATTCATACAATTCATACATACATACAATTCATACATACATACATACATACATACAATTCATACAATACAATACAATTATACATACAATTCATTCATACAATTCATACATACATACAATTCATACATACATACAATTCATACATACATACAATTCATACATACATACAATTCATACATACATACATGCATACAATTCATACATGCATACAATACAATACATGCATACAATACAATACATATATACATGCATACAATTCATACATACATACAATTCATACATACAATACATATATACATACATACAATTCATACATACAATTCATATATACATACATACATACAATTCATACATACAATTCATACAATACAATTCATACATACAATTCATACAATACAATTCATACATAAAATACAATCATACATACAATTATACATACATACATACATACAATTCATATATACATACATACAATTCATATATACATACATACATACAATTCATATATACATACATACAATTCATACATACAATTCATATATACATACATACATACAATTCATACATACATACATACATACATACAATTCATACATACAATACATACATACATACATAAAATTCATACATACATACAATACAATTCATACATACAATACATACAATTCATACAATACAATTCATACATACATACAATTCATACATACATACAATACATACATACAATTCATGATGATGATTTAAAAATCTAACTTTCATTAAATCACACATGTAAGATACTAAATTAAAGCTACACTCATTGTGAATCCAGCCAACATGTCAGATTTTTAAAAGGCTTTTCGGCAAAAGCATAAAAAGCTATTATCTGATGATAGCACAACAGTAAACAAAGAGTAGCATATCAACCCTGCAGGCGCTACACAAAACGCAGAAATAAAATATAAATCATGCCTTACCTTTGACGGGCTTCTTTTGTTGGCACTTCAATTAACATCACAATTGGTCCTTTTGTTTGATTAATTACGTCCATATATATCCTCCAAAATGCGTTTGATCCAGAAAAAAAACAGCTTCCAATTTGCGCAACGTCACTACAAAATATCTCAAAAGTTACCTGTAAACTTTGCCAAAACATTTCAAACTACTTTTGTAATACAACTTTAGGTATTTTTAAACGTTAATAATCGATCAAATTGAAGACAGGTCTATCTGTGTTCAATACAGAAAGACAACAAACCAACGCTACTTTTCAAGTCTTGCGCAACTCTCAACAGTGTTGCCCAGTTCCTAGATGGCCGTACTTCTTCATTGCACAAAGGAATAACCTCAACCAAATTCCAAAGACTGGTGACATCCAGTGGAAGCGGTAGGAACGGCAAACAAGGGCCTAAGAAATATCGTTTCCCAATGAGAACTCACTGAACAGACAAAGAACTCAAAAAAATGTATTTCTAAATGGTTAGTCCTTGTGGTTTTACCTGCTACATAAGTTATGTTATACTCACATACATGATTCAAACAGTTTTAGAAACGTCAGTGTTTTATATCTAAATCTCCTAATAATATGCATATCTTATATTCTTGGCATGAGTAGCAGGAAGTTGAAATTGGGCACGCTATTTATCCAAAAGTCAAAATGCTGCCCCTATACCTTAAGAAGTTAAACAACTCCTTTGTAAGATAAATGTTTTAAAATGAAACACGTATGGAAACAGGTGAATTAACTTTCCTCAGTTGGCAGGCTCAAGCAAGCTAAAACCCACATGGTAGCAAGAACTAACTAGCAGAAATTGTTAACAAGTTAGAAATGATTTAAACACACTTTGCTGTAGGCTACTATTTACTAGTTAACAAAAAATCATGTATGTTGTATAAAATAAATTCACCCCACCCAGTATTGTGTTTCAAAACTTACCATAAAGCATGTAGTCCTTGGCTCAAACAGTGTCGTAGTGTGGGCTCCATAGCATCTCATTAGTGTGCAAGCTCTTGAGAATCAGCTGTACATGTGAATGGAAGAGTGCACTGTGCATGCAGAGGGTTGCAATTCCATAGTTTAACCAAAATATGCCACAAGACTTAGAATTGCCTTGTGTATCCCATAAAGGTTTGCTGTTATAAGCTTAAAAAAATATGAATTTAAGAGAAATTCCCCAAATTCCTTGGCTTAACTTCCCATGGAAAATTTCGGGGAAAAAATCCAGAAATTTCCCGAAAAGTTTCCAACCCTTTGCAACCCTAACCACAACTACTCTCTGTATTATTGGCCAACGTGCAACCATTGGAAAACAAACTGAACGATCTACGATTAAGACTATTCTACCAATGTGACATTAAAAACTGTAATATCTTATGTTTCACCGAGACTTGGCTGAATGACGATGCAGATAATATAGAGCTGGCTGGCTTCTCCGTGTTTCGGCAGAACAGAGCAGCAACGTCTGGTATGAAGAGGGTCGTGTTTATTTGTCATTAACTGCTGGTGCAAGATGTCTAATATTAAAAGTCTCGAGGTAATGCTCACCCGAGGTAGAATACCTCATGATAAGCTGTAGACCAAGAGAGTTCACTTAAGTATAAGAGTTGACATAAGTATAATTTGTAACTGTCTATTTACACCACAAACCGATGCTGGCACTAAGACCACACTTAACTGCTGTATAAGGCCATAAGCAAACAAGAAAATGCTCATCCAGAAGTGGTGCTATTGGCCGGGGACATTAATACAGGCTAACTTAAATCAGTTGTACCTAATTTCTACCAGCATGTCACATTTGCAACCAGAGGAAAAACTAACCTAGGCCACCTTTACTCCACACAGAGAGACACATACAAAGCTTTCCCTTGCCAACCATTTGGCAAATTTGACCAAAATTCCATCCTCCTGATTCCTGCTTACAAGCAAAAACAACTAAAGCAGGAAGTACCAGTGACTCGCTCAATACGGAAGTGGTCAGATGGCGCGGATGCTACACTACAGGACTGTTTTGCTAGCACAGACTGGAATGTGTTCCGGGATTCATCATTGAGTTAGTATACCACCTCAGTCACCTGCTTCATCAATAACTGCATCAATGACGTCCTCCCCACAGTGACCGTACGTACATTTCCCAACCAGAAGCCATAGATTACATGCAACATCCGCACCGAGCTAAAGGCTAGAGCTGCCGCTTTCAAGGAGCGGGACACTAAGCCGGATGCTTATAAGCAATCCCGCTATGCCTTCAGATGAACCATCAAACTGGCAAAGCATCAATACGGGACTAAGATTGAGTCCTACTACACCGGCTTTGATGCTCGTCAGATGTGGCAGGTCTCAAACTATTACTTACTACAAAGGGAAACCCAGCCACGAGCTGCCCAGTGACGCGAGCCTACCAGATGAGCTAAATGCCTTTTTATACTCGCTTTGAGGCAAGCAATAGCCGATGTGAGCAAGACCTTTAAACAGGTTAACATTCACAAAGCCGTGGGGCCAGACGGATTACCAGGACTTGTATTCAAAGCAAGCGTGGACCAACTGGCAAGTGTCTTCACTGACATTTTCAACCTCTCCCTGGCCGAGTCTGTAATACCTACATGTTTCAAACAGACCACCATGGTCCTTGTGCCCAAGAAAGCGAAAGTAACCTGCCTAAAATTATTACCGGCCCATAGCACTCTAATTGGTAGACATGAAGTGGTTTGAAAGGCTGGTCATAGCTCACATCAACACCATCATGTCAGAAACCCTAATCCCACTCCAATTTGCATACTGCCCTAACAGATCCACAGATGACGCAATCGCACTCCACACTGCCCTTTCCCACCTGGACAAAAGGAACACCAATGTGAGATTTCTGCTCATTGACTACAGCTCAGCATTTAACACCATAGTGCCCACAAAGCTCATCACTAAGCTAAGACCCTGGAACTAAACACTTCCCTCTGCAAATGGATCCTGGACTTCCTAACTGGCTGCCCCCAGGTGGTAAGGGTAGGCAACAACACATCTGCCACGCTGATCCTCAACACTGAGGCCCCTCAGGGGTGCGTGCTTAGTCCCCTCCTGTACTCTGTTCACCCATGACTGCGTGGCCAAGCATGACTCCAACACCATTAAGTTTGCTGACAACACAACAGTGGTAGGCCTGATCACCGACAACGATGAGAGGGCCTATAGGGCGGTGTGGTGCCAGGACAACAACCTCTCTCTCAATGTGAGCAAGACAAAGCAGCTGATGGTGGACTATAGAACAAGGAGGGCCGAACAGGCCCCCATTCTCATTGATGGGACTGAAGTGAAACGGGTCGAGAGTTTCAAGATCTTTGGTGTCCACATCACCAACAAACTATCATGGTCCAAACACACCAACACAGCTGTGAAGAGGGCACAACCATGCATATTCCCCCTCGGGAGACTGAAAAGATTTGGCATGGGTTCCCAGATCCTCATGTTCTACAGCTGCACCATCGAGAGCATCCTGATCTGTTTCTGTTGCGTCGCTGCCTGGTATGACAACTGTTCGGCATCTGACTGTAAGGCGCTACAGGGGGTAGTCCTTACGGCCCAGTACATCACTGTGGCCGAGCTTCCTGACATCCAGGACCTGTATATTAGGCGGTGTCAGAGGAAGGCCCAAAAAATTGTCTCAGACTTCAGTCACCCAAGTTATAGACTGTTATCTCTGCTACTGCACGGCAAGCAGTAACGGAGCGCCATATCTAGGACCAAAAGGCTCCTTAACATCTTCTACCCCCAAGCCATAAGACTGCTGAACAACTAAACTAATCAAATGGCCACCTGAACTATTTACATTGACCCGTCCCCCTCTTTGTTTTTACTCTGCTGCTACTCACTGTTTTATTATCTATCAATAGTCACTTTACAAATTACCCCCGCACATTGATTCAGTACCGTTACCCCCTATATATAGCCTTGTTATTGTTATGTAAATGTTTTTTACTTTTTGATTGAGTTATTTATTAAATAATATATATTTATATATATTTATATAAATAAATTGTCAATATTTCATTAACTCTTTCTTGAACTGCGTTGTTGGTTAAGGGCTTGTATGTAAGAATTTCAGTGTAGTGTTTGGAGCATGTGACATGCATCGCCATTCTCTGTCTGTAGACCTTGGGCGGATGTACAATTTGGTGTCCCGGATCACTGATGGGTTGGGAGAGCTGAAGAAACTCCTGGAGACGCACATATACAACCAGGGTCTTGCTGCTATAGAGAAGTGTGGAGAAGCAGCTCTCAATGTAAGAACTACAATGGATTTAATAGTTAAATGTACGCATTAGGTTTTACCGGTTCACATCTTTATTAGAATAATCTGAGACAGTCCTTTCTCCAGTTCACTTGAGTGTTCCTTGACTTTGTTTTCATTTATTTCACCACAGGATCCCAAAATGTATGTCCAGACCATCTTAGACGTCCACAAGAAGTATAATGCTTTAGTAATGTCAGCGTTCAACAACGATGCTGGTTTTGTTGCTGCTCTGGACAAGGTATGTTCATATTTTACTATATTTTGTGATGTTAGACATTTTCAGACGGTGTCACACACACACACACTTACTGTTGTTGTTTTTGTTAACTTTGAACACCCATTTTTTGTCTTCACAGGCCTGTGGTCGCTTCATAAACAACAATGCTGTGACCAAGATGGTGCAGTCATCCAGCAAATCCCCAGAGCTGCTGGCTAGATACTGTGACTCTCTGCTGAAGAAGAGGTGTGCCTCTGCTCTGGCACATTCACTTAATGCATAACTCAGAACCACAGTTTGATATTCAAGTCTACGTACGCCTGAGACCAGTAGCCAGCACTCCAGTATTGCTATGGACATTTGTTCTGAAATGGTTCACATTGACTAGAATCAATACGACGTCTTACTCTTGTGGTTTTAATAGACACTACTAACATACAAGAGCAGGATGTCTGATTTTTAAATTGAATTATTTTCTTTCTTTTTTTGCACAGCTCAAAGAACCCAGAGGAGGCAGAGCTAGAAGACACACTAAACCAAGTGGTGAGTTGGACTGCTTTTTTTCCCTTTTTTCTCAGCTGCCACACTGGTACTGCATTTTATACATTATCTGGTTGCCTGGAGTCGACAGGATGAAAAGTGGAGCTTCTGCACTGGCTGCCTTCCATCGTAGACCCAATCTCCTCCCCCTCCTTCAGCCCGGCGTTGCATTTTAGTTGTTTTACGAGATGTAGTCTCTATTCACAACTTTCTAACTGTTATGTGTTCTCTTCCCTAGATGGTGGTCTTTAAGTACATAGAGGACAAAGATGTGTTCCAGAAGTTCTACGCCAAGATGCTGGCTAAGCGGTTAGTCCATCAGAACAGCGCCAGTGATGATGCTGAAGCCAGTATGATCTCCAAACTAAAGGTACTATACCACAAAAAATCTGTTTACCTACTCATGACCATGTTTTTAATTTGGCATTTTCAACGTGATATTGACATTACATTGTGATTGGTAACTAGAGTTGTGCAGTTTGTTTATTGTACAAATCTGTTAGATATTCTCTGGTTGCTCAGTCTTTGGACTCTGTTTTACCTGGGATCATCTGTCCTAATGGCATGTCCTGCCCTCTTTCCCAACAGCAAGCGTGCGGCTTCGAGTACACCTCCAAACTCCAACGCATGTTCCAGGACATCGGAGTCAGCAAAGACCTAAATGAACAATTTAAAAAGCACCTCACCAACTCTGAGCCTTTGGACTGTGAGTATATCTGTCTGTGACTCTGATATGCGGTGGTACCTTGTCCCCCATTCTGGGATTCATTATGTGATGACAGAAATTAGTTTCTTAATCTCGGAAACCTGGATTGATTTAGTAGGGCCCTGGTTTTTCCTAACCAAACATTTAGAAAATCACATTGAAACAAATAACTATTATAGGAAGATTTTTGATCTGTTTTCTGTGTTTGTGCATCTCAGTGGACTTCAGCATCCAGGTCCTCAGTTCTGGTTCCTGGCCCTTCCAGCAGTCCTGTACATTTGCCTTGCCCTCTGAGGTGAGAGACTAACTGATCCCCTTCACAGTGACCCAATTTACTGACATTGATCACTGTTTTACTCACTGTTCTCTCTTTTCTTCTCTCCTACCCTCATTCAGCTGGAGAGGAGTTACCAAAGGTTCACTGCCTTCTACGCCAGCAGACACAGCGGGCGCAAGCTGACCTGGCTCTACCACCTGTCCAAAGGAGAGCTGGTCACCAACTGCTTTAAGAACAGATACACTCTGCAGGTGATTACAGGTGTTGTCTGATCAGATAAAAATATGAATATTTCCTCTCATACTCTCACAACCATCACTGTTGAACAAACATACTGGTGTGTGCTGACTATTTAATAAGAAAAAAATAATGAATCAACAATATGCATGGAGCGGAGTTGTCATGGAATCCTCTACTATTGAATGGTTTTGATGTATTCCCTGTTGCTCCTCCTGTCCTCCCAGGCTTCTACCTTCCAGATGGCCATCCTATTGCAGTACAATGCTGAGGATGTCTACACAGTGCAGCAGCTCGCAGACAGCACACAGATCAAGATAGTGAGTACTGACAACTCAACGGTATCTCGTTGGCTACAGACAGAGAGTCTATTCTCTTTGATGGATGGTCTTTCAAAGGAAGACCTTATGTTCTGATGGGAATACAAAACACTAATAACACCTGCTCATTCCATGACAGACTGACCAGGTGAATCCAAGTGAAAGCTATGATCCCTTATTGATGATAAATCCACTGATTGTAGATGAAGGGGAGGAGACGTGTTAAAGAAGGATTTTTTAAGCCTTACGACAAGTTGAGATCTGGATTGTGTATGCGTGCCATTTAGAGCGAGAATGGACAAGACAAGTGCCTTTGAACGGCGTATGGTAGTAGATGCCAGGCGCACCGTTTTGAGTCAAGAACTGCAACGCTGCTGGGGTTTTCACGCTCAACAGTTTCCCGTGTGTATCAACAATGGTCCACCACCCAAAGGACATCCAGCCAACTTAACATGGCCCAGCATCCCTGTGGAACACTTTCGACACCTTGTACAGTCCATGCTCCAACCAATTTAAGGCTGTTCTGTGGGTAAAGAGGGGGAGGTGGGGGTGCAACACAATATTAGGAAGGTGTTCCTAATGTTTGGTATACTATGTGTATAAGCTGAAAGCAACAGCCCACTATCTGCCTTATACATTGCCTGTTTTGTTTTTGTTCTCACCAGGACATTTTGGTGCAGGTGTTGCAAATCTTGTTGAAGTCTAAATTGCTGGTAGGTTTTATGCCTCTTATTTTCAGATAATCTACCAAACAACTCTAGTTGCTAGGGGAGCCATCAATGAACTATTCTGCACTGTGGATTTCAACTTTGACCCATGCAATGTTCTGTTGTCTAGGTCCTGGAGGATGAGAATGCAAATGTGGATGAAGTAGAGTTCAAACCAGACACCTTAATAAAACTCTTCCTGGGATACAAAAAGTGAGTCATTACACACACCATGTAATCAATATAGGTCACAAACCTGCAAGTTGTGGAACCAGATATTCCAAATTGCTGTGACGTTACTGTACTGTAATAGATTCCATGAACTGTTGCTGATATATTTTGATTTGAATCTATACAGCAAAAAACTTCGGGTGAACATTAATGTGCCAATGAAGACAGAGCAGAAGCAGGAGCAGGAAACCACTCACAAGAACATAGAGGAGGACAGGAAACTGTTAATACAGGTACACTGTACATCACGCTATTCTATTTTTCCCCCTGATCTAACTCACACTACATGCTGCCACTGTCAACGTTACTCACCTTGTCAAGCATTCAGTCACACTCACAAAAATCTGTCTATTGTCTAGCGTGCACAAACAACCTCTCTGGTCTAGAATATTCACCCAGGATCATTTTGGTCTAAACCTGCTGTGTTCTCTCTTTCTCTACCCTGCTGTAGGCTGCCATTGTGAGAATCATGAAGATGCGCAAAGTGCTAAAACATCAGCAACTCCTGGCAGAGGTGCTGAATCAGCTGTCATCCAGGTTTAAACCAAGAGTCCCCGTCATCAAGGTAAATTATGCCGTAAATTAGGCCACGTCAGATGGAAATGTCCCTTACCCCAGAGGATTTCATACTTCAGAACCACATACTGTAAATGCAACATCTGCCATGGTAGGAACGTTCTTGTTTTTGTCTTTGAGAAATGTAACAAATCTATACTCCTGTAGGTTTATGGAAACCACTTTCTGTATGCAACATGTGCCATGTTAGTAATGGTCATGTATGTTTTTTGTCTTTCAGAAATGTATCGACATCCTGATCGAGAAGGAGTACCTGGAGCGTGTCGACGGAGAGAAAGACACTTACAGCTACTTGGCTTAAAACCTTTTCATTGTTCTCCACCCTCCCTCCCTCCTTTCTTTTTTTTAAAGTTGTCTTTTGAGTAATTAACATCATTCCTTTTGACATTTGGCCAATGTTGTCAGGAATGCGAGCACAGAAGGAGAAAAAGAAGAAAAAAGTTGTCAATCATCGTCAAGGTGGTTGCGAAAGCTGGACTTCCCTTTAAACTCTGACATTATGGGATAGCTGCTCGCCCAGTGTTTGTTTGAAGATCCCATCTGAACTGCTCAGGATCGACAGATACATTTTGATATGTAAATATCGACAGAGACCTTTACCTCTTTACTTTTATCTTGCAAAGTTAATAACATACAAAAAAAACTATCAAAACCCTTCACACCGAGGGTTGCATGCTACTGCCTATCTGCATTTCAGAAGCAAAAAGACGTAATAGATGAGAAGCTATTAAGACACTGCTGCTTTATGTGGCAGTAGCAAATTATGAACGTATGTTTAAAAAAAAAAAAGATGGGTGCAATTTTAGCTGCACTTCCAGAAAGCGATCTGTGTTTGAAAAAGGCCCTTAGAAGTGTAATCTGCATTGTTACCAGCTACCAGAAAAACATTTGTATAGTGTGGTTCACTTTTTTTTTTAAATGTATGGTAAATAAAAATTAAAGGTTTCTGTATTCCCTCTGATGGTTTTTATTCCTTCAAAGCTGATGTGAACTTTAGGCTGAGATGTTTACACACGCTTCCCAACTAATTGGTTGTGAAAATGAGCTAATGTGATTGGTCAAAAGACCAATTAGAGGGGGAAAATATCAGAACTGTGCAGCCTGTTTAAACGCAGCCCTGGATATTATAGATCATTGCTGGTTTCTTGATGTTACAATCCATGAATGACCTACTTAGCTGTTCATTGCCATTCATTTGTAAACTGTAAAGCTTGTCAACAAGATGTATTGTTTGGGTATTAGAACCGAAGGTTGCTACTTTCCCATGATCAGTTTTAATCAGAATGTACTTTAATGGCTGTGTTTAGACAGGCAGCCCAATTCAGATTTTTTTTTTACCACTAATTGGTATTTTGACCAATCACATCAGGTCTTTTTTTTCTGATTTGTCAAAAGACACATTTTTGAGAGAGAAAAAAAATATCAGAATTGAGCTGCCTGTCTAAACACAGCCTAAATCACTGAAAACGGTCACATCGTAGGCAGGATGCAGGCAGAAAATGTATGAGATTGGATCTTGGGGTTCTCTTGCCTATTTCAATAATAAACATTTTAAATTAGCCTGTCATAATGCTATTATTTTTTTTGCGTTTTTAATTATTGTATGAATGCAGACCCATTTCAACATACATTTGGATGACTGTTTGGCGGCGTTAAAGCCTTGTTCACACAGGTCTTAATGCTCAAATCAGTTTTTATTTTCAAACCTGTTTTGGAATACTAACTATCCAAATGGCAAGTGACCAAATCAGATTTCTGTGTGTTCAGACAGTAGTCATTTGCTGACATGGCTATTCTATTGTCATAGTAAATATGGGTGTGTGTGCAGTGGTGGTGCTCGTGCTTACTATCACCAAAGATTATGGATATACTGACAAGATACATGTCTCTCTGGCCTAACAATGGGAGTCGTTAGCCACGGCGGGTTGTCTAGCCCCCACCTGTCCTTTCTTTGGATTGGTGGATACATGTCATTATTGTAATCCTTTTTGTAATATTTGATGAGGGTTGTTGACATCAATCACTGCCCTGGGGCATTGGGATATTTTTTTAGACCAGAGGAAAGAGTGCCTCGTACTGGCCCTCCAACACCACTTCCAGCAACATCTGGTCTCCCATCCAGGAACTGATCAGGACCAACCCTGCTTAGCTTCAGAAGCAAGCCAGCAGTGGTATGCAGGGTGGTATGCTGTGTAGCAAGCTAAGGAGACAACAATGTCTGCCATTGAGGTTTCCCAGTTGCGTTGAATGTTCAAAATCATAGTGTAAGAAAACTTTTAAAGCCTCAAAGGATAAGATGATCCAACTTTCAATCTGATTCATTTTTGGCTAGCCACAGTAGTCTACTATCTAGCTAAGTAGCTGTATAGCTTTCTAGCACATTCACTAACTTGTTTGTAAACAATCAACACGCTATTTAGCTACCACATGTTCTTGTCTAAATTTCAACAGAGTAGGTAGCCAGACATGGGTCGCATGGCCAGGAATTACATTTGAAATGTGGCTTGAAATCGGATTCCATGTGCTTTTTTTGCTGTTTAAACTGCAGGAAAAATAAGAGTCTAATCGGATATGCAAATCCATACGGGAAAATTATATATTGGAATATATTTTAAAAATATATAGAAACATTTTAATATATCAGGAAAATGTATTTATCAAATATATAATTCAATCAAATATATGTACTTATATATATACAGTGCCTTGCAAAAGTATTTGGCCCCCTTGAACTTTGCGACCTTTTGCCACATTTCAGGCTTCAAACATAAAGATATAAAACTGTATTTTTTTGTGAAGAATCAACAACAAGTGGGACACAATCATGAAGTGGAACAACATTTATTGGATATTTCAAACTTTTTAACAAATCAAAAACTGAATAATTGGGCGTGCAAAATTATTCAGCCCCTTTACTTTCAGTGCAGCAAACTCTCTCCAGAAGTTCAGTGAGGATCTCTGAATGATCCAATGTTGACCTAAATGACTAATGATGATAAATACAATCCACCTGTGTGTAACTGTGTGAAGCCTGAAATGTGGCAAAAGGTCGCAAAGTTCAAGGCGGCCGAATACTTTCGCAAGGCACTGTATATACAGTATGTGTAAAATACACACTCACACCTCACAACCTTCTTTACCCGATTATAATTTTGAGTCTCTATTTACCTCTGGTACCTTATGCCTAAATCACACTGACAATGTCATTGCGCAAATAGTACGCAGCATCATCTGGATATGTGTGCAACAAAAGTTTAACATTAACCTTCTGCTACCATTTCTGTCAAGCACTCTATCCATACAGTTAGATGCATACATTCGATAAATCCAACATGTGTGCCACACAGAACGCACTGGAACTGCCTCTGCAACTCAATGCTGCAATGCTGCCAGGCAAACAGAGTGTTCCATTGGAAAGGAATGTACTTCAGGTGTACCAAAGCGCAATAACTCTGTGGGTGTGATTGAGGTGTAACCCAATGCTGCAAGGCAAACACAGCGTTCCATTTGAAATGAATGTACTTCTGGTGTACCAAAAAGCAATAACCCTGTCTGTGTGATCTTGTGATCGAGGTGTTAGCATTAGAGCCAATTTATGCTTGATCCGAAATGTGGTCAGAGACGCCTTATGGATGGTGTTATGTCATTGCGGACTCTCCAATATTTTTAACCTTTTTATTTATTTATTTTATCAGGGAGTCATACAGAGATCAAGGTCCTTATTACAAATGAATCCTGAATGACATACATAGCAGAACAAACACACATCAATATAAATACAAAATGAAAACAGAAAAAACAAACACATTAATCACTAATAAGGTCCTCTATCAGCCTTTTGAATTGCCCTAGAAGCACCAAACCATCAAATTTAAGAACTTTTTGAAGATTGTTCCTCAAATAAGGTGATTTACCTAACTCAGTAGAGACCAAAGGAATTTCCAGAATTAACCATCCCTGAGACTGGGTGTGGTAATTCCTATGTCTAAAGTTTAATAAAGATGTTAGGTACAGTGGCAGTTTTTGTATAAGGGCTATATAAATGAAAACATAGCAATGTATGAAACTACGTGACATCAGAGGGCCAACCAACTTTCTGCTAGAGAATGCAGTGATGAGTACTGAAACTGGCACCCGTAATAATGCGCAGTGCGCTGTGATAACCTGCATCTAACGGTTTAATGAAGTGGCAGCTGCATTCATATAGATGAAGTCGCCATCGTCTAGGACCGATAGGAACGTAGACTGAATAATCTGTTTTCTACTATTTAGTGAGAGGCAGGACCTATTTCTATAGAAGAAGCCCATTTTAACCTCAGCTTCTTAACTAACTCATCAATATGTTTTTTAAAAGACTGCCTATCATCTATCCAGATGCCCAGATATTTGTAAGCAGGGACACAATCAATGGACACCATGGATACCATCTAAAGTACATATGCTTAAATCATCAAAGTTATTTTTATACGCTGTAGAGAACAACATATACTTAATTTTAACTGCATTCAATACTTACTTCAGGTCAATAAAGTTTTTCTGTAATACAATGAAGGCAGACTGAAGTTCAGATAGAGCCTGGTCAACCATGGGGGCAATAGCATACGCAACAGTATCATCGGCATGCAAGTGTCTACTACAGTTTTTGGTCAATATTGTTAATGTAAACAGTAAAAAGTACAGGACAAAGAATCGACCCCTGCGGTTAGCTGAGAATTGATCAAGGATTCTAATATTTTAGCTAGACAAGAAAGTTTAGAAATAGGGTTATAATTATTTAGGTCACAAGGGTCACCACCTTCGTGAAGATGGAGTACATGGGCCGCCTTCTAAATGTTGGGGATAGTACCAGATATAATTGTCAGGTTAAAAATATGGGTTAATGATTCAGCAATCGGGGGCAGAAAGCTGCAGCAAAAAATGTATCAAGCGTATCAGCCCCAGTGGATTTTTTAACATCCATATTAAGCAAGGCATCTAGCACATCACAGATAGTAAATTGTAGAAATGAAAACAAAGATTCACTGGAAGTTGACAGGTTAACCATTGAGTCAGCTAGAGGCTGGCAGAATGAAGAGCCCTTGATTGACTGACCAGGGTCAATTAAAGCACCATTTCTCTCAAATAAAACGCTTGCCAAGATAAAATGATGATTAAAAGCAGCACTTATTCCATTCTTCTCTGTTATGATGCCAGAGTCAGACAGAACTTTCTTAGGCAGGGAAGAAGGGGAATTTGTACACTTCCATGCATTTACTGTTTTCCAAAATGTTGTTTATGGACACATCTACAACCAGGAGCTCAAATTTCTTGCGAACAGAAATATTTAAAGATTGGAACACCATCAAATTAGATTTTACATGTATGGCCACTCCTCCCCTTTCTGTAATCTGTCACATCTAAATTCATTAGAATAATTTACTTCAATGTCTTCATCAGATACAGAACCGTTTAACAATGTTTCAGAGAGAACCAGAATGAGTCCTGTTACCGAATGTCAATTGTATCCATTTTTAAATCAGATTTCGCACATTTATGTGCATTAGCCCAAGCCCCCTACAATATTTAAAGTCAGAGGGGGTATTCAGCTCATTCCCATAAGAGCATAGGGTCATCTGCAGCTATTTGTTGAGTGAGCTGAGACTTGGCCAAGGTCCATGCCAACCACGTGAGAGCAGAGTAGCATTTGACAGACTTCCTTCAAGTCGCTGGATGCAGTGGCTGGGGCGGGAACTGGGAGAGCAGTGTTGGCAGAGCTCTGTCCACCCAGCTGAAGCTCCTGCCAAGGGAGTGGAGCTGCTGCAAGGGATCGGAATGGCTACCAATGCTCCTTTCTGAGTGTGCACAGGAGGCCTTGGTGTGGCTCCTGTTGCAGGGTGGGGCTACCATAGGGGGAAGGAGTGTCCCAGGCCTGTCCTGGGGATGGGAGTAGGGAGAGTAACCAAAATTAGCCTGGGAGGGAGGTTGTGGGGGGACTTGAGGAGAGTGGTGTTGAGGGCAATGTGGCTGGTGAAGCTCTAAACTCCCAGAATATGAGGGCTGATGATGTGAATGATACATGGGGTGGACTGCATCATGTGGTGCACTACCCTCAACAGTGTTTTGCCAGACCCCAATGTAGTGGTCGGTGCTGTGTAGAGCTGGGCTGAGTTGAGGTGGGCCTTGTCTGAGAGAGCTGTGCTGTGATGGGCCGGGTCTGGTAGAGATGTGTTGTGATGGGCTGGGTCTGGTTGAGCTGTGTTGTGTTGTGATGGGCCAGGTCTGGGTGAGCTGTGCTGTGATTGGCCAGGTCTGGTAGAGATGTGTTGTGATGGGCCGGATCTGGTTGAGCTGTGTTGTGCTGTGATGGGCCGTGTCTGGGTGAGCTGTGCTGTGATTGGCCAGGTCTGGTAGAGATGTGTTGTGATTGGCCGGATCTAGTTGAGCTGTGCTAAGGCGGGCCTGGTCTGGTAGATCTGTCTTGAGGTGGACCTGGATAGACCACCACCAGATGCAGGTCTAAAGGAGTGTTTGATATGTCTCAGAGAGTTGGTGGCTGTTCTGTTGCTCCTGTGGGGTGAGGTGGACTGGCAATCCTTTAACATCCTGACAAGGTAGGGACTGCCTCTTTGTTAAGGTGTGCATTGTCGGGAAGACAGTCCAGGCTGAGGGTGGGATGGTGGCTCTGTATGGCTCTCCATTGACAAGGTTGGATGACAGTAGGTGAGGGCGGGAGGTCCTGTATAAACACAAACTCAATTACTTGACAACTTCCTTCACGACAGCTCTGCGCTGCTCAGCGAAGCACAAGAAGTATGAATGCCCTGAATTCTGCAGAAGCCATATCACCATAAATGCTGCACGGCCAATGCAGGACATTGGATTGAACATGCAGCGCCTTTCACACCTCGATCACACCTACAGCATTACGTTATTGCACAAAAGGGTACGACACATTATCTGGATGCATGTGCAACAAAAGTTCAAAATTCACCTTCTGCTACCATTTCTGTCAAGTCGTCTATGTATACAATTTGATGCATACGTTCGATAAATAAAATGTATACACCACAGAGAACACACAGAAACTGCTTCTGCAAAGCAATGCAAACGCAGCGTTCCATTAGAAATCAATGTACTTCTGGTGTACCAAAACCCACTGACACTGCCGGTGTGATCGAGGTGTTACGTTCCCTAAGTGACGTTTTGCATGTAAAAGTTTAATCATTGAGTTGATATGAAAATAACCAAAAGTATGTGGACACCTGCTTGGCTGCTGGGACAACCATCTCTGCAGCACTCCATCAAGCAAGCCTTTATGGTAGAGTGGCCAGACAGAAGTCACTACTAAGTAAAAGGTACATGACAGCTGTCATGACAAATACCTTTCTCCCTATTCTCTCTCTGCTCTACAGAATGGACTCTTGGAAAGCCCTTTGTTAACATAGAGAGAGTATGGTAACATCAAAAGGTTGGGAACGGAGTAATATTTTGATAATCCAACCAGTTGAAAGTATCTGTTAGTACTTAAAAAATATGATGTCAGATCAGTTGTTGTCGGAGACATTATTACTGATGATAGGACGACATAAATTGTATCTTGGAAAGTCTACACATTCTAGTTATCAGATTCTCATGGAATTGTTGTGCAATTTAAATGTTTAAATATGAAATTATTTGTGAAAAAATGAAAAGTAATGTTATCTTTTAAAATGAGAGAATTGTTTTCATAAGTAAAATATGCTCACTCAGTGGCCACACCCACGTGAATAGGCATTGGTTGGAAATGATGAACCAACCCCTTTTCTACATTTCTATAAGAGCCCCCGTGACCCAATTCACAGTGGACTGAGCGAACCTCAGCGTTGCGAATGGTTGAATGACTACAACCTTACGAAGTTAACACTGTGTTCCCGATGACATGAGGACTAATGTCCATACATTTAAAAGGGCTAATATCAACTACAACCTTACGTAATTAACATTGTGTTCCCGACGACGTGAGGACTGGTGTCCATACGTTTAAAAGGGCTAATTTCAACATGGAGGTGACGATCGCCACGCTGGAAGGATTAATTTTGACTATACCAGCCAGAATATAGCATGAGCTTAATATGGCAACTTAGAATGAATGTTGAACTCTTATTCACTAAAGAAGTGATACATCCTAGATGTCGAGTTATCAGCAGCTGTAAACGTGCGTGGCCTAGGAAAGAACGGACAATCTCTTCAGAATGATAGGGTACTACAACGTATCCGTTCTACCACACGACGACAGAGTACTACAATGTAACCGTTCTATGACACGACGACAGACTACAACGTATCCGCCCAGAAATATTCTTCAAAGGACAAGGGAGAGCTTTGCTGGGCAACGCAGCTCAGAGTAAATATACTTCTTGCATTTTCCTTTTCCGAATGGGCTATTTATAATACATAAGATTCTGTATTTACGATAGCATAGCTTTATAAGGTCAGATAGAGACCCAATCCTGTTGTTCCTCAGTCTTCCCGCTCTTTCATTCAAACCCAAACCTCTTTCTTTGTGTAACCAGCCGTCATATCGGTTTTGTCCGCTAGGGACATTTTCTTTTATGACATAATTAGTCATCAATGTTCCATCCTGTGTATATGTAATTATGTGTGACTATTTAGGTATTTAGTAAATAAATAATTAAACCAAATTTGTATTGCTGATTCAACTTGTTAGCCAGGGTACGTGAAGGTAACCAAGAATTTTACGTCGTTCAGATGAGAATAAGGTGATTATTATGATGTGACGATTAAGGTGACGATTAATTTGACTGCTGTTGATATAAAAGATTACCAGGTCTTTAAGAGTTTGTTCGGAAGATAACAGCTCTATAAACATTCTTCCGTGGTGCCCTGACTTCCTAGTTAATTACATTTACATGATTAGTTGAATCAGGTAATATTAATTACAGAGAATTGATTTTATAAAATGCCATGTCATATCATTTAATCCATATTAAAGACACAACACAGCCTACTTGGAGTTTTCCAAAAGGCACCTAAAGGACTCTTAGACCATGAGAAACAAGATTCTCTGGTCTAACAAAACCATAAATTAATTATTTGGCCTGAATGCCAAGCTTCACATCTGGAGGAAACCACATCCTGCTGTGGGGATGTTTTTCAGTGGCAGGGACTGGGAGACTAGTCAGGATCGAAGGAAAGATGAATGGAGCAAAGTATAGAGAGATCCTTGATTAAAACCTGTTCCAGAGCGCTCAGGACCTCAGACTGGGGTGAGGTTCACCTTCCAACAGGACAAAGACCCAAAGCACACAGCCAAGACAATGCATGAGTGGCGTTGGGGCAAGTCTCTGAATGTCCTTGAGTGGCCCAGCCAGAGCCTGGACTTGAATCTAATCAAAAATCTCTGGAGAGACCTGAAAATAGCTGTGCAGCTCCCCATCCAACCTCACTGAGCTTGAGAGGATCTGCAGAGAAGAATGGGAGAAACTCCCCAGGTACAGGTGTGCCAAATTTGTAGCATCATACCCAGGAAGACTTGAGGCTGTAATCGCTGCCAAAGGTTCTTCAACAAAGTACTGAGTAAAGGGTCTGAATATGTAAATGTGATATTTCAGTTTATTTGTAATACATTTATAAAAACCTGCTTTTGCTTTGTCATTATGGGGTATTGTGTGTAGATTGATGAGGGAAAAAACAATTTAATCCATTTTAGAATAATGCTGTGTCATGACTGTCCTGTGAGGATCAAATGGCTTAGATCAGCTTGGCAATGGTTGACAATAACTAAACCTTCTCCCACCCACAGAGGGGTAAGGAGGGAACTGCTGGCTTGACAGCTCACACACGATCATAAATGTAACTAGACTTTAATATCCAAAAACTGAATAACGGAACAATATTTCTAACATAACAATGTGGAGAAAGGTCAGTGGGGAACTATGAAAAACACATGTAATATTGATTTTCATATTGTGATGTTATTAAAAACTGTATAACGGAAATACTGTAACTTGAAAAGTATCCCCTTGAAAAGTAAATCCCCTTTATCTGTCAAGTTTTCACCCAAAATGTTGTGCATATAATATGACAAATGATTAGAATATTTTTGTTAAGATAGTAATGTGTGTGGTATCCCAGGAGGTCTACCCCAGGGGATGGTACGTGAGGTACATGAGGCAACGTTGGCTCTCTCTGCTGGGAATAAGGGAGCTGGGCACCCCGGCAGCTCCAAATGGAGGTAATTAGGGGAAAGTGCCAACCAGCTGTGGAGGCCAACTAAAAGGAGCACTGTGGCACACTGCAAAGGAGAATGGGGGGAGATCGACACCGAGCAAACGTAGAGAAGAAGGACCGAGCCAAACTTAAGTGATTTTCTTTGTTATGTTTATTTTCTGTCATAGTAAAGTTGTTTTTGCAGACTTAAACCTCCCTGTCTCTGTGTCAATATCTGCAAGCTCAACCCAACACTCCACGGTTTACCACATATAGTGGAGAATGCGGGCGTCTCAGTAGCTTTGGGTACCGTGGGGTCGAGCGTACGGAGATCACCATGGAGGAGTTGGTGGCTCAGTTTATCCTCAGCCAGCAGAAGCAACAGGCTCTCCAGTAGCAAGCACTGGAAGAGCAGCAACAACAAAACCGCAGACTGGTAGCGGAGGTAGCCCAGTTGAAGGTTGGGGGGGCTCAGGAGTCTGACCCGAATCAGTTCCTGGTTCAGCTAAGGGAGGAAGATGACATGGAGTCGCATTTGTACACCTTCGAGAGGAAAGAATGATGGCCCAAGTCCAAGTGGGCCAGCCTGTTGGCACCCTACCTCTCTGGGAAGGCCCTGAAGGCCTACTTTGATTTGAATGCTGACCAGGTCGCGAATTATGAGGGACTCAAATGGGAGATCCTGAGCCGTTATGGGTTCAATCTTGCACACTGTGCACAACTGGTCCACGACTGGACCTTTGACCCCAACCTTTCCCCCCATGCTCAGATGAGCGACCTGGTGCGCTTGACCAAGGGCTGGCTACTGACGAAAGTAACATCTCTCCCGATGCTTGACAAGTTCGTCCTGGATAAATACCTTCAGGCCCTGCCATACGAGATGAAGAAGATGGTGAGCATGCAGAACCCCCAGTGCCTGGAGGAATTGCTGACCACTGTGGAAATTCACCAGAACACCCAGGACCTGCTGAAAGGGGTAGAGCAGAGAGAGGAGATGCAGTGAGGGGGACGAACAACACAAAGAGACGCGAGGGGCTGACAGGGGCCCGGACGGAACCAGCCGAGGCTGTGAAGTGGGAGGGTGACACAAACCGATGACGTCGGTGGCTGCTGGACCCAGATCAGAGACGCTGCTATGAGTGCAGTGAGCCGGGGCACCTTGCGTGGAGCTGTCCCAGCCAGGAGGAGGCCGTGCCCTCCACATCCCCCAGCTCTGGGGTAACCCGGATGGCGAGTTCCTTCACCTCCTGTTGGGAGCACACCGAGACGGCCCCTCCAATGGTTCCTGTACGAATTGATGGCATCGACGCCAGCGCTCTGCTGGACTCCGGTAGCATGGTGATCCTGGTAATCCTGGCCCACCCGCAGTGGCTCACGCGAGAGGGGAAGGAGGAACCGGGGGACAAGGAGGTGACAGTGTCCTGTGTACACAGGGACACAAAGAGGTACCCAACGGTGCCAGTGAGGATAACCACCCCAAGGGGGGAGTGCCAGATGCATGAGGGAGCTGTTTCTAACCTACTCGTGTCCATTCTCCTCGGTCGACACTGCCCTCTCTTCCAGGCACTGTGGAGGAGGGACCCGGGGAGGCATGCATGGGAGGTAGGAAGAAAAGGAAAAAGGATGGTGGCGGGGGTCTGTCATAGTAAAGTTGTTTTTGCGGACTAAAACCTCCCTGTCTCTTTGTCAATCTCTACACGCTCAACCCAACACCCCACGGTTTACCACATGTGATTTAGTTTTAAGAGTGAACTCTGTAGCTCTGTTCAGGACAACACGACGGACAAAGCCAACCACACATATATACATTCATGATTTCTTTTTCCAAACGGTTTGTGTGCAAAGTATATGATTAATGTGAGAATAGTTATAGAATGTCGACAATAAGTGTCTTCTTCTGTCTCTCTCTATGTCGTTGGGTAAAATGCTATATTGTGTCAATCCGCTAGAGACCTTTGTCTCATGTAGTAAGTGTGTGTGTGTATTCTGTGTTATTATTTCGTTAGCTAGTAAATAAATAATTAAACTGATTTGTGTAATACTGAATTATGAGTGAGACTGGGGATTTTGCAGATCCAAGATGGTTACGACTGTTCGGAATAATAGGATAAGAGGTAATGATTAATACTTTGACTGTTTTATGGATGTGATAGGTAAAGACCTTTAGAGTTTAATTCTTTAAACAACCTCTTCCGTGGTGCCCCAAATTGCTAATGAGTTTATTGTAACATGATTCATTTAATCAGGTAACAATTAAACATAGTTAGCGGATTAAATAAATACCAGTCATCAGATTAATGAAAGTAAAGTCACAACAGTTGTAACGTAACAAAGATGTGAAAAAGTGAAGGGGTCTGAATACTTTACGAATCTGTGACCAACAGATGCGTATCTGTATTCCCAGTAATGTGAAATCCACAGATTAGGGCCTAAGGAATTTATTTCAATTGACTGGTTTTCTTAGGGTAGCCTAGTGGTTAGAGCATTGGACTCGTAACCGAAAGGTTGCAAGTTCGAATCCCCGAGCTGACAAGGTACAAATCTGTCGTTCTGCCCCTGAACAGGCAGTTAACCCACTGTTCCTAGGCCGTCATTGAAAATAAGAATTTGTTCTTAACTGACTTGCCTAGTAAAATAAAGGTAAAATAAAAAAAATTAAAATTAAATATGAACCGTAACTCAGATAAATCTTTGAAATTGTTGCATTTATATTTTTGTTCATTATACAATGTTGTTGATCCATCCTCACTTTTCTCCTCTCACAACCATTAAACCTGTAACTGTTTTAAAGTCATCATTCGGGATAGTCAATGTCTGCTTTTTAATTTTTTTTACCCATCTACCAAGGCATTGCAAAACCTCCCTGGTCTTTGTGGTTGAATTTGTGTTTGAAATTCACTGCTCGAGTGAGGGACCTTACATATGCAAGGGGTACAGAGATGACGTAGTCATTCAATAATCATGTTTTAACACTATTGCACACAGAGTGAGTCCACTTATATGACTTGTTAAGCAAATGTTTACTAAGGAACTTTTAGCCATAACAAAGGGGTTGAATACTTATTGACTGAAGACATTTCAGCTTTTCATTTTTAATTAATTTGTAAAGATTTCTGAACATAATTCCACTTTGACATCATGGGGTATTGTGTGTAGGCCATTGACACAAAATCTAAATGTAATCCAATTCAGGCTGGAACACAACAAAATGTGGAAAAAGCCAAGGGTTGTGAATAGTTTCTGACGGTATCGTACACAAGGCTCAAACATACATTTAAATATCTGTAATTTACATACATGTAAATACATGTACATTTTAAAATAATGTATTTGTCAGTATTGACTCTCTGTTGGTGGCTTGAAATGCTCAAAACTTTTAACTGTCTGAAAAACGTGGTCTCGACTCCAGATCATATATCTGTATTGTTTGATTCTTGTTTGTTTTGCTTTTTCAAGCACTGTAATGAACAGCTCTATAGAAATTGAGTAAATTATTATTATATTATATAATTTTTCATATGGGAAAATAGTATTTGTGTCACTTCAATCTGCCAGTGTGAACAAGGCTTTAGACAGGCAGGCCAATTCTCATATTTCTTTAACTAATTAGTCTTTTGACCAATCAGATCAGCTCTGAAAAACATCTGATATGAAAAGATCAATTAGTGAAAAAAAGATCAGATTTGGGCTGCCTGTGTGAACGCAGCTTTAGTTTTTTCTCCTCAAGAGGTGCAGTTGTAGGCGGAGCTAAATACCAATTATACTCGATGGCACACCTGTGTGCATTGTTTCTCCATCAGCTTGCAGGGGAGGTTGGCAAACGAAGCACCCTCTTCCATCAATAGAACTGTCATAATTTTTCAGGATGGAGCCTGCAGCTGAGACCAGCACTGCAGGAGTTTCAGTAAAAGATGACCTTTCAGAAAAATGTCAGAAGTTATTTCTTGAGTTCTTGGAGGAGTAAGTTGTTTGGACGAGCCCAATAATAGTGCTTAATACGAGTGATAATCAATGCTTAAACTCACCCCTCACTTTTATACACAGGTTTCAGGACACAAACGGGGAGATTTTGTATCAACCTGATGCTGAGGAGCTCATTCGACCAGAGAGAAACACACTGACTGTAAACTTCACCAACATTGAGCACTTCAATCAGCAACTAGCTACCACTATTCAGGAGGAGTATTACAGGTAATTGAAATTCTAATTTGATAGGCCTGGCCAAAAAACTCATTCTAATTCTCCACTGAACCAGCAAGTTACTAAACATTTCAATTTTGTCCAATCAATCCACGAAGGGAATACATTTGATGTTTCATTTTCACACACCAGATGGATACAGTGAAATTTGGTGTTTTACAATATCTTTCATAGTAGTGTGCCCATGGAGCAAATTAAAATTAAGTGCCTTGGTCAAGGGCGCACTGACAGAATTTTCACCTTGTTGGCTCAGTTATTTGAACCAGCGACCCTTTCAGTTGCAGGCCCAACACTAACCACTAGGCTACCTGCTACTTGTCCATGTTTTGTCATCCCCAGGGTATACCCATTCCTATGCAGAGCAGTGCGTTACTTTGCAAGAGATCATGGGAACATGCCAGTAGCCAAAGAGTTCTATGTGGCCTTCTCTGACTTTCCATCAAGACAAAAGTAATGATCAAACTACTGAACTAGATCTCTGAATACATTACACTTAATGACATTATTACTTACCTTAAGTGTTAAGTTGATTGTATTGTCCCTTGACAGGATCCGAGAGCTCTCCACGGCCCGGATTGGGTCCCTACTGCGTATCAGTGGCCAGGTGGTGAGGACACACCCAGTGCACCCTGAGCTGGTCAGTGGTACCTTCCTGTGTCTGGAATGCCAGTCCGTTATGAAAGATGTTGAGCAGCAGTTTAAATATACCCTGCCCAACATTTGTAAGAACCCAGTCTGTGCCAATCGACGTCACTTCATGCTGGACCCCAACAAGTCCCGTTTTGTGGACTTTCAGAAGGTACGAAGAGGTTGGACTGCATGAGTACACCAGGCCAGATTGACCCTCCAGCAGACAAGGAAACCATAGCATGATATATCAGGGCTCTAATTGTGTATGCATGGGTGTTCATATAGGTGCGTATTCAGGAGACCCAGGCGGAGCTGCCTCGTGGCTCCATCCCCCGCAGTGTGGAGGTGATCCTGAGGGCAGAGGCTGTGGAGATGGCTCAGGCAGGGGACCGCTGTGACTTCACCGGCACACTGATCGTCGTACCAGATGTCGCTGCCCTGGCTGTGTCAGGTGAGGAACTTCCCTCCACACACCATGCCTTTTCATACACACAGGATGGCCTTCTGAGGGTCAAAGTCATACCTGACCCTGAATAAAAAACCATTGCGATGGTGCATAATAGTAACATTCTCCCCTGTACTTTCTCCATGTATGCACTGCAGGCACCAGGGCAGAGACCAGCAGCAGAGTGACTGGGGGGAGGCAGGGCTTTGATGCAGATGGGATCCAGGGACTGAAGGCTCTAGGTGTCAGGGATCTGTCCTACAGACTGGCCTTCCTAGCTTGCTACGTGGCCCCCACTAACCCTCAGGTTTGTCCATTAATTAAACATTTATTTTGATTTATTTAAAATGTATTTAACATGGGAAGATGCCTCTAGCAAGGGAGATGGATCTAGAGACTATGTATTGTAAACCATGAACTGTGTTCCTGTGTGTAGTTTGGTGGTAAAGATCTACGACAAGAAGACCAGACTGCAGAGAGTGTGAAGAACCAGATGACTGTTCAGGAGTGGGAGAAAGTGTTTGAGATGAGTCAGGACAAGAACCTCTACCACAACCTCTGCACCAGCCTCTTCCCCACTATCCATGGTGTGGAAATTGAATAGAGTTGTCATGTAAACTGTTAAAACATCTGTTTTGAAATGCACTGCCTAACCTGAGAAAATATTTCAGGGAATAATGAGATCAAGCGTGGAATCCTATTGATGCTCTTTGGCGGTGTTGGCAAGACGACCATGGAGGGCACATCTCTGAGGGGGGATATTAATGTTTGCATCGTTGGGGACCCCAGTACCTCCAAGAGCCAGTTCCTAAAGTAAACCACCAAGCACTATCCTATTTGTGTAACCTACATATGTTGTATTTGAAATTGAGCTCAAACCAGTTTGAAAAATAAAAAGCTTTAACAGAAGCATTTCGAGTTGTTTGCTAGTGTTGCACAGCCTGTGTTGCTAGTCTCTGGAGGTCTCATTATTCCTCATAGCAATGTAGCCTACTACATGATGGAAGCAGGAGTGGTGTGGATGTTTTGAGGGTATAAAGGTTGGTGTTTAACTCTGATGGATGTGTGTGGTATGCCCTACCTCAGACACGTGGAGGACTTTGCGCCCAGGGCAGTCTACACCAGTGGGAAAGCCAGCAGCGCGGCCGGGTTGACGGCAGCTGTAGTGAAAGATGAGGAGTCCCATGAGTTTGTCATCGAGGCTGGGGCCCTCATGTTGGCGGATAACGTAAGCATTGTGTTCTCGTAAGGGACAGTCATCTTATGCGTTTCAGTTTGTTCATATGTCCTCTAGGGGGCACTGTGCACTTTGATCTAACTTTGTCCTGTTATCAACATCCACAGGGAGTCTGTTGCATTGATGAGTTTGACAAGATGGACCTGAAAGACCAGGTAGCCATTCACGAGGCCATGGAACAGCAGACCATCTCCATCACTAAGGCTGGTGTGAAGGTATGCTATGTGGGAATAGTGCTGTAGCTGAACACAATTTATTTCTTATAATTATAATTCCGCAATACTTATTACTACTCAGTGCAGAGGGAGTATCAGTGGTTTGAGTTGTGAGCTGTTTGACTGTGTTGTGTTCAGGCCACTCTGAATGCTCGCACCTCCATCCTGGCGGCTGCTAACCCCATCGACGGGAGATACAACCGCTCTAAGTCTCTGAAACAGAACGTCAACATGTCAGCACCCATCATGTCCAGATTTGACCTCTTCTTCATTCTGATTGATGAGTGCAATGAGGTAAGAGAGAAAATGGAGGGTTTCACTAACTTTTTCAACTCCTACAGTAAGCCGATATTGAATGGAAATGTATGTTTTGGAAACTTGGACACATTTTGCATTTTCACCTTTGTCTTGTGGTCTAGGTGACAGATTATGCCATAGCCAGGCGTATCGTAGACCTGCACTTTAGAAACATGGAGTCTGTGGAGCGAGTCTACACCACTGATGAGATACAGAGATACATACTGTTTGCTCGGCAGTTTAAACCAAAGGTTATAATTTCCCTATGTTTGTGTTCCTCGTGTTGGGCTGCTTAGATTTGTATTTATTTATTTATTTGACCTTTTATTTAACTAGGCAAGTCTGTTAAGAACAAATTCTTATTTTCAATGACAGCCTAGGAACAGTGGGTTAACTGCCTGTTCAGGGGCAGAACGACAGATTTGTCAGCTCGGGGGTTTGAACTTTCAACCTTCCGGTTACTAGGCCAGGTCGCAGTTGTAAATGAGAACTTGTTCTCAACTAGCCTACCTGGTTAAATAAAGGTGAAATAAAAAAATAAAAAAAACTAGTCCAACACTCTAACCACTAGGCTACACTGCCGCCCAGATGCAGCTTTCAGTAAGACCTACCTACCGTAACATGCTTTCTGTTCCCTGTCGTTGGTGTGGTGCACTTTGACCCCAGATCACAGCAGAGGCAAAAGAGTTTGTGGTGGACCAGTACAAGCGTCTGCGTCAGCGGGACAGCAGCGGCAGCACCAAGTCAGCCTGGCGTATCACCGTCAGGCAGCTAGAGAGCATGCTCCGACTATCTGAGGGCATGGCCAGGCTCTACTGCTCAGATGAGGTTGGTCAGACACCTACTACTGAAGTATACATCCCCATATGTATAGGCCCCTATACATTGTAGAATAAAACTGTATTTTTGTCTTCATTACTTGTTAAAGCTAATAATTATGGTTGTTTGTGTAAGAGGTGGTTCAGCAATTTTGCTCATGTAATGAATAAGCTTGTCTGATACCTGAAGTTAAATTGACTGTACAACACATTTTCACCCTTTATTTTGACTTATTTAAAGGTGCATCCCAAACACGTTAAGGAGGCCTTCCGGCTATTGAATAAGTCTGTCATCCGCGTCGACTCCCCAGATATCAACTTCGACCAGGAACAAGACGATGGGGAAATGAATGGTAAGGAACGGTCACTTTCACCTTTGTGCAATAATATATTTATTGAAAGTGATACCCGTATACATTAAATTGCCAACCTCACTCTCCAGATCAAAATGACATGATGGGCACTAATGGCAATCATGCAGAGGAGGCTATGGACACAGAGCTTGGGGCAGGCAGGCCAGAGAAGACCAGCACTGCCAAGCCTGCCCTCAAGATGACCTTTGCTGAGTACAGAAGGGTCTCCAACCTCATTGTTTTTCACATGCAGAAGATGGAAGATAGTAAGAGCTTAAAGGGGCCATCTACAGTTGAAACAATAACAAAGCCATCCTGCCACTGTTTTGGTAAAAAGCTGTGGGATGAGGCTGGAGAAATGTAACCATTCTCGGAATTCATAGAAATAGCTCTGGATGCAAGGACTGGCCGACCAAGATTAAGAAATTATATATAGATAGAAAAAAATATAGATTAACAATGTTTTGAGGATATAGTGTTTGTCTACTCCAATATATTACAAATATTGGAGTAAAACAAGCTTATATTTTGGGTTCTTTTGGGGTGACATGGAATTAAGCTCATGAGGCATTTCTAAGTTATAAACTTCAAGAATCAATGTGTGTATATCATTACGTCAAAAAATAGATGTAGCAACTGCAGATTCACCATTTTAACAAACTGAAACGTTACTTTGCAAAGTTTTTTTTATGTCATGAATTCAAAAAGATACTAGTTTTTCCAAGGTTTAACAAATGTTTAATTCTTAGTTGATGAGTCCTCACTGAAGATGAGCGAGCTGATTAACTGGTACCTGAAAGAAATGGAGAGTGAGATGGAGTCAGAAGCTGAGCTGGTTGCCAAGAAGAACCTTATAGAGAAAGTGCTTCACAGACTAATCCATTATGTAAGTAAAGCATTGGAAGACACACCAAAGACCATAAAATATTTGACTGTTTGAGGAACATTTTATGATTTTGATCTGACAACAAAAGTGTTTTGTAAAATTGGTGAGTGAAATGCTCTGTATTGTGTTCATTATAGGACCACATTATCATAGAGTTAACGAAGACTGGGCTCAAGAAAGTTGGTGACGAGGGAGAGGAACCTGTCATCGAAGAGGACCCCTTCTTAGTGGTCAACCCCAATTACATCCTGGAAGATTAGGTAGGGTCCACCTCAGCCATAGATATTGTGGAAGTAATTGAACTCAGGCTTATCTGTAAGGAATTTGTGATTGCAGCTACAGTATCCTACTGTCAACTTGTTTTTCTGGCATGTTGCTATTGACTATCAATGTACTGTCTCTAAAAAAACATTGAACACATTGAATACTGCTCATGTCTATGCATTTCAATAAATATATTTTTTGCAGTGCGTGGTGCTCACTAAATGGTGCACTTTCCCCTATCATTGTACTGGTGGCCCAGAGTTCAGGCCAATGGTTCATGCTCATGTCAGTGGGACATTTAGGGCAGCGGTTTTATTATATGCAAGAATATTAGCATTTTTGTCATGAATTGGTTCTAAAGAAGTATTACTACAAAATGTTTTCTTATTGATGACATAATTTACACACTGAATAACATTATTTTTGTATATTTTTTTAGGAAGGATTTGTCTTATTAAGAACCCATTGACCCTAATTCTGGGGACATTCATGCAGTGTTTAGGCATAATTCTACTGTCCCCCTCGTTTCATCTCGACGATGCAATACATTGAATAGACTTTAGCATAGCCTAGATGCACACACACTATTTTAAATAAGTTATGTTTAACAGAAGTTCGTTTACATTGGCTACAATAGCACTAGCCCATAGACTTTATTCTCCATTAGTACATTATTGGGCTACAGTAGCACATCCAATGACAATTTTTACATTTATTCCAGAACAATTGGCTACTCACCCTGTTTTTAATTTGGTGTCTTGTACCCTTCGCTACGTAGGAAAGTGAAGTTAAAAAAAAAATGAATGTGAGAACATGAAAATGTTGGATATTGTCCTCCCGGAAAATTGCTGTGGCTCTTTCCATTCCTTTCCAACGTCAAAATGATGCTAATGGTGGATATAACCTACATTAATACTATTTCGTATTCCATTATATGTAAATATTAAATTAATATCCACAAGAGACCCTCGCTCACTGGCTTAAATGAGAAATGCGAAACTGCTTGTGGTTCCCAGTCCTGAAGAGCATCCCGAAGAGTTGCGTGCGAAGGGCATGCCAGGTCATTGGGATGAATCCGCCACCTGGAATTTAACGCCACCCAATCGGGTATATAACATCAACCACGTCCCTGACAAGAGGACCGCCGACTGATAAAGCACATTTACTGAGAGCTGTATTGTATGCATCTAGTTTAGTTTTTTGTTGTTTAACTTTATTCACAAATTATACATTTACGGGGCTCTTGACGGTTGAGGACTGCCTATTAACTTTGATTTGTAAATTGATTGGAACAGCCTTTAGGTGAGTTGTTACATTTGTATACAATATGTTTGCTAGTACATGTGTTAATTTCAAAAATGTATCTGCAAATGTAATTTCCCTTGAATCGATGGTTTACTATGCCTATTGCTTAGGCTACTACGCATAACACTTTTCCACGCTATTATGCCATTGGTCCCGGAATGTAAACAAAGGTATGCGCGTGTTGTGAAATAACGGGATGCTAAATTAGTTTTTTCATTGTGGCAGCTCTTGCTGTTGTTTATTGTGATAGATTAATTAATAAATATTAAACACTAATCCGTATTGTTGCTTGAAGGGGACTTGCGACCTCTTTATCATAATATGCCCTTTGTGTATGTTTTGTCTTCTTGAGACCAGTAATGCATTCATGTTAATTGACTCAGATGATGATTCCACCTGGGGACTGCTTATATGCTGGGAGGAAGAGAAGGAAGCCCATCCAAAAACAGTTGAGTAACACTACCAGATATTGTCACTTATGTATTGAATGTTTTATTTGATTAATTAAATCATAATTTACCTATCTTATCAAGCTATATGATTGGAATAATGCAACCATATATTTCTCATCTGTTGCACACTACTGATCATGAATGAATGATTCTAATTGACATGTGCAAAAGTTGTACTAAAGTGACTTGTTACTACATTCAATAAAAATTAAAAAATGGTATTAATCTAGGCAAGTCAGTTAAGAACAAATTCTTATTTCCAATGATGGCCTACCAGAAGGCAAAATGCCTCCTGTGGGGATGGGGGATGGGATTAAAAATAAAAAATATGTAATACAATTATAGGACATAACACACATCACAACAAGACTACATAAAGAGAGACCTAAGATGGCAGTAACACATGACAACACAATAGTAGTCATGAGTTCTTAGAATCAACCTATTTGATCTTAGTAGTTCATCTCAAATGAAATGCATACCTGTTGGTTACATGTGCAAACTAAAATATATTCTATAATGACAGTAACCTTGTTTAAAGTCTGGCATTGATAGACATTCCACACATTTGTAAATTAATTGACAAAAATAATTTATGTTCAAACATAGGCTACAATTTAAACAGAGCATCAAACCCAAAAGCATTCATTGTTATATTGTGTTTATTTCCAAGGGTATTTGGTTACACTTTGAATTGTGGTGCTAATACCATGTATTTACATTATTACATTGGAGAGTAAGATTTGGTACAGTACACCTGTTATACCAGTTTATTTGATATAGTTCATGCTCATCCGTGAGCATTTGTCTCTTCAGCATTATTCTGTTGAAGGACCTGCTTGCTACAGAGGCTTTCCCTCTTCATTATTTAGTTATTGTTGTTTTTACTTTTTACTCAAGGAATTGAGTGTTTCTCAGACCCCACAGACCACCCCTGACCATTCTCAAAATATCCCCTTAGACATGATACAGGCTCCAATAACTATTGATTAATATACCAGAGGAGACTATATGTCATTAATGCATGCTTGCTTATTGAATAAACCAGTCATCATTGGGGAAATAGCACTGTATTTTTGGCCTCAGGAGATTGATCTAATACTTCCTAGATTGTTTCTTTTTCATAACATCAATTAACCTTGCTAAACGATTTGGCTCTATATCCGACAGAAAACAGACAGCGGCCAGCCAGAAGACCAACCCGTCTAAGAGGCACCGTGACCGTCTGAATGCAGAGCTGGAGCGGTTGGCCAGTCTCCTACCCTTCACCCCAGACATCATCTCCAAACTGGACAAGCTCTCAGTGCTGCGCCTCAGCGTCAGCTACCTCCGGGTCAAAAGCTTCTTTCAAGGTACAGACAGCACAGCGTCCCCATGTGGTGCCGTTACACCCTATACAGTCTCTCGTGACAGCAGTTACACCTTATCGTGACAGCGAGCATGCGGGTTTTGGCCCTGAATGCTAAGATTACAACCTATACTGTAGTATGAAAATTATTTATTTTTACTGCAGGATCTGTTGTATATTAGATGTCACACTTTATGGTGCACTAGTGTACATTCTATATCGTATGCATACAGTACTGTGCAATTCATTATCACAACCTTACATTTGTTTTTATAATGAAAATATTGTTTTGTACACTTGAGTTGCATCACATCCACTGTGCTGCCACACTTATTTTACCCTAGTGCTGCTTCCCTGTCAGGAAGCTATAATTCTGTTAACATTATTAACGAGAACATTTAGGCAACATTTAGACAGCTGAAAGAATTGTATTTATCATACATGGATCAAAGTAGAAGGGTGGTATGAATCATCAGGCTGGATGTAACACATTCAGATAGCTAGATGGTCATTAGATAAGAGCTGAAGTTTCTGAAGTAGTGCTGAACTAGGTTCTACATGTGCTCTGCTGTTTATCTCATGGACCGCTACAGCAGGCATACAAGACATCACGAGCCTTTTGA
The DNA here is from genome assembly GCF_036934945.1 of Oncorhynchus masou masou. Taxonomy (NCBI): domain Eukaryota; kingdom Metazoa; phylum Chordata; class Actinopteri; order Salmoniformes; family Salmonidae; genus Oncorhynchus; species Oncorhynchus masou. The sequence goes on along the minus strand of NC_088214.1, from coordinate 26,103,671 downwards.
TATTTTCACCATGCACACTCCTACCTCTCTCCTACTTTTCTACGTATTTGACAAGGTTTACTACATTGAGAAAATGAAGGTGGAAAACATGACCAAACAGATATTTTACCCATGCATGCATAACGCCACTGTGGCACCCTTGATCATTCAGCCAGTTTGTATTGGATTAACATGCCTGGTAGCCTATATGAACTATTGCAATATACTTATTTATATGTTGGTTAAATGTACCTTCTTATTTGTTTCTGTGTCATTTCCAGTCCCTTCTGTAATTAAATGTGTTAGGTCAAGGTGGTGTTGCTACATGTGTTAACTTAATTTGATTATCTGATTCAGAACAGGTTTTGACTCAAATGGCCACATGTTAAATGAGGTGTCAGCCATCTGCTATTTATGACTTCTTTGCAATATACTGTACATCTTTAAAGCTTTGAATTGCATCAAAGCAAAGCTCATACTGGAGGTAGCTTACCTGTTTTGAACAAAAAGGATAGATATGCTATCTAATGACAGAAATTAGTAGCACTGCTCTTTTCACTAATATCAATAGCTACAAACTTAAAGTAATTGTATTGTCCAATTGAAATCTCCCATCTACAGTTACAGCACAACAGAAAACAAATATTAAAGCATTTTCCCTCATTAGGGATGTAATGAGCTTGTCTCTTTCTGTGGCCATGCTGGAGCTGGTGGGTATCTTTGCATGAATAGTCTCATGTCAATAATTGTGTAGATTGGCACTGCACAACAAAAGGCGTGAGTGGCAGACCCCAAACCACTAAATATTTTGGTCCATCAAGGACAAGCTGAGAGCACAGCATGCAGCAGAGTGAAATCCTTTGTTGTCCCAACACTATTGTTGAACTGTTGTCGGGCACAATTATGCTCAAATTTGATCACCCAGTACTCAACTCCCCGAGTTGATCACCAAGTCTGATTTTATGACCCCTGGATAAGACTAAATGAAGCATTACAAATATTGGTTAAGATTTGACCCTCAAACACAATAATATATTCCAGTTTCAACAGGTGGTTGTTTTTTTATAGGTTTTTAGCACCCTACAAACCTTCAAGTTTAGAGCAGAAGTTATTTACAGCTACAGCCTGAGACAATGCTGTAGCTGTTACACCACTAACACAGGATGTGTGCCAGAACTGTGCTTTTCTTGTTTTCCAGCCATCTCTCCTTTTGTGTGCTATTTGCTAAGTACATTTGTGAATAATCTTGATGACTTATCTCATTCAGTTGACACAGTGTGTGAGTAAGGGGGATCGATGCTGTTCTTTTAAAGGATACTGTATAAGGATATATCATATATTATAAACTGGGTGGGTCGAGCCCTGACTGCTGATTGGCTGACAGTCGTGGTATATCAGACCGTATTCCACGGGAATGACGAAACATTTATTTTTATTGTTCACATTACTTTAGTAACCAGTTTATAATAGCAATAAGACCCAGGGGCGTGTGGTATATGGCCAATATACCACGACTAAGGGCTGTATCCAGGCAATCCTAATTGCGACGTGCCTAAGAACAGCCCTTAGCCGTGGTATATTGGCCATATACCACATCCCCCTGGGCCTTATTGCTTAAATATATGCAATTTAGCAGACACTTTTATCCAAAGCAACTTAGTCATGCGTGCATACATTTTTATGTATGGGGGGTCCCAGCGGGAATGGTTGTAAGCACCATGCTCTACCGACTTAGCCACACAGGAGCATAATAACGCTGTAAACCCCTATGGCCTTATGAATGGGTGTGCAGTACAAGTTGTGCTATGTACTGTTCCTCCTTTTTGTCAGCAGCTGTGGTTCCCCTTGCCAGGTTCCGTTCATCAGGCCCATTTAGACATCACACACTCTTGTACGGTCTTCACTGCTGATCGCAATAAGCTCACAGAGTGGTTAATAGGATTGAGGCATGCACTTCACTTCATTGCAGTGAGCTCAATTATAAAAGGGCAGGTAAAGTGATGGGGTGGCAGGTAGCCTTGCGGTTAAGAGCATTGGGCCAGTAACCGAAAGATCACTGGTTTGAATCACTGAGCATGGGATGTGCCCTTGCGCATGGCACCTAAACCTAAATGCTCCTGTAAGTCAGTCCAGATAAGATCGCCTGCTAAATGACTAAAACGTCAATATAAAACTATAGAACTAGTACAAACTACACTGCTCACTGTGGTTTCAAGTATGTGTCCTTGCAGGTAGGATCACAGTGTCAATGGTAAATAATACCATGGTTCTGATACTGCCTGTTGCACATTCATCATGAAAAGGCTTCTCTTTGATCAGACTAGAAAAGGATGTGATGGATTCATAAGAATCTGCAAAAGTCCATAGAAATCATGTCATTTTCCATGCTGCCTGTTCCTAAAGTGTTACCTGAAGCTTGATGTATGCTGAGCGTCTTGTCAGCGCCAGCTAACTTGCCTGTTTGATTTCTATGAGCCAACATGACAGTGTATTTCTGTGGAATACAGAGTAACGGGGGAAAAGATCATGAAAGATATTGGGAAGCTGTGATGTGCTCCAGCACATGAGGGAGTAATTGTGCACTAGTGAAAGTGTCAGGGGAAGGCATAGTCAGATCAGAGAGTTAATGAATGCTTTCTCCCGAGTACATCGCGTGACTGCTCTCTGGCAAGGCCCGAGGCTGCCCTCAGGGCTCATTGTAATGCTCAAGAAAGAAAGGTATGTACCAAGTGCACTATGCCACAATGTTGGGTTTTATAGATCAGCTTTGCTTGGTCGGAATCTGATGACTTTACATGACACGAGGAGGATGCTGTGTGTGAATATGAATGATGGCTTTCAAATGTGATTATTTTCTGATTTTGTTTATGATCTGTCATGTATTGTAAACACAATTTGAATTGGTTATAATCAAATCAAATAATTATATACTGTACCTAAATTGTTGAATCAGATCCGACTTTCAGGGAATTATATCCCAGATGTGGCCAAATTAAGTAATTAAAATGAAGCTAATCCGAGCTAATGTATTTGAGGCGCTGCCAGGTGAGTGGATTTGACCACGTGAAAGCAAGAGAGGTGGACTGGGTAATCGTCCATAACCTTTAAATGCTCTTCTGGAAACACGCTGTATGTACAGAGTGATAGTCTTCATAGGGAAATGCAGAACATGTTCTAGGTTTGATTTAATGACATTGAGAGTGATGGGTGACAGGGTTTTGAAATGTTATACAGTTGGTACAAAGAGAGGCACATTTTGAAGTACCAATGAGAAAGCATTACTTTAATGTAAAACCTTTTGGTGTAAGTACTGTGAATGCTTTGAATTGTAGTGTTTCACACTGCAGTCTGGTTACAGGTCCTTATTTCCCATTCCAGTTACATATAGTGTTTATCATCAAGGGGCTAAAATGGAACCAGTAAACAGAAGAGGTCTTGAGTTCTCCCATCTCCATGTTTACTGGAGGGCAGAGTGTTACACTGCTGTTTGGCAGCTGCAAAACCTTCTCTGGCAGATTCCCTTCAGCTTGCGTGCAGATCGGGGAAATTCCAGTTCCCTCTTGTTTCTAGTCATCATGTTTGAATAGACTGTTTTTCAATACGGATCAGAAACATTCCTTCCAATGGATCCAAACAATTAACTCCTGATTCTAATATAGGCCAGGATAATTTACAATCATACAGCTTTTCTCAAATCCCATTTGTTATTACACTTAATCCAGAAAGCTATTGTTCACTTCATTTGTTTTTAGAAAAAGGGTACAATTACTTTAGCTTGTTCTGTTTGTACCACATAATTATTATCATTAAAAATGATTATCATTCTTTACAGATGTCATATTATGTCATATAGTATGTACAGTATGTTTGATCCAGTTAATGTATTTTTTGTATTCTTACTGCTTTTGACTGATATTCAGTCACCAGATTATCAGTTAAAGTGTTCAATCAGCTCAAAGGCGATATTCCTAGAGTGAAAATATATTCTGATTTGTCTGCACGCAATAGCGTGAGGTACTGAACCCAATATGTCATAAGGCAGGGGCACTACTCTTGGTCTTGTTGCACAGAGACTGCAGTGCTAACTGATTTGGCACAAGCCCTTTTGTCTAAACTGTGATTTTTAATGTGACATCAGATCATAAAAAACATTCCATCAGCTTAATCTCTAATCACACCCTCTTAACAAGCATTTTCACCACTGATATTGTGATGCATTTTGGCATGATAACAATGAAAGCTGCAAGACAACAAATGTATGTTAATGGAAACAGACAAATAGACAAATGTTCAAAAGTGAAGATGACAGGGGTTGATCTTCTGTAATAGCATACAGTAGTAGCATACCATCTCCAGGGCTTCTAGTGTTTCAACGGACATGCTTTTCTACAACAAATCCAACTGCTCTTCGGACTAGTCACTCTACCACTTGTCACTTCATATACAACTCTATCGACTCAAGAACGTAATCCCCCCCCCCCCCCCCACACAAAGGCTATTGTCACCAAATTATTTTCATGTGAACTCGCACTCCAAGCTTTGTCTATAGCAGTACTGTCGTTGATCGTCAATGCACTAGACATGATTTCATGGCACAAACATAGCTGGCACACACAGCCCTGGTCACGCAGGGCCATAAGAAAACACAGTCTGTTTATTAATGATCCCCCCCTCTCTTTTAATCTAGGGGAATCTAGAACTAAGATGATAGCTAAACTTCTCACCAGCTCTGGCGCCCTCGTGAGACAGACGCACAATTGCTTCCATCAGCTTGGGTGTCACTTTGGCCTGTAACCTAATTGGTGTTAGAAGAGCTACCATTACTAGGGATACATTATCCATCTGCAGACTGCAGGACAGCACCATATGTCTAGACGTGAACAAACCCCTGAAAACTGAAAGATAAGATCTCGGACTGGGGATTTAGGCAGTAACAATTGAGTTGAATTAATTTGCTAATTAAGCTTTTAAATTAGGTAGGTATATTATGGTAGTTACGGTAATGTGTAAACAACAATGATATGATTTTATAAGATGTAGGTTCAACATGGCTGTGAAAGTAAGTAGTCTTATTTAGATTTCAGATTTCGCTCCTCATGTAACTTCACTGATGTTTATATAGGCTACTCTTTATTTTTGAGATTTTTTTTTTATTGATTTAATCTTTTATTTAACTAGCCAAGTCAGTTAAGTACAAACTCTTATTTACAATGACGGCCAAACCCTAACCCGTTTGATGCTGGGCCAATTGTGCACCGCCCTATGGGACCCCAAATCAATGTTGTGGTACAGCCTGGAATCGAACCAGGGTCTGTAGTGACACCTCTAGCACTGAGATGCAGTGCCTTAGACCGCTGCGCCACTTCTTGAGATTCCCAGGGATTTATCCTCTCCTCTGCAGCTTATTTATCCTCTCCTCTGCACCTTACACTGACCCTCTGAAGACTCGCATTACTGTAGTAGCTACTCACAGTAATGTCAATCAGCAAGGGTGAAATGTCGCATGTTGACGTTTATTGGGATGAGTCTAGTCCTGTAGGCAGAACTGAGTGATGTCCTCTATATAGGCCAGCTGCAAAGTAAAAATTGGATATATTGTAAAAATGAAGGGGAAAAAATGTAAGGTTATGTTTAGGTTTAAAATCAGATTTTACGACTTTGTGTCTGTGCCAGCTAGTGACCACTGCAGAGCTGCCTCCAGAACAAGATTCATGACGAAAGACACTAACCTGCAAATCAGTCCTAGAAATGAAAACCTCCTCCCTGCCTCTCATCCAGTTCACCTCACAAAACCCAGTGATTGATATAAAGGTATCACTCAAAAATACAAGGACGAGAGGTGAAAATGTTTGCTCTTAGAGCCATTGAGGAGGAAAACCTCACAGTGTTAGTAACAGTAGAGCCCTCCTGATGCAGGTAAGTACTGTAACTACTTGTGACTGAGTAATGACTTTTATCCTCTTAGGAAGTCGGCACACGGTCTCTTTAAGAGGCTCTTCGTGTAGTAGTGGTGTAGTTAAGCTCACCAGCCGAGCAGTTGCGTGACTGCAGCAGACTGGGTTCTGACCTCAGAAACGGTTATGAAAACGATCTGTAGATCAGTGCAACGAGTAGAAGACCAGCCCTGCAGAAATGAGTGATCCTTATTGCCTTTTCAGCACTACACAGAGACCAGGACATATGTTTTTACAGATGTTAAGATTGATTCACATACCCAGTCTAGAGGTGGTATGGAGCAGGAAGCTCCATTGACTTCAATGTGAGTTATTATACTGTACCTTTCTTAAAAGCTTTCTATGACATTTATAGCGTAGTTAAGTCAGCGTTTAGAAGGTTGATATATTTATTTGGTGTTCTTGATGTCATTATTTCGTATACGTTTTACCCCTCCATAGCCACCCAGACTTTTTTGCTTTGTGTAGTACTGCTGTATACATGTTCCAAGCCAATGAAATTAAAGAATTAAAGGCTCTGGTCTGAATGCATTAGTCATGGCATTGCTTATGCTTGGCAGCTGCATATTCCTCTTGTCTAATTCACTTCTCTACCTCATTACTCTATTGGCAGATGTGTTTTAGAGAGAAATGCTCATGGGCAATTGTTATTAGCCTACATTTGCTGGTTTGTATGACCAATCTTTTGAGATAAATCTTGCTGTTTTATACTTACAACTGGGTCTGACAAGACAGCGTGACAAGGTCAATTGAATGGTATTAGTCAATATCGGGAGGGAGAAACCCCGTTTATTCTGCACCAGGATCAGGGAACTCCTGTTGTATATGGGACACCACTCTGACATGTTTGCAAAGGTAGCCCATTACCACCAGACAAAATGGCGGTAGTACAGTATCTGTATTGGCTGGCAATGACAATGAAAGGTGCACATTGCTACAGTATACTAGTAGAATACTGCTTCTATGGTATTATGTAAAGGGTTTATTCTACATGGATCTGTTCCTACATTTGAAAGTTAACAAAACACTTAGTGTTTTGCTCATATTAATCTGTAGGCTATTGACCTATTCAACGGTAATTTGCTGTCATTTGATTGCTGTTATGTTTCATATTGTGTTCGATTGTTGCATTGCTGTAAATCAGGGCACCCTTGTGAGTAAGACCCAGGTATCAATGAGAGTGTCAAATTTGGTTAACAAAAAATGTAATGGCTCATTTGCTGCATGTGGCCTATTTGATCAAATAGATGTTTTGTGATGCTTAAGTTGTTACAAGTGTACTGATATGCCCTGTCTTTGTCTAGAATGGCCCCACCTGATCTTGCCTCCTCCCGACTGCCTTCCATTTTTGAAAACATTTATTTTCATTGTTAGAGTGGTCAGTTGAGTAATTTTTTCTTGTTCTGTGGTATACTAGGGCTTTTCAGTCTCAAACGCCCGTGACCTTTGAATGTGTTGGGGGCGATGAAACAACAGAGCCCTACTTAATGAAGGGACGCAAAGAGGGCGGAGGTGCGAATTGCACGTGAAGTTAGGCAAAAGGCAGCATGATTTATTGACATTATTGTAATCCAAACCCATCCTTAATTTACTCTTTGTGACGCACTGAGGTTCCAAACTGTTTAAAACAAGTCTGACTTTATACCAAAATTATTTTATTTATACTTTTTAGTCAATTTTGATACTAGAATAAAGGTTTCTGACTGATATCGATGCCACATTGGCCATTTTCAAGAGATTAGTTGGTTTCAGGGGCAGTCGCTCTTTAAAGGTCAGTGGCTTTATGTTGGATTTAATTAAATGCCCAGTGCAGTCAACAATGTGATTTTCCTGTGATTTATATACACTGAGTGTATGAAACATTAGGAACACTTGCTATTTCTATGACATAAATTGATTAGTTGAAAGCTATGATCCCTTATTGATGTCACCTGTTAAATCCACTTCAATCAGTGTAGATGAAGGGGAAGAGACAGGTTAAAGAACGATTTTTAAGCCTTGAGACAATTTAGACATGGATTGTGTTTGTGTGCCATTCAGAGGGTGAATGGGCAAGACAAAAAAATGTAAGTGCCTTTGAATGGGATTTGGTAGTAGGTGCCAGGTGTACCGGTTTGACTGTGTCAAGAACTGCAACGCTGCTGTTTTTTTTTCACAGAGGTTGGAATAATATTGTGAAAATTATGATAATGCCCTTTTAGCATAAGAGCTGTTTGAAAAGACCGCCTGAATTTATAGCCTGTTTGGTTGGGATGGAGATTTGACCTGCCTGGTGACATCACCAGTTAGTTCAGTTTCCCCCTCCCCACTCAGACCACTCCCAGACAGTCCAAACAAAATTGCTTGAGAAACTATTTTAGTTTCTTTTTAACAATTTTATTTGAAAACAATCACAATAAGGTACTTACCCAGGAATTATTTCATGTTGAGATGAAAACTGCTGCATTGGACCTTTAATGCAAGGCGGGACAAATACTTCTTGAAAACACATTCTACTCAACCCCGGCTTGCTTGTTTGTGTGCTCAGTTTTATTTTGCATGCAAGCAACCATACAGAACATCACATAAACCAAGATTGGTATTAAGAGTATTTTAGGCTCTTCTTTATGACTCCCATGATGTCACTTGGCTTTTATGCAATCTGCTCCTTGGCTAAATGGCTGTCTCTCAAACATAAAACCTAGAACAATGGCATTATATATAGTTAATGGAACAACTACGAGGGCCTGCAGGCCTGGAATTCTGAAGACTGATTTCGAAAGTGGAATGGAATTGAGGGTATATAAATTAGATAACTAATAGTTCCAAAACCAACAAAGGCATTATTTTGGGGGTAGGTGTTTGTTGCTCTCCTTGATTCTTTGTCAGTGGATTAAAATGATTGCCTTGAATCCAGAATTGAGAGATTTTTCCCCCTTCAAAGTTTGGAGGTAAAGAGTCATTATGATGGTCAATGTTAGTCCAATTACCATGGTTTCTGACATCTGAGATTGGTGTTTGTAATTCTCATGTTTTTAATATTACAAAAATATGTTGTTTTATAAAAAGATCATGAACCAGAGCATTTGGGCAGTGTTGTCATTCCATTCCCACCGACACTATTTCCCCTGCATAAACACACATCTGGTTGTAAATGTAACGTTGAGTCTGTCAGGGGAGTGTCTGGGTTTGATTAGCATGTAATCTCCCATCAACAACAGCCCCAGCAGTGTATCCCAGGGAGAGAGAGGGTTGGTCCTTTTCAATATATTCTTTACTAAAACAAAAGATAAAGATACAGTTTTGTAACTTTCATGTTGTAGGTATATCTATCATGTCAGAGTCGGATAGCTGTTGCATCAGGCCAGATACAGTATATGAGAAAGGAATGTGTATTTGGAACAAAACTTTTTCTGTGGGAAAAAATACTATTTTCAACCACATTGAGATATTGTTGAAATTAACAATGAACTATGCAATTCTTCAGTTCAGCGACATTACTTAGTGGTCCTCTTGGTATTGTTACAACAACCTGTAGGAATTTTATTTGACTGTTGCTAACTGTCCTCACTATTACAACAACGGTTCTATAACTGAAAACGTTCTTGTTGTATTTTACTCTTTATTTGAAAAGATAGGTCATTTGGATGTGCAGCATGCCCCTAATAGTAATGAAGCTTGGTTTATGGACCTTTTGTTTTCATGTGTTCCGTGTCAACGTGTGAAGTAGCAGACATCTGCTTTCCTTTTAGACCACAGATTTAAAGATTCTCCCCACCATGTTTTTCCAGTCAAGCACTGAAAGCTGCCTTGGCTCCAGTCAGTAGATTGCGTGTAAATTACAGTATGTATATGTGTGTGTATATGAGCCATTGTCTGCTGTGAAATTCTCCCCATTTTTGCTCGGAAACACAGCACAGGTGTTGAGTGCCATGAGGGTGACAGATTAAAATGTCTGAACACTGTTGGGTCTGTCACACCGCAGGCTTTTAACCTGAAGTGTTCAGGCCTCATTGATCCTGTCAGGGCCTGTTGTGGAGGGATGCTGCACACCACAGAAAAGTGTTGGGATGTTACTGAAAGAGAGCACGCTCAGAGCCAGGCGGGAGGAGAGCAGGAGCTGGAGCCGTCGGAACCCCCCTCACGCAACGCCTGTGATTCCGTGCAGGGGAAGGATTTACATGGCACGCTTTGGGAATCCCACAGCTTCACACTCTCTTCCCCTCCTTTTACCTCCTAATTCCCTGCTCTGTTATTTTCTGTTCCCCTCCCCATTCTCGAAAGGAAGTATTTACTCAGCTGACACAAAACAGGTGAAATCACACCCACACATTCTTCTGTTTCTCTCACACTGGCACAGCAGAGGCAATAGTCATGCAATGATGTTGCTCGCTATCTCTTTTTTTGCTTCACTCTATTTCTTTCCTCTTTGACTTATTCCCAAAGAACAAAACACTTTTGAGTTTCCAAATCCCATATTCTTATATCACCAGGTAATTTTGAACTATTCTGGGGTGTTGGCTCAGGTCAGCAATGACATAGTTGAAGCTAGTGGGGAGGGGTCCGTTGTCTGAGGTAGACAATAGGATTCTTCTGCTACTCAGCAAACCGCTCAGACAATCTTACAACCGCTTCAATATTCATATATAAAGGATGGTATTGTTTTTCAGACACAGTCAACGTGTCACTAAGTCCTGGCACAGAAACTGTGGGATCCAAGCTTGCATTTAACATCTTTAAATGGGTGGTTTGTATTCTCACATTTTCTAGTTTGACCTCAACAGTCTCACCATGTTAACATTCAGCTGAATTAAGTCTGGTCCACTAATAACAATTCCTTCATTTTTATGGTCTGTGGGCAATTGACTTTGTCCTCTTTTTTTCTGGTGAGAGTCTGCCAGTATAGCAGCAGTGACCAACCCATGTCAATAGTCACCAGAGGGACATTTTGGCAACTAAGAGTACAACATCCAGCCATAGATACTGTACCTCTTTAAGACTGTGTTAATATTGGAGCTTCCTAACACAAGTGCATCATTAGTTTTCCTGCTATTTCCTCCAAGGCAGCACTACATCAACATTAACATGGATGCTATTGCTAGCTACAGTCGTTTGACTTACAGTACCAGTCAAAGGTTTGGACACACCTACTCATTCCAGGGTTTTTATTTATGTTCATTATTTTCTACATTGTAGAATACTAGTGAAGACATCAAAACTATGAAATAACACACATGTAATCATGTAATAACCAAAAAAGTGTTAAACAAATCAAAATATATTTTATATTTGAGATTCATCAAAGTAGCCACCCTTTGCCTTGCCTTGATGACAACACTCTTGGCATGCTCTTAACCAGCTTCATGAGGTAGTCACCTAGAATGTATTTCAATAAACAGGTGTGCCTTGTTAAAGTTCATTTGTGGAATTTATTTCCTTATTGCGTTTGAGCCAATCAGTCAAGGTAGGGGTGGTATACAGAAGATAGCCCTATTTGGTAAAATACCAAGTCCATATTATTGCAAGAACTGATCATTTGTTTTTCAACAGGACAATGACCAAACACACATCCAGGCTGTGTAAAGGCTATTTAACCAAGAAGGAGAGTGATGGAGTGCTGCATCAGATGACCTGGCCTCCACAATCACACGACCTCAACCCAATTGACATGGTTTGGGATGAGTTGGACCCCAGAGTGAAGGAAAAGCAGCCATCAAGTGCTCAGCATATGTGGGAACTCCTTCAATACTGTTGGAAAAGCATTCCAGGTGAAGCTGGTTGAGAGAATGCCAAGAGTGTGCAAAGCTGTCATCAAGGCAAAGTGTGGCTACTTTGAAGAATCTCAAATATAAAATATATTTAGATTTGTTTAAGTAGGTGTCTCCAAACCTTTGATTGGTACTGTATATGTCATGCTATTCTGAAGTCCTAAGCAGTGGTTGCCTGCCCGTGCCCACTCCCCACAGCCTGGGAGTGATGGACAGAACAGAAGTAATGGTTGGTGATGTGAGTGGTGGTAGGTAACTGTTGGCTTGCCACTCGCCACTGCTCGACTCTATTTTCAGTCAGTCGTTCCTTCCCCTCCACAGCTACACATCCCTTCTTCCCTCTATCTCTCCCTCCCCCGCTAGCAGGTGTATGCCTCTACCTGATTGCTGGGTTGGTGAGATGTTCTGTGGCCTTAAAGGTGATGTGTAGTGGTGGTGGATGCTGGGATCCATCCAGCAGCAATCCCACCCCTCCTACCCCAACCCCCACTCCCAGATCCCCCTTCAGGCTTGCGTGATGAAAGCTGCTGTTTGTATTGATAATGGAGAGCCAAACCTCCAACTGGAGCACGTGATAATGAAATCATGGCCTGGATTAGCGTGCTGATTTGCCCTGCAACCAATCCCATGAGGAATCCTTGTGATGAGTCGGATTTCCATGGACTGTGGAGGGAACATTCATTAGAAATCGTGTCACAGGCAGACCGATGAAGTCAACTCTATCTGCTTGAATCACGCCATGAGACAAGCTATAGAGAGAATAAACTACGTGGAGTAGAGGGAATAGCATCCAGGCGATTCAATGTCAAAGTCAATTTGGGTGTACTTTCAAAAGCTTCAGTCTGCCGATGAAGAGTGACTGGTGCTGTGATGTGGTTATGAACCAGAGCCACTTTAGTGGATTCCGTTGTAAATACATCAGTGTATTAAGAACTAGCAAGCACACCATGTACTTTTCGGTTGATGGTAATAGGTCCATTTTTTGGGCATACCTAGTTAACTAGTATGACTCCTCTCCATCTCGTGTAACAATGAGTGTGTACCTTTGGCAAAGATCACTCCCTCCATATGATCCATTTGATCATACTTATTGTATACAGTCACAAGCAGTGCTTAGTGTTCATCTCATACAACCTACTGAATAAAACAACATCTAGAACAGATACAGTAGATACTCATCACAAGCCTCTGAAGGAAGAGTAAACGTGATTACAGACTGCAACATCATCTGAATGATTTATGCCTTGCCCTTTGCTGTGACTGTGAGGACAACAGAAGCAAATATGAATGACTCATTGTGTGTTTGAGGGCAAGTGTATTAAAGGAAGCTTGTGTTTACATTTCACTGGATCCGCTGTGATTGAGGCGTAATGATCATTGACTGTAACAATGGCACTTCTCCCATTGAGTTCCTGTGGTCAGTTCAAGCAGTTTGTCTGAATGTGGACATGGCAAACCAGTGGTACTCTAACTGGACATATTGTGCAAACAATTTTCTCTTGTTTTCACTGGTTCTTCCAGATGAGGCTCAGATGCTTTGTACTGTATGTGGTATCATTATCTTAGGAAGGGCAAAGATGTGCGTGCTCTTCATCATTGCCCTCATATAAGTTGTGACCTCTTTGTTGAAAGTGAGCATTAACATCCATTGTGAGTGGAAATTATATTGAATGTGCCTTCTATGAAACATACCAAGTTGTCTGTAGTAATTCCCAGCAAAGCATATGCTGGCTGTTTCCGACCAATAGGGAATAGCTGGAAGAGGAGTTGTTGGCACGATTGCTATTACTACTATTCAGGTTTTTTTCATATCATCCCCAGAGGGGTGGGTGTGTGTGTGTGTGTGTGTGTGTGTGTGTGTGTGTGTGTGTGTGTGTGTGTGCGTGCCTGCCTGCCTGCCACCAAGCGTGTGTGTGTTAGCTCATGTCCGTGCATGTGCTTGCCTGTGTGTTTGTGGGTGTCTCCATTAGCTCACTCCTAAAAGTAGAAATAATACAATTGATAGAGTACATTTCCATGTTATCCATGCTTTCACCAATGCAGTTGTCATGGCATGCAGTATAGACTGTTGATGCTAAAAGGTATATCAATTTAAGGACATGATGTTTGTACAATTCCATAAGGAATAATGCCATGGATTTCCCACAGTCTTAGTTATTACCTCTTACATGCAATGGCTTGAACAGGAGCCAGGCCACTGTTAGGGATATGGAGGAGATTGACAGACGTTTTAGTTGCGTGACAGTGTCACCTCAGCCAGCCAGCTCCTACTCCCTCTCTCTCCCCCTCTCTCTCTATCCATTTCTCCCTTCCTCCCTCTAGTGATCCTGACCTGGATTTCCTGGTTTAGTCATGGAGGGGGCAGCCAGGGAGCCAGGAGGGTGGGAATACGCTAATGAGGTGGCTTGTGGCCAATTTCCCGCCCATTTTCCTCACTGACCCCCTTGTGCCGCTGGTGAATATACTGTATCTTTGTACTGTGAACACGCAAAGGCTGTCAGACAGCAGGGACTCTCACACGCACTCTGGGCACAGTCACTTCTGCTCTGTGCTCTCCCTCCCTTGCCGACCGGAAGATGCCACAGCACAGGGAAGCAGCAGAGCGGACCAGGAGCAGCCTGGTACTGTACTGCCTCTCTCTCCTCTGTGGTTCCCAGGGAGACAGGTGTAAACACTGCCTCTCTCTGGACACAGAATGCAGGATCCACACACCATTTAATCATAGCTTGAAGAAAAAGGGAGATAGGAAATGATGCTGTAAAAAAAGTTAAATACCTCATAAACTGAAAATATGAACCCTTTAGGAACATGTCACCACTGTACTGCCTCTCTGTGTGTGCATATTGCAGTAATGAGTTCATATCAGTATGAATTGAAATCTGAATTGTGAGAATTGTTCTTTTGAAATGGAGAATGTTACCTTTTTTAATGTACCCTAATCGTCTGATATTTATTTCATTTTTATTTCACCTTTATTAAACCAGGTAGGCAAGTTGAGAACAAGTTGTCATTATCCAATTGAGACCTGGCCAAGAGAAAGCAAAGCAGTTCGGCACATATAACAACACAGAGTTACACATGGAGTAAAACAAACATACAGTCAATAATACGGTAGAAAAATAAGTCTATATACAATGTGAGCAAATGAGGTGTGATAAGGGAGATAAAGGCTAAACATTTTTTTGATTACTTATCATACATTCCACATCTACAGTAATACACCTGTTAGTCCCTTGAAAGTTGTCTTTTTCTCTCTCATCCAGCCATCCAGGAGAAGCCATGCAGAAAGCACATCATGGAGTCGCCTGTGAACCACCAGGATACCAGGAAAGAGAGCCTGTCCATGGGGACCCCGGGGACCAGCAGCAGCGTGGTGGAGAGTGACCTCTTACTGGAGGTGAGACAAAGTGGAGGAGAAGGGTCAGGTTGTGATTTGTCCTCCCAAGAGATCACTGATGAGAGTACTGATAGGGCTGGAGAACAGAAAGGAATGGGACATCATACTCTTGTGCCCAGTTGGTGAAAGCTTAAGCTTAAGACTAACAAACCATAAATACAACATGTTCATTAAACAGAATTAAATGCAGTCTGCCCTGACTGTGTTTTTTCTTAAAAGACAATTGTTGAATGAAAAATTGACACAGTTTAATTTAGCCACATTGATTATTAAGGTTTAGAACATGTTTTGATGATATTGTGGCACAAAAGTGGAGCTGGTTGGATGATGAGTAAGACCAACCCTCCGACCGGAACTACCCTCAGCCCTCTGTGTCTCAGAATACCCGTCCTCCCCAAACCCCCGCCCTGCCCGAACTCCCGCCCTCCCCTCCCACAATAGCGTGACACCAAAGCAGCCGACCATGATGCTGGTGAATGAAGATGGTGACACGGTTAGGTCAGTATCACACCAGAAAGTGGGGAAGAAAGGGCCCAGCTGACCTGGGCTGACTTGAATTAGACGGGAGGTGACAGGGCCAGCCAAGGAGCAGGCCAGAGTCACGACAATGTCAAACACAACAGCTCCAGCACCAGCCAACACAGGGAAGTCAATGGGGAACTCTGTGTGTTGTTTCCTCCCTTTCTCCCTCTTTTTCTCTTCAAATCAGGAGGCATGAAGAGAATATTTTGTATGTTTCATTCCGATATCCATTCATTATCGGAAATAAACATTTATCAACAAACTACTCATCAATCAAGTGCAACTGAAGTTTGTCCCCTGTGTGTTCTTAGTACACACATTTTTTAATTTTTTTTACCTTTATTTAACCAGGCAAGTCAGTTAAGAACAAATTCTTATTTTCCATGACGGCCTAGGAACAGTGGGTTAACTGCCTGTTCAGGTGCAGAACGACAGATTTTGTACCTTGTCAGCTCGGGGATTTGAACTTGCAACCTTTTGGTTACTAGTCCAATGCTCTAACCACTAGGCTACACTGCTGCCCCAACATACAGTATGAATGACATTTATTATATAAGTTTTAAGGCAAACAAAACGTTGACTTTGGTTATACTGAAAGTGTTGGAAAAGTATAAGAAATACAGAGGATAAATATACAGAACATTTTCTGATTCAATTAAAAGAGATGATATCCTGAATTCATGTTCAGACATTTAACATGACTGTTAATGCCGTTGTGTATTAACATGTGTGTCTGTCTCTTGTCTCTTCTAGTCCCTGACTGGGTTTGCCTTGGTTGTGAGCACAGAAGGGTTGATCTTCTACACCTCCACCTCCATTGTTGACTACTTGGGCTTTCATCAGGTATGTTTCAATCACACCTTGTATTCTCAAAGTCATGATAAATCAGAATTCACTTTGCTACTGAGCGTCATGATCAATCAAGCCATAATAAATGTAGTTGAAGTACAGTACCATTGTACAAGCCTTTCATAGAAAATTACATTCTGAGGAAACATTATACAGCATTGTAAAACTGTTTTATAGTAAACCACCAACAATAGAAAACATAACAAAATTGACATAGAATTGTTTTTTAATACAAGGCCATGCCCTTTTAGTAATTAAATTAAACATAACAGAAATCAAACTGTGGTTGAATGAAAAAGATTCATATGACCAACCATGTCAAAAGTTGAAAATAGCCAACACTGGATTTTAACAACATTTATTTTTGTTCTAGAAGCAAACAGCTTGAATTTTTCCATTTAATTTACTTTGCAAGTTTGTAACTGTCCTTTTTGAGTGAATAGCTTTCTATTAGGCCTAATTAAAGCTGGGGTTTTAACATGGGAAGGAGACTAAAGAGACAGTGATCGTTCCTCTGATAGGAATTGAGATGGTGTTGCTGTGTGTTCAACAAGCGGGGTGCTTCACAGGGCAAGTGTTCAAAGCGTTGCATGCAAAAGAAGCGGATATTATGGGAAGGTTGAATATATTAGTGGGAGTCTGTCGTTTTATGAACAGAGGGTATAGCTGAGATGGAAAAAAGAGAGGAATTACGAGTGTGGGCTGGGGTTGCAGGGTTTTTCATCAGGATAGTGTTGCGTCTGTCCTCATGCAAACAGCTCTAGTGTCACGCAAAGCACAAACAAGGCAGCGAGGAGGGCCACCCATCATCCCACTAACTGAGGAGAGGGGAGGTTGGGATCTATATTATACATGCAAACTGCAGGGAGTCATAACTCATCACTCACCGATTCAACTGTTGTCACCAATTACCCTGCTGTGATACACATTGTATACAAGTCATTACTTAATGCTTTCACTATTTACTCCTCACTTTTATTGATTTAAATCATCATTTATAGATCTTTGACTGGCAAACAGTAAAACAAAGCAGTTTGAAATGACTGAACACACTCAGTAATGATGACAGCACAGTTACAAGCTCTTTATACATTCTGACTTTCCGTTTCACATCTAAGCTTTTCTTCTACAAAAGAAATTTGAAAAAAAAAGTTTATGCCATGTTTAGAATCAAGATCTCCCATATAGAGGGAGGGATGCTGATTGAACCGAGTCTGTCACAGAAGGTCCTCCCTCCCTCCCACACCCTTCTGGTCAGCGGTGGGAAACCGAAAAACAGAAGAGTTAAGTTCTCAGTGGGCTCGCTGCAGGCTGACACTTGCGGTGTCTGTCTAGAAACCTCCATGGTGTCTGACCATAGATGTGTTTCACCCGACCGTGACACAGGTTAAGTGGGGAGGTCAATGCGTTGACCAAACACAATGGACGGGTAACTGGGGGTTAATTGGTTGTCGGGTTGAATGTTTGATGACTCGTTCCTCCCTTACCACTGCTCCTCCCCGTCTCCTCCCCGTCTCCTCCCCGTCTCCTCCCCATCTCCTCTCCGTCTCCTCACCCATCTCCTCCCCTCTCCTCCCCGTCTCCTCCCTTCTCGCCTCCCCGTCTCCTCCCCATCTCTTCCCCCCTCCTCCCCATCTCCTCCCTCTCCTCCCCATCTCCCCCCCTCTCCCTCTTCTCCGTAGACGGATGTGATGCACCAAAATGTTTTTGATTATATCCATGTGGAAGAGCGGCAGGAGTTCAGAAGACAACTCCACTGGGCCATGAACCCCGGGACCCAGGGGGCCTCCCTGGACCAGCACTCAGCCACAGGAATTGGTGTGTAGGTCATTTCCATCAACAGAACCTTTGTCTCTCTGTGGAACTGCTAAAGGATGCAGGAAAGTCCCTCATGATCACATGCAACTTGCCATTTACATTAGTTTCCATTCATGACCATTTTATAGAGGGACAAAGGGATTAGTACATTAGTTGCTGTATTCAAGACACAGAAAGAAAGGATACTGTATTTTATTTGTAATTTGCAATACTATCCTAAACCCCTCACTGTAATATTGGTGGTTAGGAGACCAAAACAAATTTAAAGTAGAGTGTTTATTACATAGGTTGTACTAACAAAAATGCTGTGGCTGTCCTGTAGGTGATGACTTTGTGATGAGCAGTCTCTTCCATGCCCAGGAGCCTGACGGTGTTCCTCTAGAGTGCACCTCCTTCCTCACGCGCTGTTTCATTTCCCGAGTCCGTTGCTTGCTGGACAGCACCTCAGGCTTCCTGGTGAGTGAGTACCTTAGCTCGCACAAGTACCTGACAATATCCACTCTTTTACAAACGGCATTAACCGTTATGCTCCACACAGTATGAGGTCAGTTCTGATTGGTCTATTCAGTAATGTACGTGCACTTTCTCCTTGGGGGTCTAGGTTAGGTTACTGTTACTGTAAAGCACAAATACTGTGAAGATATCTGTTGACATAAGAAGGGCTTTTGATTGGTTGATTGATTTTTTAATGTTTGGCAGAGCATGCAGTTCCAGGGCAGCCTGAAGTTCCTGCAGGGCCAGAAGCAAAAGACAGACTCCGGGGCACTGCTGCCCCCCCAGCTGGCGCTGTTCTGTGTGGCCGTGCCCCTCATGATTCCCTCCATCACAGAGCCGAAGATGAAGAACACGACGATCAGGAACAAGAACAAGTGCCCCGTCATCCCCACACCAGATAATCACAGGTAAGCAGTACTGTGGGAGTGGTGAGCATGGGGAGAGCTGAGCAGTGAGCATTCTTTTTTAAATACGGTGTCTGTCTATATCATGGTTTTACTAAACACTTTTTGAAGGAGCCAGGCATGTACACCATTTAGCTTACAATCAATTTACAATTAAAGACACATGTTTATTATAGCATCAGTTTCAGAATCCAATCACTGGGTATGCTAAATTCGGTCAAATTACTACTTTATACTGTAAATGTACACAACTAGAAGATGATATAATGCATACATGACCATGGATATATTTTCTTTAGCCATTTTCCTAAATAAAGGAATGCTGTCTGTCATCTCTTTGTTTGTGTTCCCACAGTGACAAGAGGCATCGAAACACCAGAGGTTCATGTGACAGCAGTGACTTACTGCTTCTGAATTGGTCCAGCAGCTCTACCAGAGACCCCTGCCACTATACCCCATGGACACCCCTCTCCAAAGACGGCATCAGGTATAGGAACAATGGTTACTGCACCCAGGAGGAGCCCATCAACTTCTGCCTGTCTTCCATGGGTGGTGGGCCCAAAGCTCAGAGCGTGAATCATCCATGGGACATCCGCACCGGGTCCACCATAAGAAAGGGCCCCAGCAGCAGCTACATACCATGCAGACAAGGCAAGTACAACAACCTGGGGAAGTCTGGAGCTTACAGGATGTATCCAGGATACCACGCTAAAAGACAGGATGCCTCTCAGAACAAACTGTACGGAGGCCTCCACAGCCCAGAGGCGGAGAGCTTCTGTGAGGATGGCATGGAGGCAGACAACAACTACATGAGCGGCCATCTTGACTGTTACAATGGCATGGTGTTGCCTGAGACAGCCATAAAGACAGAGCAGGACTCTGACTCTGAGAACGGTTGCAACATCTACAGCATGCCCCACAACCTAGCCTGGGTGGGGAATGAGAAGCGCTACAGCATGGCCTACTCAGAAGAACCACAGGTGAAGTCGGAGGCTGACTACTATGACCAATACACCACCTGCCAAAGGAACAAGTCCAACATGAGCCCAACGCTCAACGGATACCACAAATACTTATACCCAGTGGGGAGCAGGGCTCAGAGGGATCCTAGGATACCTCACTCAGACCATCTGTGTAGCAGTCAGGGAGCAAACTGTATGGTCAGCAATGTGTATGGGAATGGTACTGTGGAGCATAAAGGCTACATGCAGCAAGACAACAAACTGAACTACGAGTTCAGGAATCATCTGATCCACTCTATAAAGAGGGAACCCATGGACTCACCTCCTTGGTCTGACAATGGACATGACATTAGCCAAATACCCCTGCAGAGAAATATGATTCACAACTGTGCATTGAATGATATTGTACACAAACCAAACCCATATATCTACATGCAATGAGGTCAATGGAAAATCTCATAAACCATCTGGGCACCACCTTGCTTCTTTATTGTATTGATGCATAATATGGCAGGGTGGGTAGTTATTTAATCTCAGGTAATCAGTAGTGTTACAAAGCAGAAATATATGTTTTAATAAGGACTTTGTACATAAGACACGATAAAGATAAATATAACTTTTTTTCAGATTTACAGGACCAGTCAAAAGTTTGGACACCTACTAATTCCATGGTTTTTCTTAATAGTGAGGTCATCAAAACTATGAAAGAACACATATGGAATCATGTAGTAACCAAAAAAAGAGTTTAACAAATCAAAATAGATTTTAGAGTTTATATTCTTCAAAGTAGCCACCTTTACCTTGATGACAGCTTTGCACACTCGTGGCATTCTTTCAACCAGCTTCATGAGGTAGTCACCTGGATTGCATTTCAATTAACAGGTGTTGCTTGTTAAAAGTGAATTAAATGAATTATTCTTTGATAGGTTGAATTAATGTATTATTTTAACAGTGAGTTTGTCATTTTTGTTTTAAAGACAGTGTTATAAATCGAGATTTAACAAAGCGTCACTTAACAGCTATTTACACACATTAATGTCTAAGGCGGTATCTGAACATAATAATGTCCAAATGTATTGCACAGCAATACTGTTAATTTATGTTCGTGGTCCATTGTTATATTTGTAAATTTTTGTAAAATTGTAGTATATTCAAAAGAAATGTTAGGAACCGTAGTTCTGTTTTATGAAGCCAATGTTTTATTATATTTTGAAAAGATTGAAAAAAAATACAGTATGTGAAATTATGACATGTTCCCTTACATATTCCATAGCTGCATAGCTGCAAAATTTCTACAGCATTCTATTATGCTGTTTTTAAAATAAAAATCTGTAAATTAATTTCTTTCTTTCAAAGCTATTCTACAAATTGTAATACTTTAACTGCAGACTTGTTTCTAAACAACTTTTGGTAACACTTTTTATTTGTGTATTTTTTATTACTGGTCTGAAAATTGACCAGCCCTTCTGGCATTTGCCCAGATGGCCAGTCCAACCCGACATGAGTGAAACAATAAAAGATTTGTAGTAATACAGTGTAACAATGAATCGATACAACAGCATGCTTGTTGCACTGTATGCTACATTTTTCAGGAAGGATTACAGTCATACAAGTTTCAGATATCAATTAAATTCAGTAGACATCTAACATAGAATATTACACTATTTAGCACAATAATATCATAAAACGGATAATACTCTTATCAGTGTTAAAATAAACGAAATAGTATATGTTTTATAATTTCACTGTGCCAAACAAAAATACAATGTTCGATGACTATTGAATTTAATTGATGCTGGATGCCGGTCTAGAAAGCAATGCTATTTATTATGAGAATGTGTCTGCATTTAGTGCTTAGTACAGTTGGGGAAATAAAAACAATTGTATGCGCCTACACATAGTAGCTACTGACTTGTATAAAAAGCAAAGGGATCATAAAATGAAGTATTGAGAAATTGCGTAGTCTGCCAAAAAATTGCACACAGATGATCCTCTCGAGGGCGCTGCAGTCAGCTGGGCGGCGTTCGGGAACTGTCAACCAGGAATAGCAGTTGATAGTGTTGGAATTAATATCATATTGATCGAACGACTTCTTACTTATACAAACCGATTATTGGAGTTGGTAAGATATTGTGTTTTGTGTTTATCCCGTGTACAAATGTTTATCCCGTGTTTTGTACACGGGATAGCGTTGTGTTTATCTCATGGCCCGTGTGTTTATCTCATGGCCCGTGTGTGTCCTTCCTCTCGTCGACCTCGGTAACGTTAGTTAGCAAGCTAACTTAGTTGTCTTGCTAACGTTAGCTAGTTTGGCTGCTAGATGACAACCCTACCATGATTGCAAATGGGCCGCTGCTTGCTAGGTAGTCAATAGTTACTGTACTCCAGTAAAATACATTTTATGAGACAGTTGTCTTCGCTTCCAGCTTGTAGTAGCTAGCTAACGTTTAGCTGACATAGCATTAACCAAGGCTGCTAGCGTTAGCAAGCAGGCTAGCTAACTGTTGGTCTAGCTAACGTTACCCTGCTATGCAATGAGCACCCTCTCCACACACTTAGTACCTACGGATTAATAACGTCGTCGACCTATCAACAGGGCGTTTCAGCATTTTGGTCGTAATCACAACTTGTGAAATTCAGTTTCGTGAACATCTTGATCTTTGATAGACACAACTTGCCGTCGTTGTCATGGAGGAGACGAACAGGGAGGCGGTTGCTACGGCCGTGCAGAGAGTGGCAGGGATGCTGCAGCGCTCAGACCAGTTGGACAAAGTGGAGCAGTATCGCCGGCGAGAGGCCCGCAAGAAAGCTTCAGTAGAAGCCCGACTGAAGGTAGAAAATGATGACTCTAAGAAGACATAATACATTCTGTACTGCCATATTATTCATAAAACACTAACTATTGTCTGAATGAGAGCTGTATACTTATTGTAAGTACATGGCTCTGGCCTGAAGAACCTTACATGGTCTGTATCACTCTCCCCAGGCTGCCATCCAGTCCCAGTTGGACGGGGTCCGCACAGGTCTCAGTCAGCTCCACAATGCCCTTGGGGATGTAAAGGACATCCAGAACTCCCTGGCAGACGTTAGTAAGGACTGGAGGCAGAGTATCAACACTATTGAAAACCTCAAAGATGTAAAAGACGCCGTGGTCCAACACAGTCAGCTTGCCTCAGCCGTCGAGAACTTAAAGAATATCTTCTCAGGTACGCTACACAACTACATACCTCAGAGATACCACTTAATTAGAAACTGTTATTGTTGTGTCGCTGTGCATTTGTGTAATTACTGACTGTATTGTTACAATATATTATTAATGTATATCATCACCTTCCTGTGCAGTGCCTGAGATAGTGGCAGACACCCAGGTTCTGATTGAGCAGGCCGAGCTGCTAGAGGCCCACCGTAAACTCATGGATCTGGAGTGTTCGCGGGACGACCTCATGTACGAGCAGTACCGAATGGACAGCAAAAACACTCACGACATGAACCTGATCCGCAACTACTTTGGCGAGGTGCAGGGCCTGTCTGACGATCTGGCCAAGCAGCTGTGGATGGTGCTGCAGCGCGCCATGGGCACGGTGCGCCGTGACCCCACCATGCTGGTCTCAGTGGTGCGCATCATTGAGCGTGAGGAGAAGATCGACCGGCGCATGCTGGACCGCAAAAAGCAGACAGGCTTTATCCCCCCGGGCCGGCCCAAGAGCTGGAAAGAGAAGATGTTTGAAGTGCTGGAAGGCACAGTCACCACACGCATCGAGGGCAGCCAGTCGGTGACGCGTGAGGCAGACAAGATGTGGATGGTGAGGCTGCTAGAGATCACCAGGAAGTACGTACTGGACGACCTGATTGTGGTGAAGAACCTGATGGTGCAGTGCTTCCCACCACACTACAACACCTTTGACAGATTCTTTAAGCTCTACCACAACGCCGTGTCCATGCGGGTGCAGGAGCTGGCTGCAGAAGACCTGGAGGCCAATGAAATTGTGTCCCTCCTCACCTGGGTCCTCAACACATACAAAAGGTATCCTGTCTTGGCCTGTATTCACTGAGTTTCAAAGTAGGAGTGCTGATACAGGATCAGTTTAGCCTTTTAGATAATAGTGAATAAGATTATATGGACAGGGGGAGCCTGATCCTAGATCAGCACGCTTTTTGAATACAGGTGATGTTCTGATCTTCCATCTCTGTGACTGCTGTCGCATCAGTGATAACTGGTCACCAGTCCAATCATAGCTGAGTGCAATATGCAGGAGTTGTAGTACATTAGCTCTGTGCTGCTGCAACCAGTTTAGGCTGCTGAATATCTTTATAGATCTTGTTGTCATAGTTATACCGTTCATTCCATTGTAGGAATATCTTGTTTGAATTTACAATGTGAAGAGTTGAACACTAACGAGAGAGTGGAGGTGGTATTCCATTGTAAAAATGTTGGCCTGCACCATTTTGACCTCTCTCCTCATGTGTCTGTGGAGAGGTAACTTATCTCATGTGTCTGTGGAGAGGTAACTTATCTCGTGTGTGTGGAGAGGTAACTTATCTCATGTGTCTGTGGAGAGGTAACTTATCTCATGTGTCTGTGGAGAGGTAACTTATCTCATGTGTCTGTGGAGAGGTAACTTATCTCATGTGTCTGTGGAGAGGTAACTTATCTCATGTGTCTGTGGAGAGGTAACTTATCTCATGTGTCTGTGGAGAGGTAACTTATCTCATGTGTGTGTGGAGAGGTAACTTATCTCATGTGTCTGTGGAGAGGTAACTTATCTCATGTGTCTGTGGAGAGGTAACTTATCTCATGTGTCTGTGGAGAGGTAACTTATCTCATGTGTCTGTGGAGAGGTAACTTATTTCACTCTCTGTCAAAATCATTCAAATGATATAGAGGCAACATAGTCACGGAAATACTGTTGTACTCTCCTTATATGGGAAGAACTTGTAAGTGCTGCAAAGAGCAATTAACTCAATATTTAAAGCTAAAGTCCCCAGGCACAAGAGGTAGTGCATGGCATGTGATTTGAGCAAAACTGGTGTGGATAATCCAATGAATGCACATCGCATGCAACAACAGAATTGAACAGAGAAAGATTAATGAACAGCTTGGGGATGTAATGTATGCACATTCAAAACACAAAGAACGAGCCGTATATCCAATTATGACTTGAGCATCAGTCTGCTGTGCATTAGGCTACCATGGAAACCACAACCACCGATTGACTGATGCTGTTTCATTATAGATATTCACTCTGATTTTCTGTGAATTTGTGTGTTTCTGAGTACGTGTGTTTGTGTGACTGCTTGTGAGTAGCCTATATTTCTGGGTATCTTTGTATATCATTTATATTCCATATGTCAGGGATTGTCAACTAGATTCAGCCACGGGCCAATTTTTATATTTTTCTGGATGGTCGGGGGGACGGAACATAATTACAAGACATTTGTAGACTGCAATTTGTCCGCAAGAAGCCCAAACATATATAATGTTTGATTTAAACATAGTCATTTCATACCTTGTTTGCATTTGTATACAATCACGTATGTGCACAAGCATGCCATTGTGTTCTGTCTGTAGCTGTCTGTCGGTCTGTTACGTTAAAAGACATGCAACATATGAATTTCCACGAACAGTATAGTACAGTCAGGGTTCTCTTGCAATATTCCCACACCACACTGTGTTTGTTCCAGTGAGGAGATGATGGGCCACCCAGAGCTGCTGACAGAGTATGACATCAACCTGATGGATCCTCTGCTGCCTCAGGAGGTGGTGGATGAGCTGCTCAGCAAATACCTCCAGACCTTCACTGTAAGTCCAGACAACACACTATGATAACAGTGACATACTCTACGACAGCTCTTGTCAGATATACAACCCAGTCTCCGCGTCTGTAAACCTGGATTTGCCATTCGAAGTCTTTACAAGGGAATCCGCCTTTAATGAAATGTTTCATGAATTGTTAAAGACAAAGTTAACAGGGCTCTGGCTGACCCTCTCTCACCCTTCAACAGTCCAACATCACTGGCTGGCTGCGCAAGGCTCTGGAGACAGACAAGAAGGACTGGTTTAAAGAGACAGAACCAGAGGCGGATCAAGACGGGTACTACCAGACCACCCTCCCTGCCATCGTCTTCCAGGTATAACCAGTATCCACCTCTGGGACATCACTCTGAGTCCAGTTGTGGGTTAGAGATTAAGTGGACTAGTTGCTACTATAGTAAGGTTACTATACCAGACAATGTGTATATAACAAAATTGGGATCTTAGAATTGGTTGAATAAATACTCACTAGTGTGTACTTTAAGTCTATTGGAAGGGGGGGTCATCATCTGACGTGTTTGTTCTTCTGTCCTCATCAGATGTTTGAGCAGAATCTCCAAGTGGCAGCCCAGATCAATGAGACATTCAAAGAGCAGGTCCTGAAGCTCTGTTTAAAGCAGATGAATTCATTTCTCGTCAGGTAACAAGGGTTTCATAATGTTGTGTTAGTAATTGTGTAGTGTTTAGTTGTTTACATTGATGGCAGTAAAGGTGCGTTA
The DNA here is from genome assembly GCF_036934945.1 of Oncorhynchus masou masou. Classification (NCBI taxonomy): domain Eukaryota; kingdom Metazoa; phylum Chordata; class Actinopteri; order Salmoniformes; family Salmonidae; genus Oncorhynchus; species Oncorhynchus masou. The sequence continues at coordinate 26,077,013 of NC_088214.1, read as the reverse complement.
CAAGGCATTCCATCCGTGATATACTGTATTTGACATCTACAATTGTTTTGTATTTCTGTTCAGGTACAGGGAAGAGGCGATTGCCTACAAGGAGGACCACTTGAGAGACCGGCAGCTCCCTCAGTGCTACGTCCAATACATGATCGCCATTATAAACAACTGTCATACATTCAAGTGAGTCCCGTTGACATTTCTCTGTAAATATTTCAGTCTCTAACCTAATGTGGCTAATGTGTACCTAACCATACCTCTGCCCCTAGGGAGTCTATTAACAGTCTAAAGAAGAAATACTTTAAATCTATGGAGCCCACCCAGAATGACGCTGCCATAGAGAAGACCCTGAACGACGTGGCCAAAGATGGCTGCCAGTTTCTATTGGATGAAGTCTTCCTAGATTTGGAGGTCAGAACTTAGTCTAATATTTATAGACTGTCAGAATGTTTGCCATGAATCCGGTTATGTTGAATGTAGATTCTGTGGTAACATTCCATGGTTTTGATTTCTACAGCATCATCTCAATGAGTTGCTGACCAGGAAGTGGTTGACTGGGACCCATGCAGTGGACACGATCTGTGTGACAGTCGAGGATTACTTCAACGATTTCGCCAAGATCAAGAAGCCTTTCAATACGGTACATGGCGAAATCAATCAATTGATATCATCATATCAAATTAAAGGCTTGGCGAATTGATTGCTATGGAGAAATCCATACCGAGAGCAGTTTGGCATGTACATCCTGTGTATGTGACTGAGTGTGTTGTGTGATATGTTTAGGAGATGACCAGCGAGGCCCATCGCAGGGTGGTGGTGGAGTATATCAAGGCTGTGATGCAGAAACGGATCACCTTCAAGAACGCAGATGAGAGGAGGGAGGGAGCAGACAGGATGATTAAGGAGGCTGAGCAGTTCAAGTTCCTCTTCAGGAAACTCACTGCTGTGAGTGGTTTTATTTCAACTTGCTACTGGAAGATTTTTTCCCCCCTAAAGAAATCTGGATTAGAAACCACTGGCATCTTGATTCCTTTTTTTTAGTCAATTATAACCCTGGTCCTCCAGTACCCCAACGGTACACATGTGTTTTGTAACCCTGGACAAGCACACCTGATTCAACTAGTCAAATAATCATCAAGTACTCATTGAGCTGAATGAGGTGTGTTTGTCAAGGCCTACAAAGAAACTGTAGGACCAGGTTTGGGAAACACTGAATTAGTCCTAAATTCCCTGACTCTTGATTTACTGTACGTTTCATTCCTTCAGTCATTTGATGTAATGAAGACTACTTCTCTGTTCATTTCATCCACTGTTACAGTAATGAGTATATATAGTGTGTGTTTGTAATGCTTTAAGTTATTGTCTCTGTCTTCTTCCAGGGTGAGGAGACTGACCGGCTGTGTGATGCCATCGCTGCTATAGCCGAGGTGTTCAAACTCACAGACCCCTCCCTGCTCTACCTGGAGGTCTCCACGCTGGTGTCCAAATACCCTGACATCAGGTCAGATCATACCTCACTGAACACACAGGCTAGATGGGTATCATGGTTTTCGATAGAACAATTTTGGCAGTAGAAGTTACTCCAGACGTATACAATGTTTCGTTACAACTATAGATTTTTTTATGATAGCCATTGCTATCATAGGTGTCTGATTGTGTCTGTCCTCTGTTGGCCCATAGGGAGGAGCACATCGTGGCCTTACTGGCGATGAGAGGGGATGCCAGCCGAGATATGAAGCAGATGATCATGGAGACACTGAACCAGAATAAGCCTACCTACGCAGGGATCACCCAGCCCATCTTCAAGGACATCACCGTCCCCACCGTGACCATGACCTCCATGTCCTCCTCTATGGCCGCCACTGCCAACAAACTGCTGAAATAACCAGTCTGGAGAGATACACCTGAGTCGTATTCATTCGTGCACAACGTAGCAAAATGTTTTGCAACAGAAAACGAAAACAAGCATTCCTTGTTGGACAAGTTCGGATAGTCCCTCCCTGTTTCAGTTGTTTTTTGTTTGGTGCCTCGAGATTACGACCCTGGCTCACAAGGCACGAAGAAAAGAGACTGCAGAAAATCACCGAATCCAGATTTGTCACTTTTTGCACTTGTAAATCCGATTCCACTGACATCCAGTGAAAGGCTTGGACTGTAGTCCTTAAGGATCTGTAAGGATATGATACTTGATGAAACAACCGTCGAACACTAACAAGCGGTTTTGTTACTGAAATGGGACTCACCACCCACCCCTCCATGTACAATGAACAGAAATTGTTCCAGTAAGAAACTTTGTCAGTGCGTGATGCTGAATGTCTGTTAGAACATCTATTAAATAAATCCTTTCCCCTGTCAGTCTGTTTTCCTAATTTACTCTTCTGTCAGGGAGAGGTGTTAACATGCTGAAACATGCCAACCTACTGTACAGTGCACTCACACATGGAAACCCTGAATTGGTTGGCTGAGCTAATTTGAGGCCTGTTGTGAAAAAGCTTCAGTTAAGACATTACTTTGCAGAAGCACCTGTCTGCCTGCCCTACTGCATCCTTCCTCACAATACGATTGAGATCTCCTTCATTAATCTTGCTCCCTCTCCGCCTGTGACTGTTGCAGCCTCTTGATTTAAGAGGTATGGGTACTCTCCTCTTTCCCTTCCTGCATAATATCTCTAAATGTTTAATCAGGCTGCACGCTATCTGTTGTGACTAACCGAGCAGCGGAAGGGGAAAGGCACAAATAGCCAGAGGGGACACATCACCCTGGGTAGGGTAGCACAGCCTAGTGGAAGGAGAGGGGGGAACCACAGTGACAGCTGCAGGGGAGGGGTGGGGCCAGTTTTTCAGTGGTGTTAGTAATCAATCAATCAAATTTATATAGCCCTTCGTACATCAGCTGATATCTCAAAGTGCTGTACAGAAACCCAGGCTAAAACCCCAAACAGCAAGCAATGCAGGTGTAGAAGCACGGTGGCTAGGAAAAACTCCCTAGAAAGGCCAAATCTAGGAAGAAACCTAGAGAGGAACCAGGCTATGAGGGATGGCCCAGTCCTCCTCTGGCTGTGCCGGGTGGCGATTATAACAGAACATGGCCAAGATGGGGCGGCAGGGTAGCCTAGTGGTTAGAGCGTTGGACTATTAACCGGAAGGTTGCAAGTTCAAACCCCTGAGCTGACAAGGTACAAATCTGTCGTTCTGCCCCTGAACAGGCAGTTAACCCACTGTTCCTAGGCCGTCATTGAAAATAAGAATTTGTTCTTTAACTGACTTGCCTGGTGAAATAAAGGTAAAATAAAAAAATGTTCATAAATGACCAGCATGGTCAAATAATAATAACCACAGGCAGAACAGTTGAAACTGGAGCAGCAGCACGGCCAGGTGGACTGGGGACAGCAAGGAGTCATCATGCCAGGTAGTTCTGAGGCATGGTCCTAGGACTCAGGTCCTCTGAGAGAAAGAGAGAATTAGAGAGAGCATACTTAAATTCACACAGGACACCGGATAAGACAGGAGAAGTACTCCAGATATAACAAACTGACCCGAGCCCCCCGACACAAACTACTGCAGCATAAATACTGGAGGCTGAGACAGGAGGGGTCAGGAGACACTGTGGCCCCATCTGATGATACCCTCTGACAGGGCCAAACAGGAAGGATATAACCTCACCCACTTTGCCAAAGCACAGCCCCCACACCACTAGAGCGATATCTTCAACCACCAATTTACCATCCTGAGACAAGGCCGAGTATAGCCCACAAAGATCTCCGCCACGGCACAACCCAAGGGGGGGCACCAACCCAGACAGGAAGATCACATCAGTGACTCAACCCACTCAAGTGACACACCCCTCCTAGGGATGGCATGAAAGAGCACCAGTAAGCCAGTGACTCAGCCCCTGTAATAGGGTTAGAGGCAGAGAATCCCAGTGGAAAGAGGGGAACCGGCCAGGCAGAGACAGCAAAGGCGGTTCGTTGCTCCAGAGCCTTTCCATTCACCTTCACACTCCTGGGCCAGACTACACTCAATCATATGACCCACTGGAGAGATGAGTCTTCAGTAAAGACTTAAAGGTTGAGACCGAGTACTGGGCTGAACGTTGCAGATAGAAAGGCCATGAATAATAATCTCATAATGCTAACAGACTGTGTCTGGTCAACAGGGTTTCACTGGCTTCAGTCATGAGGGTTTCACTGGCTTCAGTCATGATCTAAATAGGCTACAACATATGAATTTAAGTGACAAAGGAAGCATGCTCAATGCATTTGGTATACAGAATACATTTTCAAATGGTTGGCAGGACAATTCTGTTTTCTGCTTGTTACATTGACTTATTGTCAATGTAGTGAAATAAGTAATAGCCTTAGTTATATCTAGATGTCTCTGGCTTCCACATTTTACTATGCTGATGAAATAAGATTTCTTCCTCGACATTGACATAGTTCTATGCAATGTTGAAATACAGAAACCCCTCTTTCTGATCAGTATTATTTTCAACCTGGACTCAATATCAAAAAACAACCTTACTGCTCCTACTATAAATACTATTCTCATCAAGTACAACATTGATATCTACACTTGACATACACTGCCACCTTCTGGCTGGTGACAGTACAGTACATAATTGATTTGACCCGGGACAAGTGAAAAACATTAATACAATAGTCAAAAGCATTGTTCAATGGAGATAACACTGAAAATACCTTAGATATTCAAAATATTCAAAGGATAAAAACACTGAAGAATTTATTTTGCCAACACAATATACACTGAACAAAATTATTAATACATGTAAAGTGTTGGTCCCATGTTTCCTGAGCTGAAATAGAAGATCCCTGAAATGCTCCATACACACAAAAAGTTTATTTCTCAAGATTTTGTGCACAATTCTTTTTTTACATTCCTGTTAGTGAGCATTTCTCCATTACCAAGATAAACCATCCACTTGGATTATGTCAGGTGTGACATATCAAAAAGCTGATTAAACAGCATGATCATTACACAGGTACACCTTGTGCTGGGGACAAAAGACCACTCTAAAATGTGTCGTTTGTCACAATGCTACAGATGTCTCAAGTTGAAGGCACATGCAATTGGCATGCTGACTGCAGAAGTGTCCACGAGAGCGGTTGACAGAAAATGTAATGTTCATTTCTCTACCTTAAGCCGCCTCCGAGATGTTAGAGAATTTGGCAATGAGTCCAACCAGCCTCAACCGCAGACCACGTGTATGTCATCGTGTGGGGTAGCGGTTTGCTGATGTCAAAGTTGTGAACAGAGTGCCCCATGGTGATGACGGGGTTATGGTTTGGGCATAAACTACGGACAACCAATACAACTGCATTTTATCGATTTGAATGCACAGAAATACTGTGACAATATGCTGAGGCCCATTTCTTTTAAGGTATCTGACTAACGGCTGCATATCGGTATTCCCAGTCATGTACAATCCATACATTAGGACCAAATGTATTTATTTAAATAGACTGATTTCCTCATATGAACTGTAACTCATTAAAATGTTTGAAATTGCATTTATTTTTGTTCATTATAGTATGGGTTTCTCGCCATATAAAAAAAGATAAACTTAGCTGTTTGATTGCTACCAACTTAACTGAAAAAATTTCTGGTAGCTTAATTTCGCACAGGAAGGAGCTATTGTATTCTTCCCTTTCAGTAACTACATGTTAACATTTAGTAATACAGTCATCGCATCAGAGGTAACAATACCTTAATCTACAGCACAGCATCTTTAACTATAGAGAAGTTAAACAAATACAACCCAAGCTTGATAGTCTATTTTTCCACTCAACTTTAATGTTCTTTATCAAAATAAAGATATTCATTAAAATAAAGTCAACAACTAGGCCTCTGAAATCCAATACAAAATGCTTAAAAAAACAAACCCTGAAAAGCTGCTTACAGAAAAGTAGAGGATATGTTCCACTTTATAAAAGTGATTTTACCTAAATGTAATTTCAAATAGTTTACATATTTTTTGCCTGTGTTTGGAAAACAGAAGTTATTCTGTATAGTCGTCAATCATACAGGTAAGGTATGTGTGTGAAGTTAGCCCCTTACTGCTGTGCACAAATATAGACTTACATGCATAATACAACCTCCTTGCTGCATGAGAAAGGAGGAATATGGCACATACATTCTGACAACAAAGAGCTGGACACGCTCCTGCCTGTTTGTGTAGGCCACACATTCAACAGGTACAGTACATGCATGGCGGTAGGACGAGGGACCATTGATTCTGTAGCCCAATCCAAACATCAAACCTTAGATCAGGAAGTATTGTATAGGTGAAGGCAATATGGCAAGAGCACCACTTGGCGCATCAGAAGGCTCAGGTAAAGCTTTCACCATTGATTTCATCTATCCAATGCATTCAGATTTCCAAAGTGGCTCGGGTGATTTTGGATCGACCCAAGTGCCTAGGGGTGGGTGGGGGGGGTTGATTTGGACCTCAATAAATCTCTTCCTTGAGGAGAGACGCTCAAGGGATACAACCACAAGAGTCCTCTCATTGCCTGAGAGCATGAGGGACATGACCCACCCACATACACACAAATTAGTGCATTATTGCCCCCATGAAACAAACCAAAACAGCAGCAGCATTAACATCATGAATGAGACATGATTGATTTAATACACACTTCACATTATATCAAGTGGTAACAAACGGCAATAAAACTTTTTTTCGTACAAAATTTACCTCAAATGGAATACCATTAGCGTGTAAAACAAATCAAATACAGGGTATTTATGGTACAGTCAGCATATTCTGTCAAAAACCTAATTATGTCATACATACTTTATCTTATAAACCATGCATCTTTTCTCTGCTTTATCACAATCCCCAAAAAATAAGAGCGTGAGGTTCTTCACATATTTTGTTCTCACATGAATAAAATTAAAATTAGCTGGTTAACAACTAGCTGCTTTGAAACTGTATCTTGCATTTTGAACACCTATGAGATAATACAAAAAAGTAAGAAACTAATTGAAAAGTACTAAAAAGACCTGCTTTGAAATGTGGATATAACAACCTTCAGTCAATCCATTAATCCTTATTAAATGCAAATTTACCACCGCACCATTTCAAGACGTGGTTCTCTTTCTTTAAAGTAATAGACTAGTCTGGAAACGTGAGCCTGTCTTGTACTTGTCTCCAGGGCAAAATACCACCGTCCTCTGAAAAGTCTGAGAATGATACAGGATTCCATTCTCTGCTGAGAAACAAGTCCGGATATTTGCAAAGTAATACAATTGGTGAAAAACTCAACCCACGAAAACATTTTCTGGAATCTTTACTGTAGTGAGAAAAAAAGCATTGCCTTGGTCCCCTCATGTCAGTCAGTTTGGTCTGCTTCAAAGAAGTGAGGGGCCATGTACTTCAGCCGAAAGTCACCTGAAACACACACACACACACACAGGAGTGTGTCAGTGTCGCGTGCCCAACAAGTAACCTAAAGAAATGTGATGTCCATAGTCTATGCTAGTCTTTCAGATTCAGAGTCAGTCCTATCAAAACATGTTTTAACATTTGGCCTGGGTATTTAATAGAGCTCATTCAGACAATCCAGCTTCAGACATAAAAAAATGTTGGACAGTGCAAAACACAGTGGACAAAAAAAAACAAACAGGTTAACAAATAAAGCTTTGCCTTCCTATGCTGAAACTAAGGATGAGGAATCTCTGAGAGACTTCACCTCCTCTCTCTGCCACTAGCCTGGCCAATATTACCTTGCTGCCCGGCGTCCATGGAGGGCTGTTTGCAGTCCTGGGCATAATGCCCGCTTAGCCCACAGTTATAGCAAGAGACGTTGGCACTGCTCTTCATCGTGCCCGTGCTCAGTCCCAGTCCCAACGAGGAGAACATGGGAGTGTAGAAGCTGTTGAAGGGAGCAGCTGCCATCTGCTGCAGGTTGTAACCAGCCTGGGTGGCCAGCATGTGGTGGGAGTGGCGTGGAGGTGGCGTGGAGGTGGGGGTGGCCGTGTGAGGTGGAGGGAGGTAGAAAGGTAGCTGGGTGGTGGCGTTGCTCTGGTGTTGGACCAGGCAAAGGTGGCTGGGATATCCAGTGCTGCACATGGATGGGAGGTGGAAGAGAGGGAGGTGGGCATTGCTGAAGACCTGGCGCCTCAGCTGGGGAGGGAAGGAGAAGTTGGGGCTGGGGGCGGTAGAGTGGCTATTACCACAGCTGCCACGGCAACCACAGGAATTGCAGCTCATCTGCTGTTGCTGTGGAGGGAGGGCCTGCTGCTGGGCCTGGGCCTGCCCTGCTGCCACCCAAGAGCTGCTGCAGGAGGCACCATCTCCCTGGGCCGTGCTGTGGATGAGGGTCAGGGCTGGGCTGGCCACGGTGCCGGGGGTGTGAGTGGGGACGGCTGGGGGCAGAGTGGCCTGAACCTGGCCGATTGCAGCTGGGGTGACAGTGGCCACTGAGGAGGGTGTCACGGAGGTAGGGGTGGGTAGGCTGGTGGGCGCAGCCAGGGCTTGAGTCCTGGTGCTAGGGTCAGGGAGAGAGGCTGCTAGGGGTAGGGTGGCGGTGGAGGCTGGGTCAGTGCTGGTGTATGCTGGCCTCAGGGGGCACACGTGGAAGGTCAGGGGGATGACACTGATGGCGCTCATTGGGGGCTGGTGATGGGGGTTAGTGCTTCTACTCTCTGGGTTGGTAGGGGTCATATAACACTGGGGCTTTAGGTGAATGCTGGATCCTGCATTGGCTAGCTGAGGTGAGCTCAGGGGGGCAGACACGTGCCTCTGCCTCTCAGGGTCTCCCAGGGAAGCTTGGCTTGGGATGGACACCTGAGGAACCATGGAGGTGGTCCCAGTCAGGGCCCCATCTGCTGGTGAACCGTCCCCCGGCTGTGGAGGGACCATGACCGTCCTGTCTGGCATGGTTCGCCCATTCTGGACCGTCATTGATAGAGTGTGTACACTCAGGGGACTGCCAGTGTAGGATGTCTCTTCTCTGTAGGGGACAGGGACTATAGCGTGTACAGTAGCTACAACTTCCCCTCTGCTGTGATCACTCGCCCTCTTCTCCTGGACAGAGTGGTCTGAGTAACTCTCGGCAGTGTCTGGGGGAGAGAAGCTATCATTAAAAAGTCATCTTGAGTTTCAAAAGCACTAAAGACTCCAATGTCATGGTCCGGTTTCTCAGAACCAGTTAAAGCCTTGTCCTTGACTAAAATGGAGAATCTCCAATGAAAGTGCTATTTAGTTCAGGACTAGGATTAAACCCCATGAGTTCCAGACAGAAAAGAGAGGGGGGCAGACAGGGTTTAGAGGGGCCACTCACCTCTCTCGTCCTCCAGGTCCTCATTATCCAGGCTCTCATGTGCCTCGTGCTGGGGACTGGAGGGAGTACTGGAGCTATCGGACCACATGTCTCTATACCTGTTCTGGACCGGCTCTACAGTGGTAAAGGAACACACAACATACATGTTGTTATAATGTTAATTGTTAAGCTGGAAAACAAATAGGGTAGGCTATTGCCACACCCATTGGTTACTTCCTCTTACTGGCACCCTGTCTGGTCATGTGTGTTGACTGTGGTCTGATGAAGCTGCTGGGGATGTAGCCTTTAGCCCCATTACTTCTCCTTCCACCAGGTCTTCTTCTGCTCTTTTTTTCTGGGGTGAAAGCCCATTTCTCATCTGTGTTCTGAAGAGTGAGGAGGTCATTTAACACCCTAAACAGATTCAAATGAGTATTATCGAAACAAAAAAAATAACAAATGCCAGTCAGCAGTATACAGCACATAGACAGTCCTCCACTGCCAACCTACCAGCGTCTCTAATGGCCAGGCCAGAGAGAGAAAGGAGAGGCCAGTGCGACTGACCTGATGTGGGTCTGGCCTACAGGTCATGATGCCTGGTTTCCTCCTCCTCATCACTCCATTGTGCTCTGCGTGAACAGCAGGCCTCTGGCTCTCACTCTGGCTGCTCTTTGTCATCAGTGTGCTGTAAAGTGAAAGCAGGGATCCTCTTAGTATAACCCATCAGTGCATCAGACACAAGGTCACAAGTCTTGGACTGAACAGATAGAGCTCTTACCCCTGGCCTAGGCTCTTGCTGCTGCACGCCGCCTGATGCCTTAGGTTCTCACCACCTATGTCTGGGTGAGGGAGAGGAGAATGACGAGAGAGAAGTACTAGTGAACTTCAACTACAAGCAATGAATATCTGTCTCTACGAAATAGCCATTTACAAATACGGTGTCATTTCAACCCCACAAAGAATGACAGACATGCTAAATAAATCATTACTCTGCCTAAAGACAATATAACTAATACAAAACAGCACACACACCATGGTCCTGACTGGATGGCTCAGTGCAGTCTTCTTTAAAGTGCTCAGGTGCCTTACAGGTCTTTCCAGGAGGTACTGTGTTATCTGGGTAGGAGAGACCGGATGGTGAGATATTAGGGAATGTGCGACGAGACCTCCTGCCGACACATCACAGCTTTTCCACGTCTCTAACAAAAGAAATACACTCTTGGTTTATGAATTTCTGTGGTCAATTTGATGCAGCTGTGTGAAACCAACCAGCAATGGATGCTTGAGGAAACTTTCTCAAAAATAATTTCACTTAGTCAATTTATAATGGCTGGGGTTTCATGTGGTAAAACAGCCTCCTGGCCCTGCAGCTATGCTGAGAAGTGTTCACTGTGAAGCTGGGTTTATTCTCTAAGCTTGCCACCAAGCAGTGCGTGTCGTATTTCTGGAGTATTTACATGTCCCCTGGTAGCACTACTGAAACATGGCTCAGGGCGATGTCAAAGGAAGTGAAACATATGGAGTTAGGATGACTGAGAAGATGTTCATTGGTACGATTAGTCATTAGGAACCGACCAGATCAATCCACATACAAATTATTTGAGAAGAGAGGGGTAATTGTGCTCCGAGGTCCAAGGTATCCCTAACCAATCATGTGGATGGTTCATGTAGACATGCATTCCTGTAAAGGTCAGTGGAGCATATGATATCTCACCTCCCTGAAGGCTGAGACCGGGGCACAGACACTTACAGTGGCTGCAGTGGGGGAGGAGGAACCTGCAGACCTCTCGTCTCTGCCTGAAGGCATCTGGGGCTGACAGAAGCATCTCCCTGTCACAGTGTAGAGAGATGGGGGGGGGGGGGGGGGGGGTTAGAGATAACATTATACAGAGGGAAAGAGAAAGAGGGAGAGAGAAGGTGACTTGGAAATTGAAATTTCATGTGTACAATCACCTGTTGTATACTAGTACATCAAACAGCAAGGTATGGTTATGGTACACTTCGAGTGGGAAGTCAAAGTGCTGGTGGGGCTTGAATGGGAGTGGAAGGGCGGAAAAAGTGATCCCATCCATATCTGTAAAGGATGGCCAGCGAATCCCTCTGGTAATGACATCATCACCATTGACCTAGATATCATTGCCTGGGTTCTATGGTTCTGACATATGTGAAGCCCGCGGTTCTTCACCATAACTGACAACACTGGAAATTATGGAAGCGTTGGTGATAATAACTAGAGGGTAGACTACTCTACTTTCTGCACAATATTGAGGCTTGAGAGTAAAGCAACATGTAAAAAAAGGTAACAGGAAAGTGCTTGAGCTTCAGGTATTAATTTCAATAGAAAGCTAGCAGAAAGAGAGACTTTGCAACCATGGAGAGGTAAATACTTGCCTATTTATGGAAAATTCCATCGATAAACTATTTGGTCCTATCACAGTTTACTTACTTACATACTAACGGCATTGCCTACTCCAGAAGATTTGTTTTTAAAAACATATGAGCAAAACATATTTCATTCTGTTTGGAATGCGAAGCCAGACAAAATTAAACTTTCCTATTTATTTTTTTATTTTCCAACTAATTGAAAATTAAATGTGGCTTAAGGTATCGCCCTTTCTTAAACAAGCCATACAAAGCTGGTTACAATTTCAGTTTTATCCTCCAGAAAAGATAGAACAAATATTACAACAAATGTTATGGTTAAACTCAAATATATTGATTAATAAGAAAAACATTATTTCATGGTATTATATTTATTAACGACATTATGAATAGAAATGGAGGATATGTTATGTCACATATGCAGTTATCGAAAATATATGGGAATATTTGCTCAATCCAAACTTACAACTAACTGATTGCAGCACTTCCACAAAAATGGAGGAGGCAAGTGGAAAAGGGAGAAGCTGCGGAACGTGTTTGCCTGCCATATATTAGATACAAATTGGCTGAAAGGAACTGGCATAAATAGAACAATATACCAGTTTCATCTGAGGACAAAACTGTTGACAGCTGCACCATACAGGTTGCAAAATATATGGGAGGAGATTTGATGTTCCAATTCCATGGCACATGGTTTATGAATTGGTACAAAAAAAACTACACTTGATTCAACACTTTTTCAACAAAAGTTTTTCAAATAAATGATTATATACAATTCTTGCCACCAACAGAATGCTATATATATATATATATAATACAACAATCTCAGCTCTGTAGGTTTTGTTGCAAACAGACAAAATCAATAGATCACTTATTCTGGTATTGCCACTATGTAGCTTGTTTCTGGTCACAGGTTCAGGAATGGGTAAAAAAAAAATAAACAAATCACAACATTCACTTAAAATTAACCTTACAAATAGCAGTGTTGGGCGATCTAGAAAGCCATAGACAATCAATAAATAATATAATAATACTCGCAGGAAAGGTTTTCATCTTTAGCTCACAATCTGTGGATAATATACTATTAGAAAGATTAAAAAATGTTGTAAAACATCACAGAACAATTGAAAAATATATGGCATATGGAAACCAAACAAGAGCGGTCTATGCTGATAGGTGGGATGGGCTGAGAGGGTGGTCTATGCTGATAGGTGGGATGGGCTCATGTTCCGGGTTGGAGCGAGCGGTCGCATCTACACTTCGGTCCGCAGGTAGTATAACTTTTCATTACATTTTCATTACATTTCACATTATAGTACAACGGTTTGATTTGTCTAATCTTAGCAATTTCTTCTTAGCTAGCTACATAGCCGTCTTCGTATCAAAGATAATTGCGTAATTATTGTATTTCGTCGTCCTAACGTAGTCTACACTGCTATCTGCCCAGCAGCTAGCTAACGAATACCAGCACTGTAGAAACTATTCACTCAACTGAACGACTCGATTAGTGTAGTGTTAGCTAGCTACATAGTTGTCTTTGCTGTCTTCGTATCCAAGATAATTGTGTAGTTTAGAGTGTGTAGACTTAGAGTGATTATCTTAATTTACCGAGGTTAGCTAGCCAGCTATTTGTCGTCCTTAACGTAGGAGATACTGCTAGCTAGCTAGCCAACAGCTAGCCAACGTCTACCGAATAGAACTTCAACAACCCGGTCAATATTCCGCTTCGCTCCACAGGTAGTATCACATTTTCATTTCACTTCATTACAGTACAACGGTTTGATTTGTTTGATCGTAGCTAGCTAGCTACATAGCCGTCTTTGTATCTAAGACAATTGTGTAGTCTAGAGTGATTTTCTAGGTTAGCTAGCCAGCTATTGTCGTTCTTTTAACGTAACGTAACGTAATCAACACTGCTAGCTAGCCAGCTAGCCCCCGAATAGCAGCACTGTAGAAACTATTACACTCGACGGAACGACTTGATTAGTGTAGTGTCAACAACGCAGCCACTGCCAGCTAGCCTACAAAGTCAACAACGCAGCCACTACCAGCTAGCCTACTCCAGCAGTACTGTATCATTTCAATCATTTTAGTCAATAAGATTCTTGCTACGTAAGCTTAACTTTCTGAACATTCGAGATGTGTAGTCCACTTGTCATTCCAATCTCCTTTGCATTAGCGTAGCCTCTTCTGTAGCCTGTCAACTATGTGTCTATCTATCCCTGTTCTCTCCTCTCTGCACAGACCATACAAACGCTCCACACCGCGTGGCCGCGGCCACCCTAATCTGGTGGTCCCAGCGCACACGAGCCACGTGGAGTTCCAGGTCTCCGGTAGCCTCTGGAACTGCCGATCTGCGGCCAACAAGACAGAGTTCATCTCAGCCTATGCCTCCCTCCAGTCCCTCGACTTCTTGGCACTGACGGAAACATGGATCACCACAGATAACACTGCTACTCCTACTGCTCTCTCTTCGTCCGCCCACGTGTTCTCGCACACCCCGAGAGCTTCTGGTCAGCGGGGTGGTGGCACCGGGATCCTCATCTCTCCCAAGTGGTCATTCTCTCTTTCTCCCCTTACCCATCTGTCTATCGCCTCCTTTGAATTCCATGCGGTCACAGTTACCAGCCCTTTCAAGCTTAACATCCTTATCATTTATCGCCCTCCAGGTTCCCTCGGAGAGTTCATCAATGAGCTTGATGCCTTGATAAGCTCCTTTCCTGAGGACGGCTCACCTCTCACAGTCCTGGGCGACTTTAACCTCCCCACGTCTACCTTTGACTCATTCCTCTCTGCCTCCTTCTTTCCACTCCTCTCCTCTTTTGACCTCACCCTCTCACCTTCCCCCCCTACTCACAAGGCAGGCAATACGCTCGACCTCATCTTTACTAGATGCTGTTCTTCCACTAACCTCATTGCAACTCCCCTCCAAGTTTCCGACCACTACCTTGTATCCTTTTCCTTCTCGCTCTCATCCAACACTTCCCACACTGCCCCTACTCGGATGGTATCGCGCCGTCCCAACCTTCGCTCTCTCTCCCACGCTACTCTCTCCTCTTCCATCCTATCATCTCTTCCCTCTGCTCAAACCTTCTCCAACCTATCTCCTGATTCTGCCTCCTCAACCCTCCTCTCTTCCATTTCTGCATCCTTTGACTCTCTATGTCCCCTATCCTCCAGGCCGGCTCGGTCCTCCCCTCCCGCTCCGTGGCTCGACGACTCATTGCGAGCTCACAGAACAGGGCTCCGGGCAGCCGAGCGGAAATGGAGGAAAACTCGCCTCCCTGCGGACCTGGCATCCTTTCACTCCCTCCTCTCTACATTTTCCTCCTCTGTCTCTGCTGCTAAAGCCACTTTCTACCACTCTAAATTCCAAGCATCTGCCTCTAACCCTAGGAAGTTCTTTGCCACCTTCTCCTCCCTCCTGAATCCTCCTCCCCCTCCCCCCTCCTCCCTCTCTGCAGATGACTTCGTCAACCATTTTGAAAAGAAGGTCGACGACATCCGATCCTCGTTTGCTAAGTCAAACGACACCGCTGGTTCTGCTCACACTGCCCTACCCTGTGCTCTGACCTCTTTCTCCCCTCTCTCTCCAGATGAAATCTCGCTTCTTGTGACGGCCGGCCGCCCAACAACCTGCCCGCTTGACCCTATCCCCTCCTCTCTTCTCCAGACCATTTCCGGAGACCTTCTCCCTTACCTCGCTCATCAACTCATCCCTGACCGCTGGCTACGTCCCTTCCGTCTTCAAGAGAGCGAGAGTTGCACCCCTTCTGAAAAAACCTACACTCGATCCCTCCGATGTCAACAACTACAGACCAGTATCCCTTCTTTCTTTTCTCTCCAAAACTCTTGAACGTGCCGTCCTTGGCCAGCTCTCCCGCTATCTCTCTCAGAATGACCTTCTTGATCCAAATCAGTCAGGTTTCAAGACTAGTCATTCAACTGAGACTGCTCTTCTCTGTATCACGGAGGCGCTCCGCACTGCTAAAGCTAACTCTCTCTCCTCTGCTCTCATCCTTCTAAACCTATCGGCTGCCTTCGATACTGTGAACCATCAGATCCTCCTCTCCACCCTCTCCGAGTTGGGCATCTCCGGCGCGGCCCACGCTTGGATTGCGTCCTACCTGACAGGTCGCTCCTACCAGGTGGCGTGGCGAGAATCTGTCTCCTCGCCACGCGCTCTCACCACTGGTGTCCCCCAGGGCTCTGTTCTAGGCCCTCTCCTATTCTCGCTATACACCAAGTCACTTGGCTCTGTCATAACCTCACATGGTCTCTCCTATCATTGCTATGCAGACGACACACAATTAATCTTCTCCTTTCCCCCTTCTGATGAACAGGTGGCGAATCGCATCTCTGCATGTCTGGCAGACATATCAGTGTGGATGACGGATCACCACCTCAAGCTGAACCTCGGCAAGACGGAACTGCTCTTCCTCCCGGGGAAGGACTGCCCGTTCCATGATCTCGCCATCACGGTTGACAACTCCATTGTGTCCTCCTCCCAGAGCGCTAAGAACCTTGGCGTGATCCTGGACAACACCCTGTCGTTCTCAACTAACATCAAGGCGGTGGCCCGTTCCTGTAGGTTCATGCTCTACAACATCCGCAGAGTACGACCCTGCCTCACACAGGAAGCGGCGCAGGTCCTAATCCAGGCACTTGTCATCTCCCGTCTGGATTACTGCAACTCGCTGTTGGCTGGGCTCCCTGCCTGTGCCATTAAACCCCTACAACTCATCCAGAACGCCGCAGCCCGTCTGGTGTTCAACCTTCCCAAGTTCTCCCACGTCACCCCGCTCTCTCCACTGGCTTCCAGTTGAAGCTCGCATCCGCTACAAGACCATGGTGCTTGCCTACGGAGCTGTGAGGGGAACGGCACCGCAGTACCTCCAGGCTCTGATCAGGCCCTACACCCAAACAAGGGCACTGTGTTCATCCACCTCTGGCCTGCTCGCCTCCCTACCACTGAGGAAGTACAGTTCCCGCTCAGCCCAGTCAAAACTGTTCGCTGCTCTGGCCCCCCAATGGTGGAACAAACTCCCTCACGACGCCAGGACAGCGGAGTCAATCACCACCTTCCGGAGACACCTGAAACCCCACCTCTTTAAGGAATACCTAGGATAGGATAAAGTAATCCCTCTCACCCCCCCCTTAAATGATTTAGATGCACTATTGTAAAGTGGCTGTTCCACTGGATGTTATAAGGTGAATTCACCAATTTGTAAGTCGCTCTGGATAAGAGCGTCTGCCAAATGACTTAAATGTAAATGCAAAAATGGGCTGAGAGGGTGGTCTATGGTGATAGGTGGGATGGGCTGAGAGGGTGGTCTATGGTGATAGGTGGGATGGGCTGAGAGGGTGGTCTATGGTGATAGGTGGGATGGGCTGAGAGGGTGGTCTATGCTGATAGGTGGGATGGGCTGAGAGGGTGGTCTATGCTGATAGGTGGGATGGGCTGAGAGGGTGGTCTATGCTGATAGGTGGGACGAGATGAGCGTGTCTGAGGGTTGGAATTAAAGAGTTTGTTTGGTAATGTATTGTTGTTATATATAAAAGTACCATGTATGTATATGTAGCAAAAAAAGCTGTAAAAAAAAACTAGGATATTTGTCCTCCGAAGAGGTGGTGGAGTATATATATATATATATATATATATATATTTTTTTTTACTCCACCACCTCTTCGGAGGACAAATTTCCTAGTTTTTTTTTTTACAACATATACATACATGGTACTTATTTCTGGAGAGAGTAATATATATATATATATATATATATATATTACTCTCTCCAGAAATAAGTCTCTCACTGTTGCCGCCTGCTACCGACCCCCCTCAGCTCCCAGCTGTGCCCTGGACACCATTTGTGAATTGATCGCCCCCCATCTAGCTTCAGAGTTTGTTCTGTTAGGTGACCTAAACTGGGATATGCTTAACACCCCAGCAGTCCTACAATCTAAGCTAGATGCCCTCAATCTCACACAAATAATCAAGGAACCCACCAGGTACAACCCTAACTCTGTAAACAAGGGCACCCTCATAGACATCATCCTGACCAACTGGCCCTCCAAATACACCTCCACTGTCTTCAACCAGGATCTCAGCGATCACTGCCTCATTGCCTGCATCCGCTACGGAGCCGCAGTCAAACGACCACCCCTCATCACTGTCAAACGCTCCCTAAAACACTTCTGTGAGCAGGCCTTTCTAATCGACCTGGCCCGGGTATCCTGGAAGGACATTGACCTCATCCCGTCAGTTGAGGATGCCTGGTCATTCTTTAAAAGTAACTTCCTCACCATTTTAGATAAGCATGCTCCGTTCAAAAAATGCAGAACTAAGAACAGATACAGCCCTTGGTTAACTACAGACCTGACTGCCCTCGACCAGCACAAAAACATCCTGTGGCGGGCTGCAATAGCATTGAATAGTCCCCGCGATATGCAACTGTTCAGGGAATTCAGGAACCAATACACGCAGTCAGTCAGGAAAGCTAAGGCCAAATTCTTCAGGCAGAAGTTTGCATCCTGTAGCTCCAACTCCAAAAAGTTCTGGGACACTGAAGTCCATGGAGAACAAGAGCACCTCCTCCCAGCTGCCCACTGCACTGAGGCTAGGTAACACGGTCAACAGCTGGCCATGCCTTCCGCCTGGCTACTCCAACCTCGGCCAACAGCCCCCCCCCCCGCAGCTCCTCGCCCAAGCCTCTCCAGGTTCTCCTTTACCCAAATCCAGATAGCAGATGTTCTGAAAGAGCTGCAAAACCTGGACCCGTACAAATCAGCTGGGCTTGACAATCTGGACCCTCTATTTCTGAAACTATCCGTCGCCATTGTCGCAACCCCTATTACCAGCCTGTTCAACCTCTCATATCATCTGAGATCCCCAAGGATTGGAAAGCTGCCGCAGTCATCACCCTCTTCAAAAGGGGGAGACACCCTGGACCCAAACTGTTACAGACCTATATCCATCCTGCCCTGCCTATCTAAGGTCTTCGAAAGCCAAGTCAACAAACAGGTCACTGACCATCTCGAATCCCACCGTACCTTCTCCGCTGTACAATCTGGTTTCCGAGCCGGTCACGGGTGCACCTCAGCCACACTCAAGGTACTAAACGATATCATAACCGTCATCGATAAAAGACAGTACTGTGCAGCCGTCTTCATCGACCTTGCCAAGGCTTTCGACTCTGTCAATCACCATATTCTTATTGGCAGACTCAGTAGCCTCGGTTTTTCGGATGACTGCCTTGCCTGGTTCACCAATTACTTTGCAGACAGAGTTCAGTGTGTCAAATCGGAGGGCATGCTGTCCGGTCCTCTGGCAGTCTCTATGGGGGTGCCACAGGGTTCAATTCTCGGGCCGACTCTTTTCTCTGTATATATCAATGATGTTGCTCTTGCTCTGGGCGATTCCCTGATCCACCTCTACGCAGACGACACCATTCTATATACTTCCGGCCCGTCCTTGGACACTGTGCTATCTAACCTCCAATTGAGCTTCAATGCCATACAACACTCCTTCCGTGGTCTCCAACTGCTCTTAAAAACGCTAGTAAAACCAAATGCGTGCTTGTCAACCGATCGCTGCCTGCACCCGCATGCCCGACTAGCATCACCACCCTGGATGGTTCCGACCTTGAATATGTGGACATCTATAAGTACCTAGGTGTCTGGCTAGACTGTAAACTCTCCTTCCAGACTCATATCAAACATCTCCAATCGAAAATCAAATCAAGAGTCAGATTTCTATTCCGCAACAAAGCCTCCTTCACTCACGCCGCCAAACTTACCCTAGTAAAACTGACTATCATACCGATCCTCGACTTCGGCGATGCCATCTACAAAATTGCTTCCAACACTCTACTCAGCAAACTGGATGCAGTTTATCACAGTGCCATCCGTTTTGTCACTAAAGCACCTTATACCACCCACCACTGCGACTTGTACGCTCTAGTCGGCTGGCCCTCGCTACATATTCGTCGCTAGACACACTGGCTCCAGGTCATCTACAAGTCCATGCTAGGTAAAGCTCCGCCTTATCTCAGTTCACTGGTCACGATGGCAACACCCATCCGTAGCACGCGCTCCAGCAGGTGTATCTCACTGATCATCCCTAAAGCCAACACCTCATTTGGCCGCCTTTCGTTCCAATACTCTGCTGCCTGTGACTGGAACGAATTGCAAAAATCCCTGAAGTTGGAGACTTATCATCTCCCTCACCAACTTCAAACATCTGCTATCTGAGCAACTAACCGATCGCTGCAGCTGTACATAGTCTATTGGTAAATAGCCCACCCATTTCACCTGTTTTTATTTATTTACTTTTCTGCTCTTTTGCACACCAATATCTCTACCTGTACATGACCATCTGATCATTTATCACCCCAGTGTTAATCTGCAAAATTGTAATTATTCGCCTACCTCCTCATGCCTTTTGCACACAATGTATATAGACTCCCCTTTTTTTCTACTGTGTTATTGACTTGTTAATTGTTTACTCCATGTGTAATAACTGTGTTGTCCGTTCACACTGCTATGCTTTATCTTGGCCAGGTCACAGTTGCAAATGAGAACTTGTTCTCAACTAGCCTACCTGGTTAAATAAAGGTGAAATAAAATAAACACACACTGCTCAAAAAATAAAGGGAACACTTAAACAACAATGTAACTCCAAGTCAATCACACTTCTGTGAAATCAAACTGTCCACTTAGGAAGCAACACTGATTGACAATACATTTCACATGCTGTTGTGCAAATGGAATAGACAACAGGTGGAAATTATAGGCAATTAGCAAGACACCCCCAATAAAGGAGTGGTTCTGCAGGTGGTGACCACAGACCACTTCTCAGTTCCTATGCTTCCTGGCTGATGTTTTGGTCACTTTTGAATGCGGACGGTGCTTTCACTCTAGTGGTAGCATGAGACGGAGTCTACAACCCACACAAGTGGCTCAGGTCGTGCAGCTCATCCAGGATTGCACATCAATGCGAGCTGTGGCAAGAAGGCTTGCTGTGTCTGTCAGTGTAGTGTCCAGAGCATGGAGGCGCTACCAGGAGACAGGCCAGTACATCAGGAGACGTGGAGGAGGCCAAAGGAGGGTAACAACCCAGCAGCAGGACCGCTACCTCCGCCTTTGTGCAAGGAGGAGCAGGAGGAGCACTGCCAGAGCCCTGGAAAATGACCTCCAGCAGGCCCCAAATGTGTCTGCTCAAACGGTCAGAAACAGACTCCATGAGGGTGGTATGAGGGCCCGACGTCCACAGGTGAGGGTTGTGCTTACAGCCCAACACCGTGCAGGACGTTTGGCATTTGCCAGAGAATACCAAGATTGGCAAATTCACCACTGGCGCCCTCTGCTCTTCACAGATGAAAGCAGGTTCACACTGAGCACGTGACAGAGTCTGGAGACGCTGTGGAGAACGTTCTGCTGCCTGCAACATCCTCCAGCATGACCGGTTTGGCGGTGGGTCAGTCATGGTGTGGGGTGGCATTTCTTTGGGGGGCCGCACAGCCTTCCATGTGCTCGCCAGAGGTAGCCTGACTGCCATTAGGTACCGAGATGAGATCCTCAGACCCCTTGTGAGACCATATGCTGGTGCGGTTGGCCCTGGGTTCCTCCTAATGCAAGACAATGCTAGACCTCATGTGCCTGGAGTATGTCAGCAGTTCCTGCAAGAGGAAGGCATTGATGCTATGGACTGGCCCGCCTGTTCTCCAGACCTGAATCCAATTGAGCACGTCTCGCTCCATCCACCAACGCCACGTTGCACCACAGACTGTCCAGGAGTTGGCGGATGCTTTAGTCCAGGTCTGGGAGGAGATCCCTCAGGAGACCATCCGCCACCTCATCAGGAGCATGCCCAGGCATTGTAGGGAGGTCATACAGGCACGTGGAGGCCACACACACTACTGAGACTATTTTTGACTTGTTTTAAGGACATTACATCAAAGTTGGATCAGCCTGTAGTGTGGTTTTCCACTTTAATTTTGAGTGCGACTACAAATCCAGACCTCTATGTGTTGATACATTTGATTTCCATTGATAATTTGTGTGATTTTGTTGTCAGCACATTCAACTATGTAAAGAAAAAGTATTTAATAAGAATATTTCATTCAGATCTAGGATGTGTTATTTTAGTGTTCCCTTTATTTTTTTGAGCAGTGTATATTTTTGTATTGACATTATTAGAACCCTGTTGAGATTTCCAATTACGCTTTGTGCTGCTCTGAGCTGAATGATCAAACAAAGAGGGGAACTCACTGTAGTGTCCTCTCCAGGTCCCTGGGCTCATACTGGTATCCCTGGGCCAGTAACCTCACCAGGCCCTTCTCAAAGGGCTCAGTGGACCTCTGTATGGGGTTCAGGGAATCATGAGCGGTTATCATATACATTCATACAGTGGCAAGAAAAAGCATGTGAACACTTTGGAATTACCTGGATTTTTGCATAAATGTGTCATCAAATTTGATCTGATCTTCATCTAAGTCACAACAATAGACATACATAGTGTGCTTACACTAATAACACAAATTATTGTATTTTTGTCTATATTGAATACAAGGCATCAGGTAGCCTAGTGGTTAGAGTTGGGCCAGTAACCAAAAGGTTGCTAGATCGAATCCCCGAGCTGACAAGGTAGAAATCTGTCGTTCAGCCCCTGAACAAGGCAGTTAACCCACTGCTCCTAAGCAGTCACTGTAAAAAATAATTTGTTCTTAACTGACTTGCCTAGTTAAATACATGTTTTATTTTTTTATTAAACATTCAGTGTAGGTTGGAAAAAGTATGTGAACCCCTAGGCTAATGACTTCTCCAAAAGCTAATTGGAGTCAGGAGTCAGTTAACCTGGAGTCCAATCAATGAGACAAGATTGGAGATGTTGGTTCGAGCTGCCGTGCCCTATAAAAAAACTCAACATTTGAGTTTCCTATTCACAAGAAGCATTGCCTGATGTGAACCATGCCTCAAACAAAAGACATCACAGAAGAATTAAGAATTGTTGATTTGCATAAAGCTGGAAAGGGTTACAAAAGTATCTCTAAAAGCCTTGATGTTCATCAGTCCACGGTAAGACAAATTGTCTATAAAATTGAGAAAGTTCAGCACTGTTGCTACTCTCCCTAGGAGTGGCTGTCCTGCAAAGATGGCTGCAAGAGCACAGAATGCTCAATGAGGTTCAGAAGAATCCTAGCGTGTCAGCTAAAGACTTACAGAAATCTCTGTAACATGCTAACATCTCTGTTGATGAGTTTACGATACGTAAAACACTAAACAAGAATGGTGTTCATTAGAGGACACCATGGAAGAAGGAACACACACCACTATGTGTGGAGAAAAAAAAAGCACAGCACACCAACATCAAAACCTCATCCCAACTGTAAAGTATGGTGGAGGGAGCATCATGGTTTGGGGATGCTTTGCTGCCTCAAGGCCAGGACAGCTTTCTATAGTCAACAGAAAAATGAATTCCCAAGTTTATCAAGACATTTTGCAGGAGAATGTTAGGCTATCTGTCTGAAAATTGAAGCTCAACAGAAGTTGGGTGATGCAACAGGACAACAACCAGAAACACAGAAGTTAATCAACAACAGAATGGAAGAATGGCTTCAACAGAAGAAAATACACCTTCTGGAGTGGCCCAGTCAGAGTCCTGACTTCAACCCGATTGAGATGCTGTGGCATGACCTCAAGAGAGTGGTTCACACCAGACATACCAAGAATATTGTGGAACTGAAACAGTTTTGTAAAGAGGAATGGTTCAAAATTCCTCCTGACCGTTGTGCAGGTCTGATCCATAACTACAGAAAACGTTTGGTTGAGCTTATTGCTACCAAAAGGCGGGTCAACCAGTTATTAAATCCAAGGGTTCACATACTTTTTCCACCCTGCACTGTGTGTTTACAATAAAGACATGAAAACATATGATTATTTGTGTGTTATTAGTTTAAACAGACTGTTCGTCTATTGTTGTGACCAGATCAAATTTTAGACCATTTTATGCAGAAATGCAGGTATTTCCAAAGGGTTCACATACTTTTTTTTGCCACTGTATATTCATGATGTTTACATACAACATTTAGGGGTATACATAAAGCTAGACGAAGAAATACATTTGAATACAGATAGTCACAGTATTAGCATTAGTCCTATTAGCATGCACACAGAGCATTCAGTGACTAGAAAACACATGACAACATTTGGAAAGTAAAAACAGCATCTGGGTTGACCTTTATAAGACAACATTTAGAGACCTCTCTGTACAAATGGAGGAGTGTGTGATTTCATTTCTCCTGACATTAAATCCAGTATATTCTAGGCCTATAATCTATTGATGGGGATGTGTTTTTTCTCTGTACCTTGGACAGGAAGTCGCCCAGCTCATGGTGAGTCTTGGTCACTGTGGTCCATGTTGAGTCAGACCACTGGACCTAGAAGAGGGGAAGAGAAGGAGACAACATCACATCATAAGTATGCTTTACTAAACACGCATCCGATACATTGCTTTTGACAGCATGATGCAATAGAGTACCACTGTATGAGTCATAATACCCATAAAACCTAGCGGTCAAATATGGAAATGGCTCCAAATCATACATTTTTTCCCATAGTGGATTTTAGAACCACTTAAAGTAAAGTCTGTGTTTCATGTAGGCTTACCCTGGCGTGACTTTTTCATAAGCGTGTAAATCTCTCTCAGACAAGGTCACTTTTATCAATGTACTCGGCTCTATTTACTCTCAGATTTGGAAATACTAATTAGCATCAAAGTAGACTATGCAAAACTACAAATCCCTACAAGCTCCTGCATGTAATCTCTAGCTGACACCTTTGCTAAGAGGTATTGTGTCAATTTAGAAACAGCTCTTTCACACTGGCAGTCTCTACTCTACCCTGTCCATCACAGAGTAACAATATTTTTGGTTATGGAAAAGATATTTCCTAGCAGTTTAGATGGTACAATGATTCTCTACACTATACTTGCTTGTTTGATCACATAAACGGAAATCAGGCAAACTATTAGAATTTTAGGAACCAGGAAATGGCTGAGGGACTTCTGCATAGTGCATCTTCAAAACTTTTTTTCGTTTTTGCCCCATGGCAAAATGTGTATAATTGCAAGAAATTCGCTTTAAAAAAAAAGAGCTAAATGTCTCTGCAGCCAACAAGGGCCTCAAATGTTTTGGTGCTCCCGGACTCCCCTAGCTAAATTCTAGGGGAAACAGTTCAACTGGCTGAGTGGAGTCCCCAAACAGCACCCTATTCCATCTTCATCATGATCCCTGATCTGACAAAGGTGAATGCAAAAGCACTCACAACTTGAAATGGGATATGAAAAATCTGTTGCTTTTTGTCAAATTCACCAAGCCAGAACAGTAAAGTTTAATTTGTCGGATGCCCCACCTCACTTTTCTCTACACACCGAAAAAATAAATAAAAATATATATATTAATAATAAATATATATATTATTTTTGGGCCAATATATGCAGCTCTTTGTTTATAATGCACTGTCTGCTCTCCCTTGAGGCTTTCCCAAGTTGATGCCCAAGAGACCGAACAGCCTCAGAACACACGCTCAGATCATGTTCAAACCTGGGATTGGACAGTGAAACACACACTCGCACCTGCAGGCGACATGCAGATGTTTCATTTCTCTCTCATGCAGTCATGGCTGAAGTCAGCGCAAATTCCTACTATTTGTGTGTGCAGGTTAAACGTGGGACGTCCCTCATTATAAACAAACAGTCGGTTGAATGAATGGTTATTGTATCATTTTCAGATCTATTAGAAGCGATTAAGAGACGAAACAACAATGTAATTTAACCAATTGACTGGCCAGAGATCAGGACATTCATCAGCAAAGATGTAGTGCAAGCTGATAGTATTTTGGACAACCAACTTGAACTCAAAATGATTGATGATAATCAAAATGTATCAGCTGTATGGTGATTTATGATTCATAACTTACATTTTACCGGTACTACCAGTAGTAGTAGGCCAACCGATAACACCACGACGGAATGCGTTTGAAGTGATGATGTGCCGCCGAAAACAGCTAGCATGTCCGGCAAAGTGCTGTACATCGCCAGTGGCACGCACCGTGAGAGGTAGCCTAGGCATAGTAAACAGACTAAGCCTAGGCTCTCTCTCACAGCATTGTTTTACACAAAACTCTGTAGGCCTCAGCACAGCCCTAGTTGTACAGGCTACTCTCACAACACAACGAAGAGTAGCCTGGACATCTAGGGCAGGCCTAGAGTAGACAGAGTGACGTGCATCCTGTGCTGAAGATCATGTTCTCGTCTCTTTAACATACTAATACACCATGCCCAGCGGAGCAGATGGCACTGCCCAGCAAGCCACCCCTCTCTCTAGTGTGTGTTTCTAGCACTGGCTGGCAACAACATTTTATCACTGTCCCCTTCCACATTTCAGCCAAGAGCGTGCCAGTTGATTTCTAACACAGTGCCTCTTAACTGCATCCTTTTCAAGTAGGCTATAAGACAGTAGGGTTCAATAACATATTGAAGAGATGATGAAGATCAAGATGAGCGAAAGCAGTCAAGATGACCCCTATTATCATCTCAGTGCTGTAAAATCCTGGAGCTAACCTCAAGTCCTTCAACCCTCTAGTCTAAATTGAAGACCGTACGTTTTTACAGGCCGATATGCCGCAGGCTTGTAAAAACAGTCACGGCAGATGTTTTGGAGTGGCAAACGAGCTAGGACATATTTCCACCAGATTGTGTTCTCATGCAACGGAGGACAGCATGCGATTAGGAGGGTGCAATCCTTCCTGCTGTCCTATTTAACCTGGCTCTCTGTCTTGCTCTCATCCTCAGCACAGTCCTGCCTGTCATAATGATGCCTGGCCATACAGTCCTGACTGTTGATTTTTATTTGACCTGTATTTAACTAAGCAAGTCAGTTAAGAACAATTTCTTATTTACAATGACGGCCTATCCCGGGCAAACCCTAATGCGGACGACGCTGGGCCAATTGATTAAGGGACAGGCAAAGTCTTAGATCTCTGCCTGTCCAGATGTTGTAAGAGAACGTTGCAGGATTTACAGAGAAAAAAATACAACAAAACAAAATGTTTTGTCAGTGCCATCATTTGAATGGGAGGAAGCATGAAGTAATCTGGTGGCCCACCATACATGCACCTAATAAAAAATAAAGTATATCTAGATCCTTCAGCAGGTATGCCTCAAAATGTATAAGAATAAAATACACAGGAAAATAACATACCAAGGCACAGAGTCCAAACATGAACCTACAGTACATACCTCAATACCGTATTCACTGTTTACTCGGTTCCAAGATATCGTCTTTAGCACAATCTTGTCAATGTGAACTTCTGCAAGAAGAGAGAAAACCAGGGTTATTTTTTTTAGCATTTAATTGCTGTTCATCCATACCCCTGCACTCCCCTCCCCAGATTGCTTATGACATGTTCATATACTATGGAAATTATCTTTAAAATTACCTGCAAAATATTCTCTCAGCCTCATGGCAAAATATGTAAAATAGCATGAGATTAGGTATAAAACTGACATTTTGGGGTCCTGAGCTTCAGATTGCCAATGGGGCATAAGATATTGCATGAACAAAAAAAAAAATTTTTTGCAGGAAATTTGCTTTAAAAACAAACATTTTGCAAATGTTTCTCTTTGCCCCATGACAAAAATGTGTAGAATTGCAGGAAGTTATCAATTTTCCACAAAACTGCAGTATGCCACTGGGTTCATCTAAATGTAATTTTGATTACTGTTCAAAATACAGATAATTTAAAATATATCCTGTCTATTACATCATATCTGATAGTTTGGGTCTCATTTCACCTCAAATGCACTAGGCTAAAATAAGATACATCTTGCTTTGAACACTCCTCTCAACATGGGAATGAGAGACCTCAGAGGACACAATGACAAACCGGATTGAGACTACCTTCTCTCTGGGATGATGTCCTGTTTGGGAGCTGATTGGGAATACAGCAGGCAGACTGACCCATGTCAGTGCTCCTGGGGCTGAGATCCTCCCTTCGAAGGGCATGCTGCTTCTGCTGCAACCAGGAAAGTGAAGAGATTGATGGTTTAGTATGCATTTGTGCTTTCTCCCCCAATCAAGTTTCAATGTCACATGCACAAGTACAGTCAAATACCTTTCAATCATAGTCCCACCAAACAACTGCCCCCTTACAGCACTGAACAACTGGAACTAATACTAATTTTCTCCTCTCCGCATGCTTTGAGAATAACTCTTTTCAGTTTCATTTCTATTCATAAATCATCTCCATTTGGATTAGAAATACTGCCAATCCACAGGAAAGTGTAGGCTAACTAACTGTCTGAATGAGACAAGTCATTATGCTGAGAGCCAGCCAAGACAAGCCATTATGCTGAGAGCCAGTTTACAATTGGATCATTCATCCCCCTCCTCTCCCCTGTAACTATTCCCCAGGTCGTTGCTGCAAATGAGAATGTGTTCTCAGTCAACTTACCTGGTAAAATAACGGATAAATAAAAAGACGGAATGACAGAATGCCCCTGTAAGAGAGCAGTCAGCCAACCAGACATGAGCAAGAGGATGTGTCTCAATAAAACGCTTGGCTTTTTCACTGGATCACAAAGAGAGAGAGGTTTCGCCAACACAATGCAAAGTTAGATCACAATGCAATCATAAACAAGAATGCTGGGTGTTCCCATTCATATAGGCTACTGTAGCTAGCTGCTGTGGACAAGATGACAGAAGACACAGTAGCCACGGCCAGAATGTCTGCTAAAGCCAGATAAGTTAAGGCTCGGGACAATACTGCCCCCTTTGGATGAATTGCGTGCCCATAGTAAACAAAAAACAAATCTGTCTAAAATTGCTAATATATGCATATAATAATAATAATTATTGATTAGAAAACACTCTAAAGCTTCTAAAACCGTTTGAATGGTGTCTGTAAGTATAGCAGAACTCACAGGGCAGCCAATCTCCCAAACTAGTTTTGGAAACATGACAGTTGGGCCAACTTTGATGTCATCGCCCTCACCCTTCCGAACAAGCTATGGATCTGGGAACAGTTTCTATGTCTTCCGCGAAATGTCCTCTATCAGTAGAGCATTTAATTGTGCAAATCCCGCGAGCTTTGACCCTTTGGCAGGCAAAATAGTGAGTGTCCCAAGAAAATACATGCGCTTTCGGGCGCGAGTTGGGCACAGAGCTCCCTTTGTTCCAACTTGCATGAGAAGAAGTCAGATTGTCCGGTTTAATTGAGAATTGTTTTGTACGTTAATAACATCCTAAAGCTTGATTCTGCACTTAGTTTGACCAGTTTAGTCGACATATAATATGTAATTTTGAAGTTTTGATGCGCAACTGTTCGGGGCCAGAAGTCATTTTGGATGCATTTCAGCTGAAACTGTTAGCATATGCTAATGCAAAGACACACGACTTGAAACCAAACGATGTATTGGGTAAGTATGACTCCTTGGGGAACGTGGGGTGCCCTTGGGGAACGTGTAGCGTGAACATGATAAACTCTCTCTCTATTCTCCTGGTGCACAAGGGGCAATTCCATGGTAACGGAATTACAGAGTCAGATGTTACACTTTAAAATGTATACCAAACCAACACGATTGATTTCAAGGTTTAGCCAACCATACAACTCTATGCACAAGGACTACTTTTGCCCTAAGGCAAATTGAGAAAGTGATCTTCATTCAAAGTCTATGGTGTCTGTCCTTCTGTGACAGCGCAATGAACTCAGTCTGTAGTCATATAGCCATGGCATTCAAGACTGTTCTTGGAAATGAAACAGTGCTTTGCATTACTACTTGGCATGAAAGGTATGAACCTCTTTACTGACCCCACAAGCCTTTTCACAGTACATGTTATTACAGCATATTCCTACATCAATTATTTGACCCCAATTTACCAGAAATAAATTGCTACATTATGCCATCTAAACTAAGATGGCTGAAATTGAGAATATTTGATTCTATATAGACTTTGATTAAAACGTCATCTGTTCATTCCTATGGCTAAGGTGGCCAGTAACATTTTAGAAAAAGGGGTGGTCCTTGTTTAATAATGCATACAGTTCATTCTTGTCAAAGTAACTCTTGAGAAAGTCTTATTGAGGCCCCCAGGGGATGCATCTCAATAGTCACAGTACCTTCACTGGCTTTCTTGTCGTTTCCTCACCTGTAATGATCTAATGACACTGGATAGTAAATGTGGTGGAAGCCAATCAGAGGAGTTTGCTACTTTCACCTGCCCTGTGACCATAAGGAGTGAGGTAGGTAAGAAGCTAATCTAAGGAGAGGTGGTAAAAATGAGGAAGCCACCTTAAATTCCACTCTTGAGCTGCACTTCAGTCAATCAAGGGAATACGCCGTAACCCTGAGACTATAAACTCTAAATACAAGACAGCCCCTCCTCCCGCCGTCCCAAATAGTACGAGTTTGTTTACAATGGCGGCCACTATAAACATGCCACTGTCAAGTGGTGTTTACCTGGAAACTCATGCGTTTGTGGCAATCCATTCTCTCCTCTAAGACCAGTTCCACATTATCCAACTGGTGTCTGACAGTATCCCTCTGGTAAAAAGGAAACGCAGGGTGTAGTGAGGCCATGGTGAAAAGCAGCGCCAAGTGCTCCAGGGAACCCGACTCTGCCTCCAGTGGAGTCCCGCTGGGATGCACAGATCTCCCAGACTCCATTCCACCCTCTCGAGGGCAATGTTGATCAGGTACATTCTGAGTGTTCCCACCACGTGGAGATAAAGGAACGCCATGATAAGTATTTAAGTACAGCGCTGGGTCTATATGGCTCAAAGCACGATACAGTGTGTCCGCACATTCTCTGTTTCCAGATCGCAAAAGTGACAGGTAGACAAGTAGTTTGGAACGCACTACAGGGTCGCTAACGTCCTTAAGGAAGGCCAAGTCAGTTTGACAGTTTGCTGTTATCTCAAAGTCCCGGAAAACGTGGACATCTTTCCGTGCAAGATCCTCAAGACATGATCCCAAAAAGCGAATCTCAAGTGGTTGACACATATGAAGTAGTCCGTACATAAACTCTATCCGCTTCGCTGGGCTGAGGTGCAAGCCGAACCACTCAAACACAGCCTTCTTGTCAATTTGCCACTGGCGATATGACTCCCCCGTTGAATGTTTGAACCTCACACCACAATATGGAACCGAATCAATAGTGTGACTGCTGTAATCGGTATTTTCCTGCTCGTCTTCGACGGTATGGTCTCCTTCCGCCGTTCGAATGGGAATCTTCATTTTCAGCATTATCAACTTTTCGGCAGGACTTGTTAGCAATTATCAATTCATTCAAATGTGTCAGACCTTTACATAATCGTTCAGTACTCATCCGCACACCGCAGCCGAGTGGTTATGTGATATTCGACGGAAATTACTGCGATTATAGCTGGCTCAGTAACTCATTTTCAAGACTAGTATTCTGCCAGCAGCACAAACGATGACGTCACGTTGTACCTTATTAAAAACCTTCAGATTAAAGGCCCTCATTTCTAAACATTACAATGTGGCTCATTATACTGATTAAAAATATAAACAATATGTAACAATTTCAAAGATATTGCTGAGTTACAGTTAATTGAAATAAATAAATTAGGGCCTAATCTATGGATTTCACATGACTGGGCAGGGGCCCAGCCATGGGTGGCCAGGCTGACCCACTGGGGAGCCAGCTGCATCCAATCAGAATTAGTTTTTCCCTACAAAAGGGCTTTATTACAGACAGAAATACTCCCGAGCACCCACCTGCCTCCGCGTCTGACAATCCCACAGGTAAAGAAGCCGGATGTGGAGGTCCTGGGCTGGCATGGTAATACGTGGTCTGCGGTTGTGAGGCCGGTTAGATGTACTGCCAAATTATCTAAAATGAACTTGGAGGCCGCTTATGGTAGAGAAATGAACGTTCAATTCTCTGGCAACAGCTCTGCTGGACATTCCTGCAGTCATTATGCCAATTGCACACTCCTGCATGTGACAAATACAATTTGAATTGATTTGCGGCATTGTGTTACCCCAAACTGCACATTTTAGAGTGGCCTTTTATTGTACCCAACACAAGGTGCACCTGTATAATGGTCATGCTGTTTAATCAGCTTCTTAATATGCCACACATGTCAGCTGGATGGATTATCTTAACAAAGGATAAAATGCTCACTAACAGGGATGTAAACAAATTTGTCCATACAATTTGAGGGAAGTCACCTTTTTGTGCGTATGGAACATTTCTGGGATATTTTATTTCAGCTCATGAAACATGGAGCCATCACATTATATATTGCATTTATATTTTTGTTAAGTGTAATTAAAAATATATTACATTTTTATAAATGTCTGTTTTTATTGTGCTTATAAGCAAATGCAATAATGACTTTATGGAAGCATTTACAAATATGCTTCTAAAAACATTTAAGATCACTATCGAAAATACAATGTTCATATTGTTATGTTCACAACATTGGGCTGTAGAGAAAACTATTCTATGTGCTGAGGTAAAAGTGGGGTTGGAAATACTCAGTAGGATCTGTAGAATCTATATGCGGTGTTATTACTTGGGCGACTGAGGTCTAAATGCCCAATAGCACTTTCTGCTCCACCAGTTCCATTCACTGCAATGCAATACATTATAGGCCTATAAATTACATATTGGCTTATAGAGAAAAACAATTCTATGTGCCGAGGTAAAAGTGGGGTTGGGATCACTCAGTTGGGTCTATGGAATCTATAGATGGTGTCATTTCTTGGGGGACTGAGGTCTAAATACCCAGCAGCACTTTCTACTCCAGCCACACCATTGGTCCCAATGCAATACACTATGGGACCAATGGAATGAGTGGAGTGAAAAGTACTGCTGGCTATTTAGACATCAGTTGCCCAAGAAATAAAACCATATATGGACTCTACAGACCATATTACTGATTATTCCCAACCCCACTTTTACCTCTGCAAAGAATTATTATTTTTCTCTATAAACAAATATGTAATTCCATATACATTCTATTGCAGTGAATGGAGTGGGTGGAGTAATGAGTCCCCAGCACATTGTATTAAACCCAATGCCCAGCACAAGTGACTCATTTAAGTTTTGCAGGCTCTATTGAGTTATTTAAATTACATATATTTGTATTTTATTAAAAGTATATTTATTTAAATATAGCTTACAAGAAAGCTTTCAACATACTAGTATTGGTGTAAACGTTCTAAAGAAATTCTGGTATAAATGAATACAATATCAAATTAAAGCAAAGCAAAGCATTTCTTTAGAAAGTGCAAAAATAAATGTGATATTGCCAGTCTAGCATGTCTTTGCAGGGGGACTCTAAAAAAAATGTTTGAACAAAAATCAGCGATCGTGCTGCCAACAATATCCTGCTGTTAGGAGAACGGTAATATTTACGAGCGCTCATGACTATACCACTCGAAATTGCATCGCTGACTCCTCCCAACTTTCATTAGCTGCTGATGGGTCCTAACTTCATCCAGCAGGGCATCGGGTGGTGATAATGGTGATAACTCATTGCATGAACGCTAACAACATGTTTTTTAAAATAAATGTTTCAATACATTATTATTCCGTTCTATAACATTTTATTTAATTATATTTGCTATATGTGGCATGAAACTGTTAAACGTGCAGTTCACTGAAATATATTCACACAATATTGCTCACAATGTAGTTTTCAGATTCAATATCTCGGATAAAGGTCATGTAAATAAATTGGGTTGTATTATTCTGTATGAGTTTTCTTATCTTTGTCGACAGATGGCAGTATTTCATTACAATCCACCAGGCCCTGCAGTTTGCGTCAGTAGATTACACCAAACACTGTATAGACCTACTCTTGTCTTGAATAAATGCGTTATGAAACACTACCAGGTAACTCACAAATTTCCGCCAAAATGTGATCAATTGGTATAGACTAAGAATCACATGCCACTTTAAGGAATGGAACACTACTCACTTTAATAATGTTTACATTTACATTTACATTTAAGTCATTTGGCAGACGCTCTTATCCAGAGCGACTTACAAATTGGATTACATATCTGGCATTACTCAACTCATGTGTATATACTGTATTCTATACTATTCTACTGTATCTTAGTCACTTAATGTTTACATACTGGCATTACTCATCTCATGTGTATATACTGTTTTCTATACTAGTGTACTGTATCTTAGTCCGTATTGCTCTGACATTGCTTGTCCATATGTACAGTCTTGGCCAAAAGTTTTGAGAATGACACAAATATTAATTTTCACCAAGTCTGCTGCCTCAGTTTGTATGATGGCAATTTGCATATTCTCCAGA
Source organism: Oncorhynchus masou masou (assembly GCF_036934945.1). Lineage (NCBI taxonomy): Eukaryota > Metazoa > Chordata > Actinopteri > Salmoniformes > Salmonidae > Oncorhynchus > Oncorhynchus masou. Next base: position 26,042,995 of record NC_088214.1, on the reverse strand, counting down.
ATGTTATGTAGAGTGATCAGATGAATTACAATTAATTCCAAAGTCCCTCTTTGCCATGTAAATTAACTGAATCCCCCAAAAAACATTTCCAAATCGCTCTGGATAAGAGTGTCTGCTAAACTACCACAATGTACAATGGGAGCTTTGGATTCAGCAGCAAGGGCTTTTGACCGTCTGTTCCACAAAATGGAACCAGATAAACAAGCAAGTATATTTGACCTATAAAGCAGCATATGATTTCAGCAACAGATTTGACGCTACAGTACCTCTCTCAGGTGGCTGCAGACAAGCATGCTTCAGAGGCTGGGTGTAACCACTCCCCTATAATCCACATCCCAACCCAAAACCACTAGGTTCTCATTGAGAAGTCTCAGGTCCACGTCACAGTTTGGTTTGGTATAAAAAGGCTTCCAGGAACATCTATCCATGTCTGCTAGCCTGTCATCTTGTACAGCAGGGAGTAAGTAGCCTGTTTCAGTAAATCTAGACGCGCTGTGTTACTGCAAGACTGTTTGCATTTACATTGATGAGTGGTATATTGGCAGCTGATGAGTAAAGAGTGAAGGTAAGATAACTGTCTTAACAATTGTTAAAGTTTCTCTTAAAAATGTACTGGAGTAATGGGCAAAAGTCAAATCGATATTCCTGTAAAACATGTACAATCAATGTGCAGTTTTGGGTACAACATTAATTTATCGCATAGGACTTTGAAAGTCTTTTTTACATGTTTTGCTATTATTGGCTTAATCATGTTTTGCTAGCTTATTACATATTTACTAAAATATGTATTTTGCCATTTAGTTTGTATCCTCCGTCTTCATTTAATTCAAGGAGAACTTTGCAGTACTGTTGATCAACAATGAAGAAATGGATATTAGGATCCGTATTAACATGGATGTTCCTTCCACATCTGAGGGGAGATAATTTAGTGGAAGATGTTGACGTTCAAGCGGGTAAATACATTTTTATGTATTGCAATTAATGATAATGATTAACATTGTACCTGCAATTTCTAACTAATATTACTACTGTACACAGGCCTATAATGTCAATATTGTCATATTAATGCAGATTTATAAAGACTGGTTTTGATGTCGTTAGTCAGCGAGGTGGGTAAGATTTCTTCTTTCCTTGATTCCAGGCTGTAGCACAGCATCAAACGACCTGGTTTACCTAATCGATGGTTCCTCCAGTGTGGGCACTCCAGACTTTGACTTGGCCAAACGATGGCTGGTCAATATCACCAGAGGCTTTGACGTGAGCTCCCGTCACACCCAGGTGGGCGTGGTCCAGTACAGCGACACGCCCCGTCTGGAGATTCCGCTGGGCAAACACCTGAGCAGCCAGGAACTGGTCAGCGCCATCAACACCATCGGGTACCTGGGGGGCAACACCCAGACGGGCAGGGCCATCAAATTTGCCACGCAGCACGTCTTCCCGTCCTCCAACCGCACACAGCCTGCCAGGAACCGCATTGCTGTGGTGCTGACAGATGGCCGTAGCCAGGACGACGTGGTGGACGCGGCCGTGGAAGCCAAGGCCCAGAATATTATCCTGTTCGCTGTGGGCGTGGGCAACGAGATCACCAACTCCGAGCTGGTGTCCATGGCCAACAATCCCCCCTCTACATATGTTCTCTACGCTGAGGACTATAGCTCTATCGCTAACATCCGAGACGCCATGGAGCAGAAGCTGTGTGAGGGTGAGTCTGGGATCCTGAGGCTAATGATAGCTTAGATAGCTTATTTTGAGACATTTCCATAATACACAGTGCATGTGTCATAAACCTCCAAGATGAAATAACTGTGGTCTAAACTGACTTGCTCTCTATGTCTGTCTGTCTCTCTCTCAGAGTCTGTGTGCCCAATGCAGATCCCTGGAACTGCCAATGTAAAGGGATTTGAGCTGCTGTCCAGAATGCAGATCGACATGAAAGCAAAGAAAGTCCAGGGCTCGCTGATGTCAGAGACTTCCTACTTGCTTAGCCCCCGACTGGACCTCACCGACAGCACCAGGTAGGGGGACCGACCGTTTACACACACACACACACACACACACACACACACACACACACACACACACACACACACTCTGACAGTAAACTCCTTAAGCTCACATGAGATTTCTGTTACACACTTGAGTTTGAGTTTATTTTTATTTTTACAGGGACAGTGCACATTAATCAACGTTTCAGTAAAAGTGCCGGTTTTAGCCAGCCGGCTAATTTTCAACCGCAGTCCCTGGGCAGGTTATTAAAAACAATTACAATATAGACAATAGCAACATAGAACAAGCAAGACATAGCAACATAGGACAAGCAAGACGTAGCATACAGACAGAGCAACATAGAGCAAAAAGCAGCAAGACAAAATTCATAAAAGCAACAAAGTGTTTCCACACCTCACAAGCTACAGACAACAGACAACATGGAAAGCGGCAACACACAGCTAGGGACCATGTTCACAAATCTGATTGACCTTTAGCCATGTCTTCAAGCATTTTGTGAAAGTGTGATATGTGCTGCAGTTATGTGTGTCTGATGGCAGTGTATTCCAGACATGGGAAGCTCTCACAGAGAATGCAGATTTACTAAAGGTGCTTTTCCTTAGGGGAACTATACAGTCACCTCTCATGGCAGACCTTGTGGATCTGCTGCCATATGTCTGGGTTTTCTGTTTAACAAAAATATTGAGTGGAGGGGGAGCCAGGCCATTAAGGATCTTGAATACAAGACATGCGTCGGTGTATTGCACAAGATTTTCCCAACTCAAGAGCTCATGCTTTCTAAGGATGTGACAATGATGATGGCTATTGGGCTTCCTATCAAGCACTTTGAGAGCCTGTTTGTAGACAGACTGAATAGGTTTTAATGTTGTACAGCAAGCTTGGGCCCAACTAGTCAAGCAGTATGTTAAGTGGGGGAGTATCATAGAGTTGACTTCTACATACAGTATAACCCATTTTTATTGATCCTCCAGGGCCATCTTCCCTGAGGGTCTGCCTCCCTCCTATGTGTTTGTGGCCACTCTACGCCTGAAGAGCCCCACCAACCATTTGAAGTTGGACCTGATCAGAGTGCTCTCTCAGGACGGGCTGAAACAGTTCGCTGTGACCCTCAATGGACTGGACAAGTCTGTCATCTTCACCAGCACAACCACCAGTGTCAACAAGAAAGAACAGTGTGTCATTTTCAATGACAGAGGAATTAAGGTCTATAGAAACACACTGACATAACGACCCCCAACACCTTTGGACTGGTTTCCTGGACACATATTAATCCTAGTGCTGGACTAAAACGCATGTTAAATGTGTCTGGGGAATCCAGTTCTTTATGTTTTGAAATGGTAGTTACCTACTCAGCAAGTTTAACTTTTTCTACAGAGACTCTTTGACTCAGAGTGGCACCAGTTGAAGCTGCTTGTTAAACCCAGACGCATCATCTGTTACCTGGACGACATGCAGATAGAGGAGCAGCTACTAGAACCTGTATTTCCCATCTACATCAAAGGAAAGATACAGGTCGCCAAGAAGGTCAAGATGGAAGCAACTGTTCCTGTGAGTAACAATGGGTGTTGTGCAAACTTAAAGAAATGCAACAACCATATATGTACAAATAATGGTTTGCTTTCATTTTAAGGGAGCTTCTATATTTAGATGAACTTGTTTTACTACAATGACACAGTAACATGACTATGTTTGTCTTGTAATCCTTCTTTAGATTGAGATACAAAAACTGAGGTTTTACTGCGATCCAGAGCAAAGTGAGAAAGAGACAGCGTGTGAAATATACTCTGTGGTGAGTGTAATGATACTGTAACTACGAGACTCATAATTTACTTCCACATGTCACTGAAGGTTTCTATTGAAGGCGGGGGGGGCAAAGATAATTTCATCTTCATATCATTATCGTTCTCTATTTATTTCTATACAGGAGGATGACAGGGTGAGTATGTTTGTTGGTTGTCTGTCTTTACATTACATTGTAATTATTACATTACATTTGTAGACTTGTTGGGTTGTTCCTGTTATATTAAATAGTTTTCTGCTCCCAGTGTCCTCTGGACAGACAAGCTGCAGCAGTGGAGAGCTGTAACTGCCTTCTGGGGAAACCTGGGCCTCCTGGTCTTCCTGGGCCTATGGTGATAATTAAATCATAAATAATTAAATCATAAATTGATTGAGAGATTTATGACAAAACATCTGTACAGAACAAAATGCCAACTCCATCAGATGGATGACTGTATGTAAATCTCTAGTTCATAGCTTGTCTGTTTGAACCCTGTAGGGCTTCCGAGGTGAGAAAGGGAGGGAGGGGCCACCTGGTCCTGACGGTAAGCCTGTGAGTACTGGCTATCTATCTTAAATATATCTCATTTCAAAACATGAGGATCAATCATACAGTATGGTAATTCTGATGAATTGTTGCTAATTTTCTTTGTGAAGGGGAAGCCAGGTGAACGTGGAATGGCAGGAGAACTCGGGAAGAATGGGAACAATGTGAGTGAAATATATGTCACTACAATTTCTACATTTTGATTATTATACTTACTGCCACTGTGTTTGTAATGTTGGTTTCATTATTCAACTTAGGGCAAAGCGGGCATACCAGGGCATAAGGGCGAAGCAGGACTCAATGGGGCCAAAGTAAGCATCATGAGATAGGTCCACAATATACTGTAACAAATCATTTTCATATCACATAGTTCTTTGTATGGCTCATCGTGTTAGGTTTGATTACTTGTTAGATATTACTGCATGATTGGAACTAGAAGCACAAGCAATTCTCTACACTCACATTAACATCTGCTAACCATGTGTATGAGACAAATACAATTTGATTTGATTTGATCTCGCTATTAGATCTAAAGGCCCCGGGCCTAAACCATGTTACTGTAGTTTTGAATTGAGGTCATGTCTTTGTGATTGAGCTGATTCATCCTGGCTGCAGGGTGACACGGGAGCACCAGGCCTTGAAGGCAGACCTGGCCCTCCAGGACCTACAGTGAGTCATGACCCTTTAATAAAGTGTAATTATAGAGAGACACACACACACACACACACACACACGGCTGTGGGAGCAGCCCAGCGTAATAGGCAGACTACTAAGCAGGTGCAAGTAGTGTAGACATGAATGATGAAAACAAAATGCCAATATCCAGTTTAATTTAGTGTTTGTAGACGATAGACGTATTCTCAGACTACCTTAATAACACACTACATACTCCGAGGGAGTCAGGTCTTAAAGACCATATAATGGTGGCGGTGCCAATGGACAAGGGTTTTAAAAGACTGTTTCCATTGTAGGGACCTGAGAGACAACTTAAATTGGAGGCCACAGGAATTCCAGGAGAAAAGGTAAGAGACAAACTTTGTCAGAAATATTTTATGGCAATTGAATGTAGTGCTATATTTTGTTGACTCTTTAATGCAGACATTTTTTCTCCAACATTTTCATATGTACAGGGAAGTCCAGGTGAAGCAGGAGCTCAGGGACCACCAGGGGAGCATGGACCACATGTAAGCTTGTATACACCTATTATGTATGTTGACCTTCATGTTCATATCTGTGTAAGGTGTGGAACTGTCTGGTATTCAACAGCATTTTCTTCGTCGCTGTATGAGAAGTGCTATTTATCCTATACTAGGGTTGGGCGATATCTAAGGAGACCTCTTCTACAATATATTGTGATAGCCGTTGTTAATAACTTTGCACCGTTAATGACTAGATACTTCCAGACTGCAATTTTTATGCTTATTTTTATATTAAAGTCACATTCTCATTAAATAACCTCAGTATGGCGAAAAAAATAAAGCTTAGTTGATTAATTTAGACTTCATTTTCAACATATTTTCATTTTCAACACAACACCCTAACGTATAAAACTGAACAGTTTTTTGATTTGTAAAAGTTCAAATAGAGTAGTCTTGCACTTATACGGCAATATAAAACATCACAATATTTGATTTAATCATGTTGGCCCAACCCGATTCTGTACAACAAAACATCCAATGACAACAGTACAGTATCAGTTTGATTGTTGGTCAGAGGGAAGTCCAGGGTTACTATACAGCATTTTATAACTGAAATGATGTTGTGTTCTGTGCAGGGGGACACAGGGCCAGTAGGAAAGGATGGTTTTGTTGGACCAGCTGGAGTGAAGGTGAGCTGAGATTTCATTTCACATTCCTTCATAAACAAGTGACATGGAATAGTCTGTAGGCGATGGCAGATGTGACATGCAAGGGACTGCAAGCTATGTGACATCTTGTTAGAGATGATGTCTGTGGGTTTTTTTTTGGGGGGGGGGGGTTCAGAGGGAATATTTGTGGTTAATCTTTCCTTTTCCTATGGAGTTGGTGGTTCCATAGGAGGAGGTTTGAAATGTTAGAGTTTCACTCAGAGTTCTATATGAAGACACTTCCACAAGGTAGTCTAGGTGGCGGAAAGTCTGCATAAGCTATTTCTAGAGTTGAGGTGGTGGGTGCAGGAGGTAGGAACATTGTTAGATCACTTGTAAACATTGACTAAAGTATATTTGATGTTCTTTGCTTTGGTTGGAAAGAACAGGAAGCAGGTTACCCAGATTTTAACTGTATATATGTTCAGTTATTTTGTATTTTTTTAATGAATGGGGATAATTTCATTACCCCATTTGTGGATAATTACTTTTTTTAGCAAAACCCTATAACCCTGTGTTTAATTAGATGTTGAACTGATGATGCTTTCAACTACATACTGTAATGCAGGCTATATTCAATGAATACTCATATGCCCATCAGTACCTAGTAAACTAGCCTTAGACTTAAGAGGTTTGTTTTTCCTGAGGGAACTTTGTGGTGTGTGCACTGGATCTGTAGTGGATCTAGGAGATCCAGGGACACAAAGGATCGTTTCAGTTTCCAGTAGTAGTATGTGTAACCTGGCTCGCTGCCTGGCGTGAGTTTGGTGTTCTATAATGAGGGGTGAGCGCTGCAGAGCAGAGCGTGGCTTCTGTTCCTGCAAACTATTTTCAGAGCTCTGCATCTGCCCCAGCATCTGTTTATCGCCCAGGGAACATGTCCCTTCCTTTTGGAGTGGTGTAAATTAGTGACACCCTACCATTTACCGGCTTATTAAACTATGCACACTTACCCGTAAAGTAGCTTTGAGAAAGGTCTTGGCTTAGTAAGATGTTTGTGTCGTCTTGCAATTGGAGAAGGAACGGTTTTGTGAGGGATGTGACATTTGCGCATTGTAACCATGAAAAGTACAAGTGAAACCTCAAACTGGTTTGCTGAAATTGTAAAACACCAGGGATGCCACCATTTTATTTAACTGTAAAAATCTTCTGTACACAGATAATATTTATCTTGGTGGAGTGACTTATTATTTTGAGTGTAGTTTGTAATTGCAGTGAGTCACTGTCATGGCTAATGGTCATCCTCTTGCTCAAATTCATTGAATAAATACTTTTTTTGGAACTCCTTGGCTTATTAACAGCTAAATGTGTCCTAAATATGTATTTTTTTATATACATTTTTTCCCAACCTTCCCTCTCATTTTGGATTAGAAGCCAAGGTCCCCAAATAATTCTTCAAGCAAAACCCCAGCTTTTCCAGCCCAGCTCCCCATCCCCAGTCCCACCCCCAATTCTAGCTTGCTGGTCTGGATCCAGTGCATGATCAGCTAACCGACTGGTTTGATGTGGTGGCCCAGATGAAAGCCTGTTCATTGGGTTGGGTTTTCACAGTGCGGCATGGCGCTGCAGCGGGCTTGGCTGCTGCACTCTGTAATCACGGCTCTGAAGCTCACAGGACACAGCAGCTGTAAAAACCAGACACACCATACTTTAGATGTCGGAGAGGTTTGGTTTAACCAGTCAGCGTACTTGCATTGACAACAATAGGAAAAAAGGTCTATCAGTACCAGGCTACCTGGATCAAAATGCACAGGAATGTTTTGAGTCGCATGCATAAAATTCCATGTAAAACTTGAATGAAAGTTACATGTCAGATGAAGTCTCATAAAGTTTTGGGTAATTGCTATCCTAGATGAGTAAAAATGTTTGTGTGGAAATAATTTCATAGTTTTAAGTTACAAAGGATTCCTGTTGTAATTCAGAAAACAGCTTGGTGTGAGGTCCTGTATCAAATAAGTTCTTGTGATTTTTCATGCACGGGAAGGAACAATGTTCCGCCGCATGTAGAATGAAGCAATATTGTGCAAAGATGGGGTTTCTGCTCTTGCTTTTGAGGCTGGGCCTTATGTAGGCTTTCAATCCAACCTCAGTTGTAACTAACATGATTCAGATTATCAACCAGCTAATTATTAGAATCAGCAGAGAGGAAGAGGCAAGGCGAGAGGGATAACTGGGCCCCAAATATGTTTTCTCTAGCAGGTGCAGTTTTGTTTGTTTGTTTCATTCAAGGGGGGTTTTGTACGTTCAATGAGAGTGTTGACTTTGGTTAACAAAAAATGTAATTGGTTTATTTTATTTGCTTATTTGTTTAAATTGATAGAGTGGTCACTGGAGTATCTGGTTAATATAATGGAATCAAGTGCGCTAGATTAGGGTTGGATTGAAAATCTACAAGAGGCTAGCTCTCCAGGAACATGGCTTGAAAGCCCTGCTTTAGAGTAAGGCACAGCCTCAAAAGCATGAGAAGAATACTCATTTTTGCACAATCTTGCCTAAACATCCATGTCAAATAGAATGCTTCGTTCCACACGGGGAGAAACATTGTTCCTTCCTGTGCATGAAAAATCACAATACTTTGAAGAGATTAGAAATCTTAGAAGGGGTACCTACAGTGGGGAGAACAAGTATTTGATACACTGCTGATTTTGCAGGTTTTCCTACTTACAAATCACATTGTATGATTTTTAAGTAATTAATTTGCATTTTATTGCATGACATAAGTACTGTATTTGATACATCAGAAAAGCAGAACTTAATATTTGGTACGGAAACCTTTGTTTGCAACTACAGAGATCATACGTTTCTGTAGTTCTTGACCAGGTTTGCACACACTGCAGCAGGGATTTTGGCCCACTTCTCCATACAGACCTTCTCCAGATCCTTCAGGTTTCTGGGCTGTCGCTGGGCAATACGGACTTTCAGCTCCCTCCAAAGAATTCCTATTGGGTTGACTGGCTAGGCCACTCCAGGACCTTGAGATGCTTCTTACGGAGCCACTCCTTAGTTGCCCTGGCTGTGTGTTTCGGGTCGTTGTCATGCTGGAAGATCCAGCCACAACCCATCTTCAATGCTCTTACTGAGGGAAGGAGGTTGTTGGCCAAGATCTTGCGATATATGGCCCCATTCATCCTCCCCTCAATACGGTGTAGTCGGTCTGTACCCTTTGCAGAAAAGCATCCCCAAAAAATGATGTTTCCACCTCCATGCTTCACGGTTGGGATGGAATTCTCTGGGTTGTACTCATCCTTCTTCTTCCTCCAAACATGGCGAGTGGAGTTTAGACCAAAAAGCTCTATTTTTGTCCCATCAGACCACATGGCCTTCTCCCATTCCTCCTCTGGATCATCCAGATGGTCATTGGCAAACTTCAGACGGGCCTGGACATGCGCTGGCTTGAGAAGGGGGACCTTGTGTGTGTGCTGCAGGATTTTAATCCATAACGGCGTAGTGTGTTACTAATGGTTTTCTTTGAGACTGTGGTCTCAGCTTTCTTCAGGTCATTGACCAGGTCCTGCCGTGTAGTTCTGGGCTGATCCATCATCTTCCTCATGATCATCGATGCCCCGCGAGGTGAGATCTTGCATGGAGCCCCAGACCGAGGGTGATTGATCTTCACCTTGAACTTCTTCCATTTTCTAATAATTGTGCCAACAGTTGTTGCCTTCTCACCAAGCTGCTTGCCTATTGTCCTGTAGCCCATCCCAGCCTTGTGCAGGTCTACAATTTAACCCTGATGTCCTTCCACAGCTCTCTGGTCTTGGCCACTGTGGAGAGGTTGGAGTCTGTTTGATTGAGTGTGTGGACAGGTGTTTTTTATACAGGTAACGAGTTCAAACAAGTGCAGTTAATACAGGTAATGAGTGGAGAACAGGAGGGCAGGTCTGTGAGAGCCGGAATTCTCACTGGTTGGTAGGTGATCAAATACTTATGCCATGCAATAAAATGCAAATTAATTACTTAAAAATCATACAATGTGATTTTCTGGATTTTTGTTTTAGATTCCCGTCTCTCACAGTTGAAGTGTACCTATGATAAAAATGACAGACCTCTCCATGCTTTGTAATTAGGAAACACTGGCAAATATGCAGGTTATCAAATACTTGTTCTCCCCACTGTAAGTGACTCATACTCAATCAGGTTTTGACCACGATGTGTGATTGATGTGATACACTTTAGCATTTTCAACAGTCTTACAGACTTTCATTTTGCATAACCAAAATTTTAGATTAAAATAGATTTCGTGTATTGACATGAAAGGTTAAATTGATGACTGTCTTGTGTGAACTTGTTCAGAACATGTTCATTCTGTATGTGAGTACAGTAATCAATGCTATATTTAAAACACACAAGACAAGAACACAATTCAACATCCAACACCCTTTTTACTAAGAGTGTTCCAAAATAGGATTCCAGTGTCTTAAAAATGTAACTAATGTCTTGTAATTTGGCGAATCACCTGAGTAATTGTGATATAGTATACAGTATTCATTATAGCATTTTTGGGTGCTATGTAATTTGAGATTTTGATAGCAGTTTTAATTTCTGAGCTTTTATGTAATTGAACATGCATTATTGCAGAGATGTAGTTAGCATGGCTAAAACTGAAGAGCATTCAATAAGTTTGACGGTAGATACTAACTCCTTTTCTGGATAACATCTCCCACACTGTGTTGGTTACACATTTTGAAAGCCATAATCAACACTTGTCATCCTCAATATTTACAGCCATTGCAGTTTTACCATGTCTTTTTATAAGATCATACAGACCTCTTATGTTGCTAATGATAGGCTCTTTGTCGCACGTGTGCAGGCTTAGATGTTCAGGAAGGCAAAGCACTTCAAAAGCCGCCCTCTGTGTGTCAGGACCTATAAACCCACAGCTTTCCCTGCTTACCTCCCTTTATTATTGAAAACCTGACTGAGCAGCGTGTACTGTGGTCTGTGGTTTATATCATAAACCTATGTTGGAGGTGTATGAGTGTTTGAGAAGGATCGTCTCTTCTCTCGTGCACTCTGTTCTACTGCTGCACTCTACACTCACCTTGGAAAATGAATAGTGTGTATGTTGTGTTAGTGACGATTTAGAATACATTTTTTGTTACATTTTTTTGTTAAGAGTGATAGTTGTCTCAAAGCTGTCTCAAAGCTCAATGGATATTTTCACATGTTACAGTAGCTATTTCAGAGTATATCAAGTATGCGAATATCATACTTCTGTTTTATTATGTTTAGGGTGAGAAAGGAGACGTTGGGGTTCATGGTGGTGATGGACAGATTGGAGTTCCGGTGAGTTTTCATTGTTCAAATGAAACGTTATTTCTTAATAAAAGCTGGAACCATTCACTAAGCCAGTCCATTTACTCATCATCCTCATCCACTCCTATGCATTCTACTACCTGCTCCCTTTAAATGATCATAGCAACTATATTTTTCCAATATACACTAAAACCATGGATCGTTTATAAAGTAACCTAAAATGAGGACTTTTAACTCAAAATAGTCATGGTGTTTGCGTAGATTTTTCTCCAAATGTGGTGTTCATCCAACCACAATGTTTGCTACTTGGTATATACATGACCCCAGGATCCACACTTGGTGTATAGAAAACTATTTATATGATTAAACATAAAAACATGTCTAAGCTTATTTGTCTATGCTTATCATCTGTCAGAAAAATTTAAATACACATTGATATAACACATAAAATAATAAACATTGTCCCTACCTTGTCCACAATTTTTTTTATTTTAAGCCACATTTCCTCCTTGTCCACAATATGAGCATGAAAACCTTGAGTAATATATACAGCTAATGTTTTAGTGTGGTACTGTGGCCCCTGGCCAGAATCTGAACCAGCTGGCTGAGGGAGCACCAATAACCACACCCATCTTGGCTGAATCTGTCTTTGGGTTAAACCTTTCACAAAAAAATAATTTTGACCAATTGCTAAAAAGACCTGATAGCATCTGTGTGTAATCCATATGTAGCCTACATCCACTAACTACCTTGTTTCTACTAAAGAAGATTAAGTGTTGATCTCTAACAACCTTAATTTCCTTTTTCCAAACCATAGAAATATTATGAGAACCACTATGATGTAATATTCAGTCTCCTCTTTCATAGTCTTTGGAAATACTGAGTACAGTGCCTTCGGAAAGTATTCAGACCCCTTGACTTTTTCCGCGTTTTGTTACATTACAGCCTTATTCTAAAATGGACTAAATTGTCCCCCCCCCCCCTCACCAATCTACACACAATAACCTATAATGACAAAGCAAAAACATTTATTTTTATTTTTGTAAATATATATTTTTTTTAAACGGAGATGACCTTATTTACTTATGTATTCAGACCCTTTGCTATGAGACTCGAAATTGAGCTCAGGTGCAACCTGTTTCCATTGATCACACTTGAAATGTTTCTACAACTTGATTGGAGTCCACCTGTGGTAAATTCAATTGATTGGACATGATTTGGGAAGGCACATATCTGTCTACGTAAGGTCCTACAGTTGACAGTGCATTTCAGAGCAAAAACCAAGCCATGAGATCAAAGGAATTGTCCGGTGAGCTCCGAGACAGGATTGTGTCGAGGCACAGATCTGGGGAAGGGTAGACTCTTCCTAGAACTGGCTGCCCGGACAAACTGAGTAATCGGCGGAGAAGGGCCTTGGTCAGGGAGGTCTCCATTCTATTTTTTTCCATTCCAGCCATTACTATGAGCCCGTCATCCAATAGCTCCTCCCACCAGCCTCCACTGCTCCATTGAGTAAACAAGGGTTATGAGGGATCAAATGAATGATTAATGCAGAAGTACACCTAGATCTAGAGGCTAATCAAAAATACTTTAGTAACTACCAGTTCTCACCTCAATGAGGTGGATGAGGTAAACATTGGGATGTTCTTTCCTGTTTTCAACCTATTTAAAGAGACCACTGAAAGGCCACCAGGTGGAGATAGACGATTATATTGACAACTGTATTTGTCTATCTGGTCTCTGTCTAATGCAATGCAAGTCTGTTTTTTAGAGCATTTCACAGACAACATTGAATTTAAGCTGGTCTGTTTGAAAATGGATACAGCAACTAATGTGCTTACCAAGAATAGCAAGAGGATTTTGATAAATATTATACCATGAAATATTGACTCCCCAAAAATGTACGAGCCTGTAGTCTGGCTCTCGCACAACATGAAACCCTGTGGCTCGACATGTAGCTAATGTAGCCAGTGTCCTCGCATGCCATTCTCCAATCAAGCTCAAAGTATTTGAAAGAAAACAAATACTATTTGAACTTAGGTGTGGTGGCCAGTGCCCTCAGATGCCATTCTGCTGTGCCACTTTGCCCATAATTACAATGTTCCTGTTTATGGGGAAATCAAGTAAAATCTAACTGTATTGAAAAATGAATGAAAGTCCTAATGAGCCAGTCTGTCAAGCCATCCTACAACTGTAAAATCCTGCAATGCATCACGAGGAGTGGAACTAACAGTTTATGTTGTCCTCTCTGCTAACTTTAATCATCATCATGGCTCCCTCCCTAAGTCCCATGAGTGTCATTACTCACTGTAGATAATGGGTGAAAGCTCTGACTGGCTGTAAACTAGGTTGATATTGTGGTCATTGCCAGCCGGGTAAACATGGGAACTGGAAATAGAAAGTGGGCCTCTAATTTCATGTGCACAATATCATCATCATCATGATACAGCTTTCTTCCAGTTTCCAGGATATTTCAAGAGCAGTAAGAGACCCTCGGCTGTGCTGAAATAGAGCTGTAGAAATGATACTGTACATGTTTATTGATATACAGTACCAGTCAAAAGTTTTGACACACCTACTCATTACAGGGTTTTTCTTTATTTTTTACTACTTTCTACATTGTAGAATAATAGTGAAGACAAGCTATGAAATAACACATATGGAATCATGTAGTAACGAAAAAAGTGTTAAACAAATCAAATTATATTTTATATTTGAGATTCTTCAAAGTAGCCACTCTTTGCCTTGATGACAGCTTTGTACACTCTTGGCATTCTCTCAACCAGCTTCATGTGGTAGTCACCTGAAATGCATTTCAATTAAGAGGTGTGCCTTGTTAAAAGTTCATTTGTGGAATTTCTTTCCTTAATGTGTTTGAGCCAATCAGTTGTGCTGTGACAAGCTAGGGGAAGTATACAGAAGATAGCCCAATTTGGTAAAATACCAATTCCATATTATGGCAAGATCCGCTCAAATAAGCAAAGAGAAATGACAGTCCATCATTACTTTAAGACATAAATGTCAGTCAATCTGGAAATTGTCAAGAACTTTGAACGTTTCAAGTGTAGTTGCAAAAAACATCAAGCGCTATGATGAAACTGGCTCTCATGAGTACCACCACAGGAATGGAAGACCCAGCATTACCTCTGCTGCAAGTTACCAGCCTCAGAAATTGCAGCCCAAATAAACGCTTCAAGTAACAGACACAATTCAACTGTTCAGAGGGGACTTTGTGAATCAGGCCTTCATTGTTTAATTGCTGCAAGAAAACAACTACTAATTGACACCAATAAGAAGAAGAGACTTTCAGGAGGACAAGAAACACGAGCAATGAACATTAGACCAGTGGAAATCTTTCCTTTGGTCTGATGAGTCCAAATTTGAGATTTTTGGTTGCCAACCGCAGTGTCTTTGTGAGACGCAGAGTAGGTGAATGGATGATCTCCACATGTGTGGTTCCCACCGTGAAGCATGGAGGGGGAGCTGTGATGGTGTGGAGGTGTCACACAATCACACTGTTGGTGATTTATTTAGAATGCAAGGTACACTTAAACAGCATGGCTACCACAGAATTCTGCAGCGATACACCATCCCATCTGATTTGGGCTGAGTGGGACTATCATTTGTTTTTCAACAGGACAATGACCCAACACACCTACAGGCTGTGCAAGGGCTATTTGACCAAGAAGGAGATGGAGTGCTGCATCAGATGACCTCCACAATCACCCAACCTCAACCCAATTGAGATGGTTTGGGATGAGTTGGACCGAAGAGTGAAGGAAAAGCAGTCAACAAGTGTTCAGCATATGTGGAAACTGCTTCAAGACTGTTGGAAAAGCATTCCAGGTGATGCTGGTTGAGAGAATGCCAAGAGTGTGCAATGCTGTCATTAAGGCAAAGGGTGGCTACTTTGAAGAATCTCAAATATATGAAATATATTTATATTTCTTTAACACTTTTTTGGTTACTACATGATTCCATATGTGTTATTTAATAGTTTAGGTGTCTTCACTATTATTCTACAATGTAGAAAATAGCAAAAAAATAAAGAAAAACCCTTGAATGAGTAGGTGTGTCCAAACTTTTGACTGGGACTGTAGATATTTGCCTTTGTTTTTTCATAGTTCTCCTGAGTGTGATATCTCTGTTTTTTCATAATCGTCATAGGGAATCCGAGGCCTTCCCGGGCAGATGGGGCCTGCTGGACCTCGGGTAATAAACAGATCAAACTTAGACAATATAATCCAGAAGTTGGCCATGGCGCAATCAATGACTTGGTTGGCTCACCCTCTGTGTCATTATGACATTCTCAGCAAATGACTAATGAAATATTCAGTGAAAGAGTAACTGTAAAACCTTGTGTGTTGAAAACAATATAAAATGCCTTTTTAATACATTTGATTTGACCTTGTTTTTACAAGGGGGAGAGAGGCCCACCCGGACAAGAGGGGCTGGTTGGACCAAAAGGACCTGAGGTAGGTGACGGATCGGACCTGAAAGTACAGTATGCTTGATGTTCATTACATATTTTCTTCTCTTTTCTTTTCACCCTATTGAAAATGAAATAATTATTTTGCTGCTCCATAACGCTCCTCTGCAAAATTCAGAGTGAGTTCCTCCACAAAATAGGAATGTACGTGTAAGTAGGAACTGTACAGCACATTTAAGTGTCATTGCTGAACCTCAACTTTGCTGCCCTCAATTGGAATGTCAAGATATTGCAACTCTATGGTTGAATTTAACTGAGGTTCTTCTATCCGACTTGTGGGTTACATGACCACTTTAGAAGAACTGAAAAGCCAATGAGGACGTTGTATTGTATTGTCATGTGATTTCAAATCATTCTCACATTTTCACCATTTTCTTAACCAATTATTTTCTCTGTATCTTTCAATTTGTTTTTGTCCCTATACCATTTGGTGTGATAAAAGTAACTATTTGCCTCGCCTTTGATCTATAATAAAGTCTAGTCCTCAAAATTTAACATGATTTAAAATCACATTATTTTCACGAGGTTCATTTCATTATGCCTTACAGATGATTAAGCCATTGTTTTAAAAACTGAATTTTCACTCATGTACAGGGTCTTCAGGGTCCGATTGGTCCACCTGGAACTTACGGACTTGAAGGTTCAAAGGTAACTAGTGAATTCTTCTGCATTTCCCCTATCCTTAGTGAGTGTGTGTGTGTGTGTGTGTGAGCTGCATATACTTTGTCTGTGTATGTATTCTGTTATGTACATGTGCTTTTCGTGATGTAGTTTGTGTGTGTTCTGGGAGTGTTAATGTGTGTGTTAACACATCTCTACATGTGTAGGGGGCCCAAGGTGCACGTGGATCAGAAGGACATCCTGGGACACCTGGACTGAATGTAGGTATTTTTCAGCTGTTTGGGGAAAGGTGAAAGATGCTATACAGTTGAAGTTGGAAGTTTAAATACGCCTGAGCCAAATACATTTAAAGTCAGTACAATTCCCTGTCTTAGGTCAGTGAGGATCACCACTTTATTTTAAGTAGAGAGAATAATAGTAGAGAGAATTATTTATTTCATCACATTCCCAGTGGGTCAGAAGTTTACATACACTCAATTGGTATTTGGTAGCATTGCCTTTAAATTGTTTAACTTGGGTCAAACGTTTCGGGTAGCCTTCCACAAGCTTCCCACAATAAGTTGGGTGAATTTTGGCCAATTCCTCCTGACAGAGCTGGTGTAACAGAATCAGTTTTATAGGCCTCCTTGCTCGCACACGCTTTTTCAGTTCTGCCCACTACTTTTCTATGGGATTGAGGTCAGGGCTTTGTGATGGCCACTCCAATACCTTGACTTTGTTGTCCTTAGGCCATTTTGCCACAACTTTGGAAGTATGCTTGGGGTCATTGTCCATTTGGAAGACCCATTTGCAACCAAGATTTAACTTCCTGACTGATGTCTTGAGATGTTGCTTCAATATATCCACATAATTTCCCTTCCTCCTGATGCCATCTATTTTATGAAGTGCACCAGTCCCTCCTGCAACAAAGCACCCCCACAACATGATGCTGCCACCCCTGTGCTTCACGGTTGGGATGGTGTTCTTCGGCTTGCAAGCCTCCCCCTTTTTCCTCCAAACATAATGATGGTCATTTGGCCAAACAGTTCTATTTTTGTTTCACCAGACCACATTTCTCCAAAAAGTACGATCTTTGTCCCCATGTGCAGTTGCAAACCGTAGTCTGGCTTTTTTATAGCAGTTTTGGAGCAGTGGCTTCTTCCTTGCTGAGTGGCATTTCAGGTTATGTCGACTCATTTTACTGTGGATATAAATACTTTTGTACCTGTTTCTGTACAGATGAACGTGGTACCTTCAGGCATTTGGAAATTGCTCCTAAGGATGAATTAGACTTGTGGAGGTCTACAATTTTTGGCGGAATTCTTTTGATTTTCCCATGATGTCAAGCAAAGAGGCACTGGGTTTGAAAGTAGGCCTTGAAATACATCCACTGGTACACCTCCAATTGACTCAAATTATGTTAATGAGCCTATCAGAAGCTTCTAAAGCCATGACATAATTTTCTGGAATTTTCCAAGTTGTTTAAAGGCACAGTCAACTTAGTGTATGTAAACTTCTGACCAACAAGAATTGTGATACAGTGAAATAATCTGTCTGTAAACAATTGTTGTAAAAATTACTTGTGTCATGCAGAAAGTATATGTCCTAACTGACTTGCCAAAACTATAGTTTGTTAACAATACATTTTTGGAGTGGTTAAAAACGGGTTTTAATGACTCCAACCTAAGTGTATGTGAACTTCTGACTTCAACTCTATATACAATATTTCAGTACTGGTGGCTGCAAATTGGGTTTTTCTATACAGGATTCACCTCAGGCAGAAGTCTTCGAATTGGGACATATCTCTCAGCATCATTATAACTCACAATACATATCATTATGTTTTACTGCTGTAGACCTATGGTTCATGTGCTTTCGGCCTTGTACCATTCAGTACTAACAAGTAGAAGTCCCCGAAGAATAAAATACAAATTGCACTACTCTACATGGAAAGGAAATAAGTAATGTTCTGTGTGTGTGGCTCATTTTGCTCTCTGTCACAAAGACGGAATCTAACTACTTGAATGTACAGTGCCTTGAAAAAGTATTCATCCCCCTTGCCGTTTTTCCTATTTTGTTTCATTACAACCTGTAATTTAAATAGACTTTTATTTGGATTTCATGTAATGGACATACACAAAATAGTCCAAATTGGTGAAGTGAAATGAAAAAATGTACTTGTTTCAAAATATTCAAAACATTTTTAAACAGAAACGTGGTGTGTGCATATGTATTCACCCCCTTTGCTATAAAGTCCCTAATTAAGATCTGGTGCAACCAATTACCTTCAGAAGTCACATAATTAGTTAAATAAAGTCAACCTGTGTGCAATCTAAGTGTCACATGATCTCAGTATATATACACCTGTTCTGAAAGAGCCCTGAGTCTGCAACACCACTAAGCAAGGGGCACCACCAAGCAAGCGGCACCATGAAGATCAAGGAGCTCTCCAAACAGGTCAGGGGCAAAGTTGTGGAGAAGTACAGATCAGGGGCAGGTTCTAAAAAAATATCAGAAACTTTAAACATCCCACAGAGCACCATTAAATCCATTGTTAAAAAATGTAAAGAATATGGCACCACAACAAACCTGCCAAGAGGGCCGCCCACCAAAACTCACAGACCAGGCAAGAAGGGCATTAATCAGAGAGGCAACAAAGAGACCAAAGATGGAGCTGCATAGCTCCACAGTGCAGATGGGAGTATCTGTCCATAGGACCATTTTAAACCCTACACTCCACAGAGCTGGGCTTTACGGAAGAGTGGCCAGAAAAAAGCCATTGCTTAAAGAAAACAATTTGCAAACATGTTTGGTGTTCGCCAAAAGGCATGTGGGAGACTCCCCAAACATATGGAAGAAGGTACTCTGGTCAGATGAGACTATAATTGAGCTTTTTGGCCATCAAGGAAAACGTTATGTCTGGCGCAAACCCAACACCTCCCATCACCCCGAGAACACCATCCCCACAGTGAAGCCTAGGGATGGCAGCATCATGCTGTGGGGATGTTTTTCATCTGCAAGGACTGGGAAACTGGTCAGAATTTAAGGAATGATGGATGGCGCTAAATACAGGGAAATTTTGGAGAGAAACCCACTTCAGTCTTTCAGAGATTTGAGACTGGAATGGAGGTTCACCTTCCAGTGGGACAATGACCCTAAGCAACACTTAACTGGTTTAAGGGGAAATATTTTAACGTCTTGGAATGGTCTAGTCAAAGCCCAGACCTCAATCCAATTCAGAATTTGTGGTATGACTTAAAGATTGCTGTACACCAGCGGAACCCATCCAACTTGAAGAAGTTGGAGCAGTTTTGCCTTGAAGAAAGAGCAAAAGTCCCAGTGGCTAGATGTGCCAAGCTCATAGAGACATACCCCAAGAGACTTGCAGCTGTAATTGCTGCATAAGGTGGCTCTACAAAGTATTGACTTTGGAGGGGTAATAGTTATGCACGCTCACGTTCTGTTTTTTGTCTTAGTTTTTATTGTGAACCAAACAAGAAATATGTTGCATCTTCAAAGTAGTAGGCATATTGTGTACATCAAATGATTCTAATCCCCCCAACTCAAGGTTGTAAGGCAACAAAATAGGAAAAATGCCAAGGGGAGAATACTTTCGGAAGCCGCTGTACATGTATGATTGTTATACAGTAGTGGAACTGTTATATTTTGTTGAAGCCATTATGAAGAATGGGTTTCCTGTTGATTCTCCAGGGACTGGAGGGAGAGCAGGGGGTTCAAGGGTTACCTGGTGACCGAGGACTGCCAGGGTTCAAAGGTCACAAGGTAATGAATTACAAAATGATAAACACTTTCACATATACTTGACTCAGTAAGTACTTATGTATAAACTACATTACAAAAGTAACTTAACTAGAGTAGAGTATGGCTTTTTGGTTTATTAGCTGTTATCAATTGGCGCAGCGGTCTAAATAAAATCAAATTGTATTTGTCACATGTGCACATGTTACAGTGAAATGCTTACTTACAAGCCCTGCATCTCAGTGCTAGAGGCGTCACTACAGACACCCTGGTTCAAATCCAGGCTGTATCACAACCGGCCGTGATTGGGAGTCCCATAGGGCAGCGCAAAGTTGGCCCAGCGTCGTCCGGGTTTGGCCGGTGTAGGCCATCATTGTGAAATAAGATTTTGTTCTTAACTGACTTGCCTAGTTAAATAAAGGTTCAATTTGTAAACAAATACATATAATAAAAAATAATAATATGACTGACTCGAGATAACCATGACAGATATGTTTTCAGGGGGAAACTGGTGAACCTGGTCCCAAAGGAAGCCAGGTATAATACAATACAAGAAATCTGAAATGTATGTTATATTATGAGCAACAGCATTGAATGGTGTTTTTCATCACCACCCTTACCCTCCTATATCTCCAGGGTGAGAGAGGTAACAATGGAGTTCCTGGGAACACTGGGGCAAACGTATGTAACATTTAACCTTTCACCTCTTAACTCTGTTTAGGAGGCATGCATCAATGATACTGTAACTAAAGGATATTCATACTGCCTTTTAGACCATCCATTTATTTCAGTGTTTTTATCCTCATGTTGTGTGTGATTGCCACTGCAGGGAGAAACTGGACTCAAAGGAAGCAAAGGAGAGGTGAGCTTAACTATTTTGATCTGATTTATTTCATCTTAGAGAGTTAATGTTCTACTTTATCCTTTCATTTGACATAGGTCAGTTGTACAATGAGTAATTGAAAAGTGCACCTATGTTACAGAAGGTGTATTCAGAAGACGATTTGTCCTATCATGCTAACAAATAGAAACAAATTCTGATGAAGGGAAGGGAAATGTATCTAGTAGTCATTTCTGCATTCTCTACTCTCTCATGTGAACCTCATGGTCTAGGAAAACAAACAGACATACACTGCCGTTCAAAAGTTTGGGGTCACTTAGAAATGTCCTTGTGGACTCCCGGGTGGGGCAGTGGTTATGGGCGCTGTACTGCTGGACGCCAGCTGTGCTACCAGAGACTCTGGGTTCGCGCCCAGGCTCTGTCGTAAACGGCCGTGACCGGGATGTCCGTGGGGCGACGCACAATTGGCCTAGCGTCGTCCGGGTTAGGGAGGGTTTGGCCAGTAGAGATATCCTTGACTCATCGCGCACCAGCGACTCCTGAGGCGGGCCAGGCGCAGTGCACGCTAACCAAGATTGCCAGGTGCACGGTGTTTCCTCCGACACATTGGTGCGGCTGGCTTCCGGGTTGGATGTGTGCTGTGTTAAGAAGCAGTGTGGCTTGGTTGGGTTGTGTATCGGAGGACGCATGACTTTCAACCTTTGTCTCTCCTGAGCCCGTACGGGAGTTGTAGCGATGAGATAAGATAGTAGCTACTAACAATTGGATACCACGAAAAAGGGGTAAAATGTAAATAAAAAATAAATAAAAAGAAATGTCCTTGTTTTTGAAAGAAAAGCACATTTTTTTTGTCCATTTAAAATAACATCAAATTCATCTGAAATACAGTGTCGACATTGTTGTAAATTACTATTGTAGATGGAAACGGCTGATTTGATTTATTTTTTAAATTGTTTTTTTTTAATGGAATATCTACATAGGCATACGGAGGCCCATTATCAGCAACCATCACTCCTGTGTTCCCATGGCACGTAGTGTTAGCTAATCCAAGTTTATCATTTTAAAAGGCTAATCGATTATTAGAAAACCTGTATACAATTATGTTAGCACAGCTGAAAACTGTTGTTCTGATTGAAGAAGTAATAAAACTGGCCTTCATTAGACTGGAGCATCAGCATTTGTGGGTTTGATTACATGCTCAAAATGGTCAGAAACAAAGACCTTTCTTCTGAAACTTGTCAGCCTATTCTTGTTCTGAGAAATTAACGCTATACCATGCGAGAAATTGCCAAGAAACTGAAGATCTGGTACAACGCTGTGAACTACTCCCTTCACAGAACAGCGCAAACTGCCTCTAACCAGAATAGAAAGAGTGGGAGGCCCCGGTGCACAACTGAGCAAGAGGACAAGTACATTAGAGTATCTAGTTTGAGAAACAGACACCTCACAAGTCCTCAACTGGCAGCTTCATTAAATAATAACCGCAAAACACCAGTCTCAACATCAACAGTGAAGAGGTGACTCCAGGATTCTGGCCTTCTAGGCAGAGTTGCAAAGACAAAGCCATATCTCAGACGGGTCAATAAAAATAAAATATTAAGATGGGCAAAAGAACACAGACACTGAACAGAGGAAGATTGGAAAAAAAGTGTTATGGACAGAAGAATCGAAGTTTCAGGTGTTCGGATTACAAAGAAAAACATTTGTGAGACAGAAAAAATAAAAAGATGCTGGAGGAATGCTTGACGCCATCTGTCAACCATGGTGGAGGCAATGTGGTGGTCTGGGGGTGCTTTGGTGGTAGTAAAGTGGGAGATTTGTACAGGGTAAAAGGGATCTTGAAGAAGGAAGGCTATCACTCCATTTTGCAACTCCATGCCATAACCCGTGGACGGCGCTTAATTGGAGCCAATTTCCTCCTAAAACAGGACAATGACCCAAAGCACAGTGACAAACTATTCAAAAACTATTTAGGGAAGATGCAGTAAGCTTGTATTCTGTCTATAATGGAGTGGCCAGCACAGTCTCTGGTTCTCAACCCTATTGAGCAGTTATGGGAGCAGCTTGACCGTATGGTACGTAAGTGCCCATCAAGCCAATCCAACTTGTGGGAGGAGTGGGGTGAAATCTCCTCAGATTACCTCAACAAATTGACAACTAGAATGCCAAAGGTCTTCAAGGCTGTAATTTCTGCAAATAGAGGAATGTTTTGGGACACAATTATTATTTAAATTAAAAATCATTATTTATAACCTTGTCATCATCTTGACTATATTTCCTATTCCCTTTGCAACTAATTTCATGTATGTTTTCATTGAAAACAAGGACATTTCAAAGTGACCCCAAACTTTTGAATGGTAGTGTATGTGGTTTGGAAATTCCCCCTCCGTCTTCACATTGAACATATTCAATTAAATAAAAAAGATATTGAACAGAATGACACCATCCTATGCAGACATTGCTTTCAAAAGTCAAGTGAATTCAACAGACTGCTGTCTGTTTAATTGTTTGCATACTCATATGTTTGCAAACATACAACAATACACCAACTGAATTTGCTGTGATGCTGTCCCCCACTAGAGAGGCCTATCAGGAGATACTGGAGCCAGAGGGGCGGAGGGGAGGAAGGGGGACGTGGGTCTGATGGGAGCTGCTGGGCCTCGCGGCTCTCCTGGACAAGATGGGTTACCAGGGCAACCAGGAGAGCTGGGATACCCAGGCAAACCTGTAAGTTGACCACATCTGTTCCTCTAGACTCGAGTCAAAGCCGTTTGCCCGAAAATGTCAATAGAGTCATTACCAGCTCATTAACTACCAGCATACTGATGTGAATGTATTGTCTTTCAGGGAAAGCCACCAACTGATGACCACTTGATGACGCTTTGCGCTAATGTTCTTCGGAGTATGTTTCCTGCTATTTTATTTTATGCATGAGCATGACCATTATCTGTTGTATGGATTCTTGAAGATTTGCAGCTGTTATAAATGATAAACTTCAAAATGCTTGCTAGGAATTTAGGCAATCGTCCATTGTTTTGTTTTTTCACCAAGTGCACATATCCATGCCGTTTCAAAATAGTGACTATGTTGGTAACTGTAGGTCTATGCATACAGTAGTATCCTGTTGAACTATGTGTACAGCAGCACGCCTCCATCTAGCGCAACAATGCAGATTTCATTTCTGCAATTTGGTGACAAAAGCGCAACCTCTGCAATGTGCATGGTTTCCTAATCACTGTGTCTGGGCATGTGTCAGAACAAGTTCCTATTTTTGACGCGTAACACTCTTGGAGAGATTACACAATAACAGACTGACAGTAGTCCTGAAAATTAGGATCTGGCTCCAAACTAAAGAAATGTCATAGGCTTACTGGTCTACTGTGTCAATACAGAAACAAGACTAGTTAGTATTGTGTGCTGCATACAGAATAAATGCTAATTGTCCCTGTCCAGATCAGCTGCCGCAGCTCCTGGCAATGATGGCACCAAAAAGTCAATGTGGGCAGTGTGAGACAGTGAAGGGGCCACCTGGTGAGCCAGGCCCTACCGGCCCCAAGGGCTCCAGTGGAACGCCAGGGTACCCTGGCACGCTCGGTTTACAGGGTTACCCAGGACAGCCAGGCCGGATGGGGCCTCATGGGCACAAAGGTAACACAGTGGGTTACAGGGATTGACGGTCAAAGAATTTGACTTCAGTCTATGTAGTGCTGTTGATGTAAATTGCAATTCCATAGTTTTGGGATTAAGTAATCTTGCTGACTGTTTTTGCTATGCTCTTATGTGCAGGTGATATTGGACCAATGGGGTTAAAGGGGTCCAAAGGAGATGGAGACACAGGGTTGACAGGTCCTCCCGGCCCAGCAGGTAAGAATCCCCCACTTCTTGTAGGAATGTTGAGTGATGCTATTCATGTTTTCACAAACAAATTTATACCAGTCATCTACAATTGAATACTGACCAAAATACTCTCTGACCAATTGATCAAAATGTGTAGGAGTCTGTGGATTGTCCCTGTGGCTGTCAGGGATATGTGATAAACAATTATACTCTTTGTGTCTTTATCTTCCACCTCTGCAGGTCTCCAGGGGCCCAGAGGCAGTGACGGACACGGTGTCTCAGGGCCTCCAGGTGAACCAGGGAAGTCAGGAATCCCTGGCATCCCAGGGAAGCGTGGCCCTCCTGGGGCCAATGGCGTATGTGACCCCACCTCCTGCTACCAGGCTATTCTCAGAGAGGAACGCTACAGCAAAGGACCCAACTTCTAGGCCTCACAAGGAAAGCAGGACATTTTAATTTGACATTTTGAGACTAACTAAGTCAAGGACTGCTCACTGAAAAATCAAGGGCTGCTGGAGTGAGTGAGTTAGCCCTTTGTTTCATGTGGGATGATCCACTCAACCTTGAGATAAAGAAACAGAGGATATAGGGCAACAAAGTGACGCAAATTGATCCAGCCAAACAGGGTTGTTTGACACTGTCTTCAGGCCAGGGGTAATTCAGCGAACAGGCAGAAGTGATGAGGACAAGTGGGGATTAGGGATATTATTACCCCATCACTGGCTCAGAATATCCGAGTGACAATGTTGTTTTTACTGTCTATCAGTGTCGAGGAGGTATAGAAACTTACAATGAGAATTGCACTGCCTTAGTTAAACTACCTCTTTGTTGGATCCAAAGCATTAAACATGATCTGGAGTGACAGGTAGCAATTGTGAAAAAGTTTTCTCCCAAATGATTTACTGTATGTTCTAGAGCAACACTAGGAACATACGACTCTGTATCAGAAGTCTTTCACTTTAAAACTACTAGCTCTTCACTACAAAGTACTATATTTTTTATATGTAGAAATTACTTTTATAAGTAATTTATTTTCCTTTTCAATCAAGCTTGTCAGTCATTAATTTGCTTCACTTCTACGGGTATAAACATATTTATTGTCCTAGTCATCATAGATATGCTTATTGTTACACAACTTCTGCATTTTCCTCTCAGTGTTCAGTGAACCTCCTGCTGGATGGAAACTAGCATGTTTACTGTCAGTATGCGTCGTCTGTAGTAACCATGAACAGTTTTTCCTGATTTAACTTCCATCTATCTTATTATTATTCTTCCCCACAATATGTTTTAATATATCAAATGGGCTATTTTGATACAGTTTGTAGTATACTTTTCAAATATTGTTGGCCTGTTACAATTGACTTTCTTATTTGGATTTCCACATTTTCGAAACAAATGTATACATTTCTCCATGTATTTTCTTATCAGAGAAGACACTGTTGACTGTGAAGTCTTTTTTGAATAAACTTCTGTTGTAGTCTTGTAGTTGAATCCCCTGTTACAATCTATTTATTACTAATTTGAATATGGTTCCTCTATTGAACAGTGTCAAGACAGCCACTTGTTTGGGAGGCTCTTAGGCTGGAGTAGATCACATATCTCTAGCAGTACCAACACCTCTCGCACACAAAGCTTCAACCTACTATACTAGCATTGACACTTTAACAGGAAAATAACACTTCCTTTCTGACAATCACAACACCAGGACCTGGAAAAGTCACACTGGTAAGTTGTTAAAGTATCGCTTTAAGTATACAGTCCACTTGCAGATTGTAGGGTATTTACTGAGAAATTAAGTAGTTAAAATTAGTAGTTCATCTGTATTTACTTAATTTTATTAAAGAAATTAAAGCATATTTACCAGCAAAATATTGTGTAACTACCTGTTTATCTTGCAATCTGCAAATACTAATAATAGCAGACCAGAAAATAAAACATATTTACAACCTTTAAACAGGTTAAGAGACTGACAACCATGGCGGAGTACAAAGACTTGGATTTGTTCAGCGATGAAAATGACATGGATTATAACTACACAGACCCCATCTATGTTGTGGATAAACTGGTGAATCTTTGTGCCACAGCTGATGTGAACAGATTTGGTGCCAAGTTCACACCAATATTGTACACCATCAATTTCCTGCTAAGCATCATTGGGAATGGGCTGGTTCTGTGCATTATTTACAAATACGAGAAGCTCACTTCCATCACCAACATCTTCCTCCTCAACCTGGTCATCTCTGACCTGCTGTTCGCCTCTAGTTTGCCCTTCTGGGCCTTGTACTACCTCTATGGGTGGATCTTTGACCCGGTCATGTGCAAGCTAGTGGGTAGCTTGTACTTCATAGGATTCTACAGCTCCATCCTCTTCCTCACTCTCATGACCTTTGACCGGTACCTGGCTGTGGTCCATGCCATCAACGCCCCCAAATGGAGGAGGAAGATCTACGCCTGTGTCTCCTCGGCAGTCGTGTGGTGTATCAGCCTGCTGGCCAGTGTCAAGGATTTGGTTCTATACAATATCCGGGAGGATCCTCGTGATGGATACCTTTGTGAGGAGACGGGCTTCTCCAATGCGATCATGATAAAATGGCAGCTGTTTGGTTACTATCAGCAGTTTGTGATCTTCTTCCTGTTTCCCTTGGCTATGGTCATGTACTGCTATGTTAGAATCACGGTCCGAATCATGTCAACCCAGATGAGAGGGAAGTGCAGGGCAGTCAAGCTGATTTTCGTGATTATATTCACGTTTTTTGTGTGCTGGACCCCATACAATATTGTAATTCTGTTGAGGGCCCTCCAGATCTCCACCAGTGATGATTCTGAACCGTGTTCTGAAGTGCTTAACTACGCTGTGTATGTCACTAGGAATATAGCATACCTCTACTGTTGTGTGAGCCCTGTCTTTTACACATTTGTTGGGAAAAAGTTTCAGAGTCACTTCTGGCATCTACTTGCAAAGCGCATCCCATGTCTGAAGAGACATATCATGACTAGCCAAAGTAGCAGTAGAAGAACTTCTCAGAAAAGTCCTCATTCCATGTATGAATATGAGAAAGGAACTGGTCTTCAAGCCAGAGCATAGGTTCCGGTACCCATTTTGGGTGCCGGTACTGTTTAAATTTAGGTGTAGGATCTCCATAATACCTTTGAGCTAATATTCTTTTTTTTTACCCCCTTTTTCAATTACGATCTTGTCTCATTGCTGCAACTCCCCAACGGGCTCGGTAGAGTCATACCTCCTCCGAAACATGACCCGCCAAACCGCGCTCCTTAACCCGGCTGTACCAATATGTTCAGAGGAAACACAGCTCATCTGAAGATCCCAGCCAAACTCTCCCCTAACCCAGATGGCCAATTGTGCGCCACACTATGTGACTCCCTGTCACGGCCTGTTGTGACACAGCCTGGGGTCAAACCCAGGTCTGTAGTGACACCTCAAGCACTGCGATGCAATACCTTATATGGCTGCATCACTCAGGAGGCCCCTTGAGTTAATATTCTACAAGAGGAACAGGAGCTCAAATTACAGTAGCTCTGGTGAGCTCCTGCCAGGTCAAAAACATGCCATTTAGCAGACACTTTTATCCAAAGGGACTTATGCATGCATACAGTTCACATATGGGTGGTCCTAGGAGTTGAACCCACAATCCTGGCATTGGAAGTGTTAGGCTCAACCAGGTTGAGCTACAGAGGACAAACTGTTGATATGATTTGTAAATGATGTACAAGATGTCTGATAAGGTACATGTTTTCCATGATGTTTAGCTCTGTTTGCTTTGAGGAGGGTTTTATTTTAATGTTCTCAGGGAATTTCAGCACAACACAATGTGTACATGCAATTACAATTATGTGTACTTTTGCTTCTGACTTGATGTACTCAACATTTGTTGCTGAATTGTAAGTTACAATACAAATGACATTTTAAATAATTTGATTATATAAAAGAAAGTGTACATTTGATTTGCTTCGGGAACTTGAGATGTTACTATCTATGAATCTTTGCATTACATTTTTAATAAAATAAAAAATATATTTGTGCCTTGTAGCTCTGAATGTTGAGCAACTGAATATCGGTCTACCTGTTGAGAGAGATGCATAATATATGCTCGATCATAATCTATGTACTGTAGGCCTATCATACCATATTCTAGTTGCCATAACTGTGGTGAAAGAAAACCAACAATTTATTCAATATAGCTATTTTCAGAGCAGCCTGTTCTTGGTATTACTCAGACCTCCCCTACTCACACTTCTCTTCTCAGAAGCTGGTTGGAGAGCATCCTGTTACTCATCCTATTATTTATATTTCACTTTGCTTAACATTTAGGGATGGTTTGCCCGGACAGAGATTAAGCCTACACTCTTAGAAAGGATTCAAAAGGGTTCTCTCCATAGGATAACTATATTTGGTTCTATGTAGAACCGTTTTGGGTCCCATATAGAACTCACTGAGGAAAAAGTTGTACATGGAACCCAAAAGGGTTCTTCAAATGGTTCTCCTATGGGGACAGCCGAAGAACCCTTTTAGGTTACAGATAGAATTTTTTTTCTAACAGTGTAGCCCTGGACTAAAAAGCATGTTCAATGAAGGTTCTCCATTGAACATGTTTTTAGTCTAGGACTCGGCTCATTCTGTGTCCGAGAAACCAGCCCTAACAATATTACAAAATCATTCTTCAGTGGAATTGTTTACCAGTGATTTACCAGAAGTTTGGGCGGCAGGTAGCCTAGTGGTTAGAGTGTTGTACTAGTAATTGAAAGGTTGCAAGGTTAAATCCTTGCGCTGACAAGATAAAAAAATATGTTGTCCTGAACCAGAGAATTTGTTCTTATCTGACTTGCCTATTTAAATAAAGGTACACATTTTTTTAAAAGCTTAACCTGACTTACAATATGTGTGTTCAACTAAGACAGGTGAGAAAACACGTACCCTTATCTTTACAAACGGAGCCTCCTTTAAAAGCCAGCACTCAGATGGCAGAGGTAAACAGACTTCTGTGAATGTCAGAAGCACAAGTTACTTTAGGTCTCAGGGAGAGTGATGCAACACTTAATGGGCACATGGTGGCACTATTCATCACAGTACAAAGGAAACATAAGCCTGGCAAGCAAGCCTTCTATAACACAGAGGAACTATAGCTTCATTCAAAAGTGACACATAAGACGACTAAAGAATTTAATTTATCAATGATTTCAGTCGCCAAGGTTTCACAATCTCTAGTAGCCCATGGTCTATAATTGATACTCAAGGTATGGAAACCCATTCCCGCCAAGAATTTTTTTAAATTATACAAAATATTTTGAGATCTATCTAAACTATCTAAAAATGTTGAGATACGCAAGTCAAAATCTCGAGAAACTATCTAAAAATATCTACACACTAAGTTGACATTTTTAGATAAGTAAGTAAACATTTTGAGATACTGAGATACTAAGTTTTCCTGGGACCCAGAGTTTTTCCTGATCTGGTAGGCTAACCCAGTGGTTCTCAAACCACTCTTTGGGGACTCCCAGCCGGTTCATGTATTTGAAATATTTCAAAACTAGCACATGAGATTCAACTTGTCAACTAACCCTTGATTATGTGAATCAGGTGAAGTAGTTCAGGGCTAAAATTACATTTTGAAACGTCTGGGGGTCCCTGAGGAGAGGTTTGAGATCCACTGGGCTAACCTAACCAGGTCCAATCCGGACCCTAGTTGGAGGGGCTGACATAGTAATAAATCAGCTGTAAAACGGCTTTATATGGGTTATGATGGGACCAGAGTTTTTTTTTTAAATCAGGTCATATGGTTTAAAATAAAATGGGCAACAACTGCAATTGGACAATAGAACTAAAAGGGCTGAGTTTGCTTTATGCAGGGTTGCATCAGGTAGGCCTTTGCATTTGTATTAAGAAGTTACTCACACAGTATGTCATGACTATTGTCTTGATTGATTAATTATAATCAATCATTTTGGATTGATAAGGTAGCCTAGCCACCCAAAGTTTGAATGTAAAACCAATTTGATCACATTCACATTTTCTCTTAATACAAATAAATAGGCCTATTTTAGGCTATAAATACACAGTTTAGGCTATAAATACATGGCATTACCTCTTCATTTCCCCTGGCCAGAGAGGATCAGAGCGCTTAGTCTTCTCTAGGCTACCTGCAGCTGAAGTTGTTAGCAGTAGGCTACAGTTGATCAAATCAAATCAAATTCTATTGGCCACAAACACATGGTTAGCGAAAAGTGTAGCGAAATGCTTGTGCTTCTAGTTCCGACAGTGCAGTAATATCTAACAAGTAATCTAACAATTCCCCAACAACTACCTAATACAGACAAATCTAAAGGGATGGAATAAGAATATGTTAATATAAACATATGGATGAGCGATGGCCGAGCGGCATAGGCAAAATGCAATAGATGGTATAAGATACAGTATATAAATATGAGATGAGTAATGTAAGATATGTAAACTTTATTAAAGTGGCATTGTTTATTGTGACTAGTGAGTCTCTATGTAGGCAGCAGCCTCTCTGAGTTAGTGATTGCTGTTAAGCAGTCTGATGACCTTGAGATAGAAGCTGTTTTTCAGTCTCTCGGTCCCAGCTTTGATGCATCTGTACTGACTTCGCCTTCTGGATGTTAGCTTGGTGAACAGGCAGGGGCTCGGGTGGTTGTTCTTGATGATCGTTTTGGCCTTCCTGTGACATTGGGTGCTGTAGGTGTCCTGGAGGGCAGGTAGTTTGCCCCCGGTGATGCGTTGCGTACCACCCTCTGGAGAGCCTTGTTGTTGAGGGAGGTGCAGTTGCCATACCAGACAATGATACAGCCCAACAGGATGCTCTCAATTGTGCATGTGTAAAAGTTTGTCAGGGTTTTAGGTGACAAGCCAAATTTCTTCAGCCTTCTAAGGTTGAGGAGGCGCTGTTGCATAAGAGCACCAGCTGTTCCGGACGACTGTGTGATCACGCTCTCCATAGCTGATGTGCTTAAGACCTTTAAACAGATCAACATTCACAGTGTCGCAGGGCCAGACTGATTACCAGGACGTGTACTCCGAGCATATGCTGACCAACTGGCAAGTGTCTTCACTGACATTTTCAACCTATCCCTGACTGAGTCTGTAATTGCTACACATTTCAAGCAGACCACCATAGTCCCTGTCCCCAAGAACACTAAGGTAACCTGCCTAAATGACAACCGACCCGTAGCACTCACGTCTGTAGCAATGAAGTGCTTTGAAAGGCTGGTCATGGCTCACATCAACAACATTATCCCAGAAACCCCAGACCCACTCCAATTTGCATACCGCACCAACAGATCCACAGATGATGCAATCTCTATTGCACTCCACACTGCCCTTTCCCACCTGGACAAAAGGAACACCTATGTGAGAATGCTATTCATTAACTACAGCTCAGCGTTCAACACCATAGTGCCCTCAAAGCTCATCACTAAGCTAAGGACCCTGGGACTAAACACCTCCCTCTGCAACTGGATCCTGGACTTCCTGAGGGGCCACCCCCAGGTGGTAAGGGTAGGTAACAACACATCCGCCACGCTGATCCTCAACACTGAGGCCCCTCAGGGGTGCGTGCTCAGTCCACTCTTGTACTCCTGTTCACCCATGACTACACGGCCAGGCACGACTCCAACACCATCAACATGTTTGCCGATGACACGATGGTGGTAGGCCTGATCAGTCGTGAAGAGGGCACAACAAAGCCTATTCCCCCTCCAGAGACTGAAAAGACTTGGCATGGGTTCTCAGATCCTCAAAAGGTTCTACAGCTGCACCATCGAGAGCATCCTGACTGCCTGGTATGGCAACTGCTCAGCCTCTGACCGCAAGGCACTACAGAGGATGGGGTGTACGGCCCAATACATCATTGGGGCCACACTTCCTGCCATCCAGGACCTCTATATCAGGCGGTGTCAGAGGAATGCCCTAAAAATTGTCAAAGATCCCAGCCACCCTAGTCATAGACTGTTCTCTCTGCTACCACATGGCAAACGGTACCAGAGCGCCAAGTCTAGGTCCAAAAAGGCTTCTTAACAGCTTCTACCCACAAGCCTTAAGACTTCTGAACAGCTAATCAAAGGGCTTACCAGACCCCTCTTTTACACTGCTCCTACTCTGTTTCTAATATATGCATTGTCACTTTAACTCTACCTACATGTACACTACCGGTCAAAAGTTTTAGAACACCAACTCATTCAAGGGTTTTTCTTTATTTTTACTATTTTCTACATTGTATAAAATAGTGAAGACATCAAAACTATGAAATAACACATATGGAATCATGTAGTAACCAAAAAAGTGTTAAACAAATCAAAATATATTTTATATTTGAGATTCCTAAAATAGCCACACCTTTGCTTTCATGACAGCTTTGCACACTCTTGGCATTCTCTCAACCAGCTTCACCTGGAATGCTTTTCCAACAGTCTTGAAGCAGTTCCCACATATGCTGAGCACTTGGTGGCTGCTTTTCCTTCACTCTGCAGTTAGACTCATCCCAAACCATCTCAATTTGGTATGAGGACTGCAGATGTGGCCAGGGCAATAAATTGCAATGTCCGTACTGTGAGACACCTAAGACAGCTCTACAGGGAGACAGCATGGACAGCTGATCGTCTTCGCAGTGGCAGACCACGTGTAACAACACCTGCACAGGATCGGTACATCCGAACATCACTCCTGCAGGACAGGTACAGGATGGCTAAAAAAACTGCCCGGGTTACACCAAGAACGCACAATCCCTCCATCAGTGCTCAGACTGTCCACAATAGGCTGAGAGAGGCTGGACTGAGGGCTTGTAGTCCTGTTGTAAGGCAGGTCCTCACCAGACATCACCAGCAACAACATCGCCTATGGACACAATCCCAATGTTGGTGGACCAGACAGGACTGGCAAAAAGTGCTCTTCACTGGCGAGTCGCGGTTTTGTCTCACCAGGGGGGATGGTCGGATTTGCGTTTATTGTCGAAGGAATGAGTGTTACACCGAGGCCTGTACTCTGGAGTGGGATCGATTTGGAGGTGGAGGGTCCGCCATGGTCTGGGGCGGTGTGTCACAGCATCATCGGACTGAGCTTGTTGTCATTGCAGGCCATCTCAATGCTGTGTTACAGGGACTACATCCTCCTCCCTCATGTGGTACCCTTCTTGCAGGCTCATCCTGACATGACCCTTCAGCATGACAATGCCACCCGCCATACTGCTCGTCCTGTGTGTGAATTCCTGCAAGACAGGAATGTCAGTATTCTGCCATGACCAGCGAAGAGCTCGGATCTCAATCCCTTTGAGCACATTTGGGACCTGTTGGATCAGAGGGTGAGGGCTAAGGCCATTCCCCCCAGAAATGTCCAGGAACTTGCAGGTGACATGGTGGAAGAGTGGGGTGACATCCCATAGCAAGAACTGGCAAATTATCACAGTAAGAGCTGGCAAATCTGGTACAGTCCATGAGGAGGAGATGCACTGAAGTACTTAATGCAGCTGGTGGCCACACCAGATACTGACTGTTACTTTTGATTTTGACCCCCCCTTTGTTTAGGAACAAATTATTCAATTTCTGTTAGTCACATGTCAGTGGAACTTGTTCAGTTTACGTCTCAGTTGTTGAATCTTGTTATGTTCATACAAATATTTACACATGTTAAGTTTGCTGAAAATAAACGCAGTTGACAGTGAGAGCACGTTTATATTTTTGCTGAGTTTATATACACTGAACAAATATATAAATGTAAAGTCTTGGTCCCATGTTTCATGAGCCGAAATAGAAAATCCCATACATTTTTCATAGCACGAAATGCTTGTTTCTCTCAAATTTGATTGAGCAGTATTTCTGTCTGTCATAAAGGTCTTTCGTGGGGAAAAACTCATTCTGATTGGCTGGTCCTGGCTCCCCAGTGGGTGGGCCTGCATCCCTGCCCAGTTATGTGAAATCCATAGATTAGGGACTAATTCATGTATTTCAATTGATTGATGTCCTTCTATGAACTGTAAAAGTGTTGCATGTTGCGTTTATATTTCTGTTCAGTATAAATACGTGATTGTGATATGCGTGCGAGTGCCTTGCAAAGCGTAGGCCTTTAATTTGTGCGTGATGCGTGCATGGGCGGGGGCAGCGAAACAGAGGCTAAATTGATGCAAAATGGTCCGCTATTGGTCGAAGCATTGTGGTACCCAAGAGAAAGACCACTGCACAGCAGCATCGCCGTACGAATGACCAGAAAATCGTCCGACAAACCTGGAACATGGCCCAACGGAGGATATGCTATATCTTATTCTTAAAACACCCACACATGAGAAATGCCATAAGAATTAGAAGTTTCATCTAGTATGATTCAAAGGCAGGTGATACTGACCCAGGTACGTTTAGATACATTTACTTGTCCATCTGTGAATAAGATAGTCGTGGCTAAATTGCTACGTGCTCGTGTCTAAATCGATCGCTAGTTAATTTTGATGCATGGGATCACGAGTTCTATGTGCTACAAAATAATACTGACTGAGGTTGACGCCTCGTATTTTCTCAAACAACGAGATTGTTTCCATGGGTGCTCTAAATCATGGCCAGCCACTAAAAATCACCCCTGTACTGTAGCTTACTACTATGGCTGACTATGAGAGGTCTCGCAGTGTTTGTTGATTTTAGAAAGTGAGTATTGATTTAGGCATTCCATTCGTAGGGTGTGTTTTGATCGAGTCTGTATTACCAAGTCAGAGTAGGTCAATCCTATAGGGATGCCCCACCATAATATGAGAGAGAGAGAGAGCGAGAGAGAGAGAGTCTCTTGCTCTGTGTCTGTGTTTGAATCTAAAATACAACACTACATATAATGGAGTGGTTGGATAAGGAGGAAGGCAATATTTGTAATTTACTAAATTACTACTATAGTACTACTGCTACCATAGTAGTACTGCTACCAGAGTACTACTGCTACCATAGGCTGCCTACAACACACAGGCTGTTCCAGCTCGTTCAACACAGCACAGGGAGATAGAGACTGTTTTCATTATAAAAGGCAGTCAGTGCTCATGAGTAGCAGTAATAGCAGTAATCCTGATCAGTAGCAGAGAGATTGACCAGATTACTATTGATTCACCTGTAACTGCCAAAGACTCAAGCTACCATGTAGAAGGGGGACCCGCAGTCTATTGATCCATGTTAAAATCACCACTGTGGAGGAGACAGCTTGTTCACAGTGAAAGGTCTATGAATACCAGAAAGGTATATGGAAAATCAAGCTAATATTCCTGTTACAGTTTCAGTGTCTGTCATATTGTCGATCAAGGAAAGTAAAATGTAATACATTTCATTTGGCATGTGTGGGTTGCCCCCATAGACATTTATGAACTGGCAATGCTGCTAGGCGTTTATACAGCATTTTCTTTACTTGGTTTTACTCAGTGTAAGTCAAGTGGGATAGTTCAGTGTAAAGAAAATATAGTAAAACTGCCTGGGGCAACTTATGACAGAGACACTGACCGGAGTTGCTGATTTATTAAAACAACAAGGAGACATAACCACAGAATACCCTGTTTTATCCTACCCCTTGTCTCTCCATATCTTTGAATTTCTGATTAAACTCTCCATGTGGATTTGTAGCAATTCACACTAATTTGAACTATTTCTTTCTTTGTTCCTCAAGCTCCTTCAGGCTTTTGTCTAGTCAGGATCCACTTGTAAACTCTCTGTTCTCTGCTGCCTCCAATACTCACTTTTCTCCCAGACTCATACAAGTTGGAGAGGGATTGTATTTCCCTGCCTGCCAAGTGTCTGCAGCCATTATACACTTACATTTGGAATGGATTTGAGGGTCTAATTGATCACCCCTGCCACCTCTTATTGGCTGGTATATATTAGACCTACTATACTGTCATGTATTTGAAGGAGAATTGATCTATTTGATACACCTTACTGAGCACATTTAATCAAGATGAATCTATTGTCTTCCTCACATCTCTGGGCATGGAGTAGTAACAGTAGAGCTCCTAAATGGATGAGAGATGAGAGAGCACTTTTACAAAATCCCCCAAAATGCACCTCCCTGCTCCAGCCCTGCTTGGTTTAGCCCTGTGGATTTAAATGAGCAGAAGGAAGTAGAATGCTGAGCCACAGCTCAATACATAGTTTAAAAATGCATTGAGTGAGTCATCTAACCAACCAGCGAGTCAGTCCCAGTGCTGAGCTGCATTAGGAGGACTGAACATTGCTCCTTTGACTGGAAGGATATTTTTTGATGTTGCTGCTAATCTAGTGCTGTGAATAAGACACTCAGTATCAGGACCTCAGTATCTGGATGCAACAGAATGCTATATAGACTGTTTTTAGACAGGTAGCCTATTTCTGATATTTTTTCCACTAATTTGTCTTTTGACCAATCACATCAGATCTTTTCACATCAGATATTTTTCAGAGTTGATCTGATTGGTCAAAAGACCAACTATCGAAAAAAAACATCCGAATTGGGCTGCCTGTCTAAATTCAGCCATATTGTCCTAGCTGCGTTCCCATGTTTGCACACTGCACGCTGCGATCAGCTATGTGGTTTGTTTAGCCTCACGCTGCTGATTCGCTGTAGTATAATTTGTGATGGCGGGATGATAGTGCACCAGGTCCTATTCTTCAGATTTGTCTAAGTGAGTAAATCCAATTAGATTAAAATCATGAGCTTTATGTAGAGGTAGTTAGCCTACAGTATGGGATTCATTACAGTGGGGTATTTCCATGCATCATGCTGGCAACTGTCCAACTTTGTAGAGGCACCTTTTATTTTTATAGCAAGACTTCTCCACAAAACTTCTTTGTATTTCACTCAACCTTTTTTTTACTGTTTTTAATCACAAGGGATTTACAACTCTGCTTCATTCTACTTGTATAGTGATATTGTTATAATGAGTTGGCAGCCTTTAAAGGTGATAAGGAGGGTAATTTTACTGTCTGCATCCCTGCATGTATTAATTGGTTGGGAGCTTATTTGAAAGAAGAGCTATGTAGGCCTGGCCTGCTGTATTATGTAAGTGGACTAATGTCTTCAGTTGCTGCACAGTGCAGATAGTACAGGGAAACTGATGATCACTGAGCCACGTTATCTCATATGGCTCCTAAAAGGAGTTAAGTAATAGGCCAACTCAGAGATAAACAGAGAGTAAACCACTGTACTGTAGTATTTTCTCTGTCTGGTGTTTTAATATGAAGCTTATACTGTATACCTTAACCTTTTTTTAACTCTCTTATTCACCATTTCAGTATTTTTATCTATTCAACTATTCTATCTACTCAATTATTCTACTTAACCTGCACACACAGCAGAGATTGACAAGTCAAATTGTCACATTCTTCCCTGCTCTTCCCTTTCTTTTTTTACTTCCGCTCAAATATTTATTAAACAGTGTGTGTTGTGTATGGTGGTATTCCATCCATACAGAGGTTGTATCAAGGCAGACAAGTTACCTTGTTGCTGAAGAACAGTGGCATAGTTGTTGAAGAGGATGCTTGGCAGCTGCATGTACTTCCACACTGGAGGGCCAGAAAGTGGCTCTAATGAGACAGGCTATTGAGGGGTCATTGTGTTGGTGGATTGTTCTCAGCGCGGAGTGGCGGTCTGGTCTATTGTGTTGGCCAGCTGCCCGGGCAGACTAACAGACATATCTTCATCTTTCACTTGGCCAGCATTGACTGAGTAGTGACTGAGTAGAGACTATGTGTGTGTGTGGTGTGTGTGTGTGTGGTGTGTGTGTGTGTGTGTGTGTGTGTGTGTGTGTGTGTGTGTGTGTGTGTGTGTGTGTGTGTGTGTGTGTGTGTGTGTGTGTGTGTGTGTGTGTGTGTGTGTGTGTGTGTGTGTGTGTGTGTGTGAATGTGGGCACGCGTGTGTGTGCACTAGTGGTTTGTTCAACCGCACCTGCCCGAAATTGCTAACAACCACCTGACTATACAGTGCCTTCAGAAATTATTCAGACCCCTAGACTTTTTCAATATTTTGTTAGGTTACAGCTTTATTCGAAAATGGATTAAAAAAATATATATCATCAATACCCCATAATGACAAAGCAAAAATAGTTTTTTAGAAAATGTTGCTAATTTATTAAATAAAAAAATAAAAAACTCAAATCTCACAGTTACATAGGTATTCAGACCCTTTTATTCAGTACTTTGTTGAAGTACCTTTTTGTAGCGATTACAGCCTCAAGTCTTCTTGGGTATGATGCTGCAAGCTTGCCACACCTGTATTTGGGGAGTTTCTCCCATTCTTCTCTGCAGATCCTCTGAAGCTCTTATCAGGTTGGATGGGGAGTTTTGCTGCACAGCTATTTTCAGGTCTCTCCAGAGATGTTATATTGGGTTCAAGTCCGGGCTCTGGCTAGGCCACTCAAGGACATTCAGAGACATGTCCGGAAGACACTCCTGTGTTGTCTTGGCTGTGTGCTTAGGGTTGTTGTCCCCTTGGAAGGTGAACCGTCACCCCAGTTTGAGGTCCTGAGTGCTCTGGAGCAGGTTTTCATCAAGAATCTGTCTGTGGCCTCCCGGGCGGTGCAGTGGTTAAGGGTGCTGTAGTGCAGCGCAACTGACTGCGACCGGGGGGTCTGTGGGATGATGCACAATTGGCTTAGCGTCGTCTGGGTTAGGGAGGGTTTGGCCGGTAGGGATATGCTTGTCTCATCGCACACCAGCGACTCCTGTGGTGGGCTGGATGCAGCGCACACTAACCAAGGTGTTTCCTCTGACACATTGGTGCTTCCAGGTTGGATGCGTGCTGTGGTAAGAAGCAGTGCGGCTTGGTTGGGTTGTGTATCGGAGGATGCATTTTAACCTTTGCCTCTCCCGAGCCTGTATGGGAGTTGTAGCGATGAGACAAGCTACTAAAACAATTGGAGACCACGAAATTGTGGGAGGGGATCTGTCTGTACTTTGCTCCGTTAATTTTTTCCTCAATCATGACTGGTCTCCCAGTCTGTGACGCTGAAAAACATCCCCGCAGCATGTTTCTGCCACCACCATGCTT
The DNA here is from genome assembly GCF_036934945.1 of Oncorhynchus masou masou. Lineage (NCBI taxonomy): Eukaryota > Metazoa > Chordata > Actinopteri > Salmoniformes > Salmonidae > Oncorhynchus > Oncorhynchus masou. The sequence continues at coordinate 26,003,027 of NC_088214.1, read as the reverse complement.
CACCGTAGGGATGGTGGCAGGTTTCCTCCAGACATGTCGCTTTGGCATTCAGGCCAAAGAGTTTAATCTTGTTTTCATATTTCTTTCTCATGGTCTGATTGTCTTTAAGTGCCTTTTGGAAAACTCCAAGCACGCTGTCATTTGCCATTTACTGAGGAGTGGCTTCTGTCTGGCCACTCTACCATAAAGCCCTGATTGGTGAAGTGCTGCAGAGATGGTTGTCCTTCTGGAAGGTTATCCATCACCTCCCTGACCAAGGTTCTTCTCCCCCAATTGCTCAGCTCTAGGAAGAGTCTTGGTGGTTCCATACTTCTTACATTTCAGAATGATGGAGGCCATTGTGTTCTTGGGGACCTTCAATGCTGCAGAAATGTTTTGGTTCCCTTCCCCGGGTCAGTGCGTCGACACAATCATGTCTCAGAGCTCTACGGACAATTCCTTCGACCTCATAGCTTCGTTTTTGCTCTGACATGCACTGTGAACTGTAGGACATTTGTATAGACAGGTGTGTGCGTTTCCAAATCATGTCCATTCAATTTAATTTACCACAGGTGGACTCCAATCAAGTTGTAGAAACATCTCAATGATGATCAATGGAAACAGGATGCACCGGAGCTCAATTTCGACTCTCATAGCAAAGGGTCTGAATACATATGTAAATAAGGTATTTCTGTTTTTATTTTTAATATATTTCCAAAATTGTCTAAACCTGTTTTTGCTTTGTAATTAAGGCTGTCAGGTAACAAAATGTGGAAAAAGTTAAGGGGTCTCAATACTTTCCTGTATGTGATAAAGTGAAAATCTGAGGCCTGCACCTGACCCTAACAAGCTAATATAGAAAATGCGCCGTCGGCTACAGTCAGAGATGGCTGTCAACTTGTCTATAATTAGATACTCTATATGGAGCTTCTCTTCTGTCATTATATGTTGCCCTAGAACACTAAATAAACCCTTGCTCACCAGAATAATGTCATAAATTGATAGGACTGCTTCAATCTAGTTGATATTGGTAAAGTTTTGTTTGTCATCTCTGCTTCTTTCACATAGCAAAGACGTTTAGGAAATGGGGAGAAAATGCAAGAACAAAAATACTGGAGTTTTTCTGTTGAACATTTCCAAATGACATCAGTTTGACCATTTGTAAGAAAATAGAAAGCTGTGAAAACAACCCAACATGTTTCTGATAATATTTCATTTTGGCTTGAATGCATATTTGATGTGATTGAAATACTATCAGCTTTTATGATGCTGATTAGATAACACCTCTACAGAACCTATCTAAGTGTGCATTAGCATTCTCTCAAGATGCTCTCAGATGCTGAAAGAAATCATATTTCGACACTCCTGATCCTGAGTCCAAATTTAGCCTACATCAAATAAAATTGTATTTGTCACACAAAGACAACAGGTGTAGACTTTACCGTGAAATACTTACTTACGAGCCCTTTCCCAGCAATGCAGAATTAAAAAGTAAGAAAAGATTAGCAAAAAAAAAATGAACTAGTAACACAATAAAATAACAATAATAGCTTGTGTACATTAGTACTCTGTGCCGCTTGCCACTCCGGCCGCCCAGAGTGGCTCACTTGTGGGTGTGCTGGCAGCATATAGCAGCACGTTCGACTGTGCGTCAAGAATTCAGCATAGCAAGTTTGTATGAAGGTCTGGTTGGTAAATAGTTTAATCCATTCTTTATTTCATGAATTTATTCACAGGTAAATAGTAATATGCTCTAAACCTGTAACGGTTCTCGTCTGTCGAAGGAGAAGCGGACCAAAATGCAGCGTGGTGGTTATTCATGTTCTTTAATAAAATTAACTAGACATGAAATAACTAAACAAAACAATAAATGTGTGAAAACCTATACAGCCTATCTGGTGACTTTAAACACAGAGACAGGAACAATCACCCACGAAATACTCAAAGAATATGGCTGCCTAATTATGGTTCCCAATCAGAGACAACGATAAACACCTGCCTCTGATTGAGAACCACTCCAGACAGCCATAGACTATGCTAGATACCCCCACTAAGCCACACACCCAACACAATAAACCCATGTCACACCCCGGCCTGACCAAATAAATAAAGACAAACACAATATACTACGGCCAGGGCGTGACAAAACCGCTCTGGTGACAAACAAACTTTGCTGTCCTGTTTCCAATCGTTCACATGGCTGGGAGAGCCTATTCAAGTAAGTAAATACAGTAAAAAAATGTGCTTTTTAAACAATGTATTATTAGCTAACTAGCTATAGTGCAGGCTAACTCAAATTAACTGCTAACGTAGCAGTTAGCTATCTAGCCAACTTTACATACTGTGTAGCTAAGTTAATTAAATATCACCAGCTACCTAACTTAATTTTAGCTAGGTGTCTTGATGCATTTATCATTGTAAAAACAAACTCCAAATGCATTTGTAGGTAGCTAGGTAACAGCCATTGAGAAGGGTGAAAGGACAGCAGCCCCAATTGTCAAAGTGAGAGAGTAGGCTATTCTGGATAGGCAGGTACTTTTGTGTCGTTCCAGTCCCTAGAAGTGAGAACAGAGATATAGTAACATAATATTCAGTGCTGTCTAATTTGAGTAAAATGAAGTATGTTTATTGCAATGTTTTATGCCCTCATATACAGAGAGCTTTGAAAGCCTGTCTGCAGATGAAGAGGTCCCAATGAAGAGCAGTGGTTCTCAGTCCTGGTCCTGGGGACTCAGAGGGGTGCACATTTGAGTTTTTAGCTTAGCACTACAGAGCGGATTCAAATGATCAACTCATCATCAAGCTTCAAGTGGTATTTATGTACAGTTGAAGTCGGAAGTTTGCATATACTTAGGTTGGAGTCATTAAAACTCGTTTTTCAACCACCACAAATTTCTTGTTAACAAACTATAGTTTTGGCAAGTCGGTTAGGACACATACTTTGTGCATGACACAAGTCATTTTTCCAACAATTGTTTACAGACAGATAATTTCACTTGTAATTCACTGTATCACAATTCCAGTGGGTCAGAAGTTTACATAAACTAAATTTCCAAGCTGCCTTTAAACAGCTTGGAAAATTCCATAAAATTATGTCATGGCTTTAGAAGCTTCTGATAGGCTAATTGACATCATTTGAGTCAATTGGAGGTGCACCTGTACATGTATTTCAAGGCCTACCTTCACACTCAGTGCCTCTTTGCTTGACATCATGGGAAAATCTAAAAAAATCAGCCAAGACCTCAGATAAAAAATTGTAGACCTCCACAAGTCTGGTTCATCCTTGGGAACAGTTTCCAAACACCTGAAGGTACCACATTCATCTGTACAAACAATAGTACGCAAGTATAAACACCATGGGACCACGCAGCCGTCATACCGCTTAGGAAAGAGACACGCTCTGTCTCCTAGAGATGAATGTACTTTGGTGCAAAAAGTGCAAATCAATCCCAGAACAACAGCAAAGGACCTTGTGTAGATGCTGGAGGAAACAGGTACAAAAGTATATATATACACAGTAAAACGAGTCCTGTATCAACATAACCTGAAAGGCCGCTCAGCAAGGAAGTAAGAAGTCACTGTTTCTAAAACCACCATAAAGCCAGACTACGGTTTACAACTGCACATGGGGACAAAGATCATACTTTTTGGAGTCCTCTGGTCTGATGAAACAGAAGTAGAACTGTTTAGCCATAATGGCCATCGTTATGTTTTCAGGGAAAAGGGGGAGGCTTGCAAGCCGGAGAACACCATCCCAACCGTGAAGCACGGGGGTGGCAGCATCATGTTGTGGGAGTGCTTTGCTGCAGGAAGGGACTGGTGCACATCACAAAATAGATGGCATCACGAGGCAAGAAAAGTATGTGGATATATTGAAGCAACATCTCAAGACATCAGTCAGGAAGTTAAAGCTTAGTCACAAATGGGTCTTCTAAATGGACAATGACCCCAAGCATACTTCCAAAGTTGTGGCAAAATGGCTTAAGGACAACAAAGTTAAGGTATTGGATTGGCCAACACAAAGCCCTGACCTCAATCCCATAGAAAATTTGTGGGCAGAACTGAGAAAGCGTGAATGAGCAAGGAGGCCTACAAACCCGACTCCGTTACACCAGCTCTGTCAGGAGGAATGAGACAAAATTCTCCCAACTTATTATGGGATGCTTGTGGAAGGCTACCCAAAATGTTTGACCCAAGTTAAATAATTTAAAGGCAATGCTACCAAATACTAATTGAGTGTATGTAAACTTCTGACCCACTGGGAATGTGACTGAAATAAATCTTTCTCTCTACTTTTATTCTGACATTTCACATTCTTAAAATAAAGTGGTGATCCTAACTGACCTAAGACAGGGAATTTTTACTATGATTAAATGTCAGCAATTGTGAAAAACGGAGTTTAAATGTATTTGGCTCAGGTGTATGTAAACTTCCGACTTCAACTGTATTATTATTTCTGATGCTAACCTTGATATGATCCTGCTATTGTTTGCTACACATGCCCATGTGTGTGCACATGCATCTGTCTATCCAATGTTATCATGGTTTCTTATAAGATATATTATACTTTAGAAATCCACAATGACCTGGGGATGTCAAAGTCTAATATTGACTATCTTCCATATTCCTACAGATACCTTGCACCTGGAGATTCCTTCAAAACAATTTGGTTACCAGGGCCTACCTGTGTCCTGCAGAACTTCATGAGGATGTAGATGAGGACCAGGAGGGGATCTGCATGATTTTTCAAGGATGGGCGCTAACAGCACAGGAGTCAATCCGTGTGCGGGAGATCTTCACTTCCTACTTCTTCGAAGAGGGTGCTGTTCCTTGGCAACACCAAAGACTCGACGATGCACAACCAAAGGCTCTTAAGAGCCATCCACATTGCAATAAGTGTATTCTTCCATTTACTTCGCTATGTCAACTGCATTTATTCAATTCACAGTTTAGGTGAGGGTAATGTCTGTACAAAAACAGAACAGGCTCCTTTAAGAGTCACCCATATTGAAATAGAAGAACAATTAGACACCCTATAACCCACAGCTACACACTCGTGTATCAATCGGATTGATGGATTGTGTTGTGCAGTAAGCAGGCTCAGGTGTATAACTGTGGCTCCTTCAACCTTCAAAGAACAGGCAAGAGGGCCAACCATGGAGAATATTAAGACATGGTCATTATTTCTATTTATGTAGAAAATAATGTAGAAAACGATATATTGTTTGTCATCGTGTGTCTGTATGTTTTTCAGTATAAAGTACTTTTCAGCCACTTAGTGTGGACAACGGGTGAGACGACACACAGATTCCTGTTGAACACTGTCTCTTCAACTACTTTATTTTCTCAATAACTGTCTCTCTCCTTCACTTCCTCCCTCTTCCCCCCTTCTGCCTAAATCCTCTAGGTTATATCAGCTGTGTCGGTGTACCCCTACCGCATCTGAACTGGCTACATAGAGGGCACAGTATGATCAGAGGTGAGAGGTCACTTGGTCGGGTCAACAGGAAGTATTATTAAATAGATGCTTTACACTGAAATGCAGCTAGAGAAGTAGTAATCCCAGAGTTGACAGTGTTAGAATAAAAAACCCACAAGGCTTAAACATGCTATATCTGTCTCTCGTCTACAGGTATGTCTTGATGTGAGAGAGGATGCCAACCCCCAGTCCCATCATCGCCACCTCACCCGCTCGGGCCAACTGGGGAGACACCACGAGAGACACTATTATACAATTGTGATGAACTGAGAGAATATTACATTTAGTCACACTGTAATTCATGAATCATATGCTGTCATCCCTGCTCCTCTTTTCCTTTCTGTCTTCTACACTTTTTCTCACAGCTCTCTCCTCATCTCCTCTTTATCCCTCTGTTTTTATCATGCACACCAGATGTGCATTGAACAACAGATTGAACTTCTATTTATAATATAAGATTACAATTATAATATTTATAATGCATGTATTATGTATTTATAACACTTGGATAACTTCTTTCAATAAAGCCTTTCACATTCTATCCTAGTTGAAATTAAGTCTCTCATTTGATTAAATACTACACCAATCCTGTGTCCTCAGATCAGTGCAGATGGAGGAAAGTAGATATTGAGATGAACCGGTTTTAGATTATTTACATAATGCATAGGAAGCATAGTGTACTGTTTTTAAATTCTATTTCTGTGTATATCAGTTACAAATCAGCTTTTAACTAGTTAAATCATGTTTCTAGTCTATTGCGTAGTTATAATGTGTAACCATTGCTGTCCCATGGGCAGGATTGGTAAACACTGTTGAAGTGTATAATTTAGGGGTGCAACTTTCACTTTCTGAAATGGCATTTTTGTGCCCCCCCCCAGTATTATCATTGGAATATTATAAAAAACAAAGCAACGATGTGCTTTAGGACCATGCGGATGCCACCAAGCAGTCGAAGGCTATTTGGAGTGTTTATCCGACTGGATAAAAAAAAAGATATATTATGCCCCCCCACTTCTTGCGCTGCTGGTATGACTGTAATAGATACATGCAGACACAGCATCAAATACTGGAGTTTGATACTCCTGGTATTGGATATGACTGTAAAGGAACGTCTCACAGACGTTCATACCTGAACCGCACCTTTATTTGCAAAGGTAGAGTACATGATCAGTGAATACATTCAATGTACAGGCTACAATGTGGGAATCTCATGCTTGGTATTAACTACATGTAACTACATCCATCCTTGGCACAATAAAGTTATATTATTTTCTACTCAATCCATAGGCTTCATTAAATCCATTCAGACTGTTTTGAACACTCTCCATTCCTTTGGAACTTAGTGTATAATGTTTACTGTTCATTATTTTATTGTTTTGGCAATGTAAACATATGAGAGAGGCAGCACACTCAGTCACCTCTGAACAGTCTGAGCAGGACAGGACCTTGGAGTGTTCCTCACTCATAGCACTGTGCTACTCCCTCTTCACTAACTAGGCATTGTTGTCTCTCTCCTCCCACTCAGAAGTTATTGATACATAGTGGAGAAACTTCCGAAAGATTTTAGGATTATATTTCCTGCTGGTAATATTCCCACTATAGTTCCACTTTCTCTGCAGGATGGTACAAATCACTACCTCTTAGTCTGCCAGAATAAACCAACAGAAAAACACACCTGCAATGTTCTTAAAGATGGCGATTAAAGTTTTGATTGTATCTCAAAAACGCAGAAATAGCAATGCTAACATTTGGCCTCCTAAAAATCTCTCTCCAGTACTAGCTCTCCATCCTCCCCATTCACAGTTTCTCTCCTTCTTTCTTCTCCTCTTCTCCAGAACTTGTACCAGAACAGGTTTCTCGGACTTGGACGAGCAGCAATGGCATCCCCGTCACGTTCGTCCCAGAACCGCCCGCGTTGTAAGCACCCGATCCGCCACAGCTATAATCCCGAGCAGTTCCCTAACGTCAACTTCCAGAACGGCTTTCCTGAGGTCGTGGCGACTATGCACCGCTCGACCAGCGACACAGACCTGGTGACGTCACACAGCCGTTCAACGCTCACCGTCAGCACCTCGCTCTATGCCATCGGTCAGACCCAGGACATCCTCATCTGCTGGGACATCAAGGAGGAGGTGGACGCTGGGGACTGGATTGGCATGTACCTCATCGGTGAGCACTGCCATAACAGTGATTTTCATAGAAGTGACCAAAGCAATACATAATAGTAGATGATAGTGAGTCAGCTAGAGACAGTGAGATGAAGAGCAGCTTATTTCAAATCTTGTAAGCTGTTACACATACTGCATGTGATCTTCTTTGGAGTTAGCTTTTGGGGAAGAGGAATAGGTGTGTAGGACAAGAACTAGAATGTGTTCATTCAAGTCTACAGTATTTGAAATCGACTGCATGTACACTACACAGAGAGCAATGCGATGACTCAGGTCATGTTAGGTCAGGTCATGTCCAGTCTGCCTTCCCTTATCATTTGAGGTTATCTGAAGGTGGTGTTGTGGTGCTCAGACACAGTTAATGTTACGTATCCACAGGGAACTGACAATGCTTGTGTGATACTGTAATGGGACTTTGTATCTCACCTTCACCTCCCTCCCTTTCGACTCTCTCAGAAGAAGTTTCGTCTGAGAACTTTCTAGACTACAAGAGCCGCGGAGTGAATGGTTCACACAAGGGCCAGATAGTGTGGAAAATTGAGGCCAACTCCTATTTTGTGGAGCGTAAGTGCATTTCTGGAAACACATCCAAAACCAGCTACATTACAGTACACTACATCCCCCACACACTGAGAGAGCTGTTTTATAACGGATGTAGCATCTACCACTCAGAACAGGACACTGCTTCGTCAGTGCATATTGTAAATCTGTACATACAGTGGGGCAAAAAAGTATTTAGTCAGCCACCAATTGTGCAAGTTCTCCCACTTAAACATATGGGAGAGGCCTGTAATTTTCATCATAGGTACACTTCAACTATGACAGACAAAATGAGAAAACAAAATCCAGAAAATCACATTGTAGGATTTTTTATGAATTTATTTGCAAACTATGGTGGAAAATAAGTATTTGGTCAATAACAAAAGTTTATCTCAATGCTTTGTTATATACCCTTTGTTGTCAATGACAGAGGTCAAACGTTTTCTGTAAGTCTTCACAAGGTTTTCACACACTGTTGCTGGTATTTTGGCCCATTCCTCCATGCAGATCTCCTCTAGAGCATTGATATTTTGGGGCTGTTGCTGGGCAACATGGACTTTCAACTCCCTCCAAAGATTTTCTATGGGGTTGAGACTGGCTAGGCCACTCCAGGACCTTGAAATGCTTCTTACGAAGCCACTCCTTCGTTGCCCGGGTGGTGTGTTTGGGATCATTGTCATGCTGAAAGACCCAGGAACGTTTCATCTTCAATGCCCTTGCTGATGGAAAGAGGTTTTCACTCAAAATCTCATGATACATAGCCCCATTCATGCTTTCCTTTACATGGATCAGTCGTCCTGGTCCCTTTGCAGAAAAACAGCCCCAAAGCATGTTTCCACCCCCATGCTTCACAGTAGGTATGGTGTTCTTTGGATGCAACTCAGCATTCTTTGTCCTCCAAACACGACGAGCTGAGTTTTTACTAAAAAGTTATATTTTGGTTTGATCTGACCATATGACATTCTCCCAATCTTCTTCTGGATCCTCCAAATGCTCTCAGGATTTGAGTCCCTTGCAGCATAGTGTGTTACTGATGGTAGGCTTTGTTACTTTGGTCCCAGCTCTCTGCAGGTCATTCACTAGGTCCCCCCGTGTGGTTCTGGGATTTTTGCTCACCGTTCTTGTGATCATTTTGACCCCAAGGGGTGAGATCTTGCGTGGAGCCCCAGATGGAGGGAGATTATCAGTGGTCTTGTATGTCTTCCATTTCCTAATAATTGCTCCCACAGTTGATTTCTTCAAACCAAGCTGCTTACTTATTGCAGATTCAGTCTTCCCAGCCTGGTGCAGGCCTACAATTTTGTTTCTGGTGTCCTTTGACAGCTCTTTGGTCTTGGCCATAGTGGAGTTTGGAGTGTGACTGTTTGAGGTTGTGGACAGGTGTCTTTTATACTGATAACAAGTTCAAACAGGTGACATTAATACAGGTAACGAGTGGAGGACAGAGGAGCCTCTTAAAGAAGAAGTTACAAGTCTGTGAGAGCCAGAAATCTTGCTTGTTTGTAGGTGACCAAATACTTATTTTCCACCATAATTTGCAAATAAATGTATTAAAAATCCTACAATGTGATTTTCTGGATGTTTTTCCCTCATTTTGTCTGTCATAGTTGAAGTGCACCTATGGTGAAAATTACAGGCCTCTCTCATCTTTTTAAGTGGGAGAACTTGCACAATTGGTGGCTGACTAAATACTTTTTTGCCCCAATGTAACACTGAAACTATCTCATAACTATTTTGTTTCTCATTACCATTGTGACCATTTTGTATCTTCAGACTTCCATAAGTTTCAGGATTTCCCTTTAGAATCACAAATCATTCTTACTCTGTACAGATTAAAGCAAGTATATTTGGAAGAGATTCCCATAAATAAAATAATTGACATCATTTATACAGCCAAATGATCCCATTAGTTCCACTAGACTAGAGAACCGACACTGACTGTATAGTACAGTAGGCCCCGGTGTGGACAGCTCTGCTTAGACACAAAGTGCAGCTATGAGTAACTACCATAGTGCTATCCTCCCCTCATCTGGTTCTGCTAAAGTAATACATTGTCATTGTGGGTGATTTTGTTATTTAGCTAGCACTGCTTATTGTTTATTTACCTAAAGTAAGACTCATCCCTCAAAGAGCTCCCACCTCATCAGTAGGGACAGCTCATTCGCAAGAATCAGATATCTATCAATCAATCAATCACATTTATTTATAAAGCCCTTTTTACATCAGCCGATATAAAAGAAACCCAGCCTTAAACCCCAAACAGCAAGCAATGCAGATGTAGAAGTAAGGTGGCTAAGAAAAACTCCCTAGAAAGGCCAGAACCTAGGAAGAAACCTAGAGAGGAACCAGGCTCTGAGGGGTGGCCAGTCCTCTTCTGGCTGTGCCGGGTGGAGATTATAACAGAACATGGCCAAGATATTAAAACGTTCATAGATGACCAGCGGGGTCAGATAAAAATAATCACAGTGGTTGTAGAGGGTGCAACAGGTCAGCACCTCAGCAGTAAATGTCAGTTGGCTTTTCATAGCCGATCATTCAGAGTTAGAGACAGCAGGTGCGGTAGAGAGAGTCCAAAACAGCAGGTCCGGGACAAGGTAGCACGTCCAGTGAACAGGTCAGGGTTCCATAGCCACAGGCAGAACAGTTGAAACTGGAGGAGCAGCATGACCAGGTGGACTGGGGACAGCAAGGAGTCATCATGTCAGGTAGTCCTGAGGCATGGTCCTAGGGCTCAGGTCCACCGAGAGAAAAAGAAAGAGAGAGAGAGAGAATTAGAGAGAGCATACTTAAATTCACACAGGACATCGGATAAAACATGAGAAATGCTCCAGATATAAAAGACTCATCCTTGCCCCCCGACACATAAACACCCAAACAGGGACAAACAGACAGGATATAACATCACCCACTTTGCCAAGGTACAGCGCCCACACCACCAACCTATTTTTTTACCTTTATTTAACTAGGCAAGTCAGTTAAGAACAAATTCTTATTTACAATGATGTTCTAGGAACAGTGGGTTAACTTCCTGTTCAGGGGCAGAACAACAGATTTGTACCTTGTCAGCTCAGGGGTTTGAACATGCAACCTTTCGGTTACTAGACCAATGCTCTAACCACTAGGCTAACCTACTACCCTGAGACAAGGCCGAGTATAGCCCATGAAACTAACCTGAGGGGGTGTGCCAACCCAGACAGGAAGATCACGTCAGTGACTCAACACACTCAAGTGACGCACCCCTCCTAGGGACGGCATGGAAGAGCACCAGTATGCCAGTGACTCAGCCCCCGTAATAGGGTTAAAGGCAGAGAATCCCAGTGGAGAGAAGGGAACAGGCCAGGCAGAGACAGCAATCAATCTTTTGGCCAATACCATTCGCTGGTGCCTGTGTGCCACCCTGTAGGCTCAATGGTGTTGATTCTCAAGCATCTCCATTTAGCTACCACAGTAGATTAGCAGCTTGGAAAGCAGCCACTGAGATTCTTATCTCTGTGTAATTAAATTGATAGTATTATCTCTCTGTGTAATTAAAGGGATAGTATTATCTCTCTGTGTCAGGCCCCATTGCTAATAACCATGTAGCTGAGGACCGTCTGCTCTCTCTCCTCCAGTTTATTGGCATGCTGCTCACAACAGCTTTCATAGGTCACGCTCGTGTGTCTCTGGCCTGTTTTTGAGAGCTTTCCAACTGTGAAACCTGATAAAGGTGCCAATAAACAGAGAAATAGTGTATAATGCAAAGGTCATTCTAAAAAGATCTCTCTCCTGTTCTTAAACTAACTTCTGTCCTCTCTTCTGTCATCTGTCTCTTCTTTCCTCTCAGTGGAGACCAAGATCTGTTTTAAATACTACCATGGTGTGAGCGGGGCCCTGCGAGCCACCACCCCCAGTTTGACTGTGAAGAACCCCTCAGTTCCGGTGAGCATGTAGGACTACTTAGTCCCAGCCTGGTATTAGTGCTACTGTACATGGGCTCTATATGTTCATATGGGCTTCTCAAGGGGCACTGAAGGGAAGAGATGGTGAATTACAATGGATCTACTGTATGTCTTTCCATCTAAAGGATATATTTTTCCATTGTCTGGGTTGAAGCTTATCACTAGAGCCTAGAGTGGTAAGAAAAGTAAGAAGTAAAATCCTGACTGTTCTACAAAGGGGTTCGCATGTCATCTGTTGTCCAGTGTTACCTGGATTACTAGGGGTTATTAGATGTGATTTAAAGGGCAGATATAATGGGTTTAGCAATCCATTAGATTGGTTACCCTTCTTTTCTCATTGACTGGAAAAGAAAATCCTGAAATTGAATGTGGTGCTAAGTGTAAATTATTATATGCTTATTGACTGGTTGACATTGCCTGTCTTGAGAGAGATCACACACAGACAGACAGCAGTCTGAGAGATAGACAGACAGATACGCCACAGCCAGAGGTGAACAGAGAGGAGAATCAGATAATGTCCTTGTGTTGTCCCCGTGGAGTATACTGTAGTAGAGGTCCCCTGTGGGCACTCCAGCTGTCTGCTGGAGGCCCACTGCAGCCAGGGAGTGAAATGCATTAGCCCAGGCCTATGCAGGCCCTGCCCCCACAGCCTACATACCCCCGCACTGCTATAATGACTACTCACTTGTCCTCCTAGAGATCACACCCAGAGGAACAATCTCAGAGAAACACATCAATGCCACAGCCTGTCAAAATGCCATTGTATTGTTACTGCTGTGATGGTGTGTGTGCGTTTGCATATGACCCGTATCCTCCACCCCCATCTCTCAGTGGCCCTCCATCTCTCAGTGGCCCTCCATCATCTCTCAATGGCCCTCCATTATCTCTCAGTGGCCCTCCATCATCTCTCAGTGGCTATTTTCCACAAATCCACCTGCCTGCTATAAAGATCCTTAGGCAGGCTTACACCTGTGGAGGAGGAACAGGGAGGAGAGGTGCTGTAAAGGCGGGCACTGATGTGACTTTTCTCTCTCTCTCTCTCTCTCTCTAACCCTCTCTTTCTTTTGCTCTCTCTTTCTCACCTTCTCTCTGTGTAGGTGTTTAAGCCCGTCACAAGTGAAGAAGTTCCCCAGAGCACAGGCAGCAGAAGACTCATTAGCTTCTCCCTCTCAGGTGAGCATGCCCCCCCCCCACACCACCACCACGTTACCTTGGCAACGCGTCTCTACAGGGTTGGGCCAGCACACGTGCCAGCATTACTGTGGCAAAGGGCAGCACACAGCTTGTGTCTCCATGGCAACTCATCCCAGGATTCAGATACAGTACTCTCATCCATCTGGAGTGCATCATGTGCATTACAGGAAGGAATGTTCTGTGCCAACTGGCCTGATACAGAATGCTAGCAGTTAGAGAAATATCGACAAACCCACACTTACATGATGGTGATGAAAAGGATTCCTTTCTCCAAACACTTCCATACTTAAATGTGGCTGTTTCATTCTCAAACGCTGCATGACAAATACATCACATCTGTAGAAATGTCACAAAAACATCCTAACATGCTGACTCATCATAGGAAAAGCACAGTGAGTCTATTGTGCTAAGTGTTTCCGGCAGTCCTGAGTTGAGTTGGATTCCTAACTGAGGCGTGATCCAGTTCCACCTGATTCACAGTGAGGTAGTGCAGATGAAAGGTAGGTGTGACAGCATGCTCAGTCATGTATCCAAACGATTCTCTCCCCCCACGGCTGCATGGGAGATGTCAGGGGGAGACAGATGGGATTTCAGCAGCTCTTCCCCTTTCGTCTTCAGCTTTGATCAAAACAGGCTTACAAATACTGAACAAACATACTGACTGTAGTAGTCCCTGTCTGGTCCCAGATCACTGGGAGGCTATGCTACTGTATGACATGGCTGTCACAAATATTACAGAGCAGAGTTGGAGAGAAGTTCAAGTTAAATGCAACGCTATGCAAAATAATAATTCTGTCTTGACCTATTTTTCAGAGTGAGTTATTCTGTCTCTGCTCTGCTATAGTAGAACATACTACTACTATTGTAGAAGTACAGCATACTGTGGCAACACAGGATATTGAACCGAATTGATTTGCAGAGCTAAAAGGAACATTCTCTTTCTCAAGGACATTCCTGCTGACTGCACTCTGCTCTTCTTTGTCAGAAGTATGGGATTTTCCTAAGCCGTTAAAGGTGTCATTTTAAAGCCGTTTATCCTCATCGTCTCCTCCTCTATACTCTTATCGTCTCTGGTAGATTTCAACGCCACGGGGCTGAAGAAAGGGATGTTCTTCAACCCTGACCCCTACCTGAAGATCGCCATCCATCCCGGCAGGAACAGCATCTTTCCAGCGCTCCCACACCACGGTCAGGAGAAACGCTCCAGCATCGTCTGTAACACCATCAACCCCCGCTGGCAGAGAGAGGTGAGAGGAGGGCCCTGACAAGGCTTTATATTCTGTGTTCCAAGACAATTGTTGCTGGAAGGACTATGAAAAAGCAAGCAACCTTGAGTATGCTCTCTGTAACAGGGCAATGAAGTCAGGCAGAGTGACAGTCTCAGGGTGCTTTATACAATATGTTATACAGGTACTGTTGACCTGGAACCATATGGAAACACTAACTGGGATGTACAGAATTTACACAGGTGTAACCAAAGTTGTTTTTCTTGTTTTTGCTCAAGAAAACAAGTGCTGAAAATGGGTTACAACAGTTGTGGTTTGGTTGTGATGAGTTGATAGCACTATCCCTGCAATATAGAGTGCATACAGGAAGCATTCAGACCCTAGTATATTTTATTTTTTCCTCATCAATCTACACACAGTACCCAATAATGACAAAGCAAAAACAGGTTTTTAGACTTTTTTTGCTGTAAATATCACATTCACATTTAAGTATTCAGACCCTTTACTCAATACTTTGTTGAAGCACCTTAGGCAGCGATTACAGCCTCCAGTCTTCTTGGGTATGACACTACAAGCTTGGCACACCT
Source organism: Oncorhynchus masou masou (assembly GCF_036934945.1). Classification (NCBI taxonomy): domain Eukaryota; kingdom Metazoa; phylum Chordata; class Actinopteri; order Salmoniformes; family Salmonidae; genus Oncorhynchus; species Oncorhynchus masou. Next base: position 25,987,916 of record NC_088214.1, on the reverse strand, counting down.
GTATTTGTGGAGTTTCTCCCATTCTTCTCTGCAGATCCTCTCGTTGCTGCACAGCCATTTCCAGGTCTCTCCAGAGATGTTCAAGTCCGGGCTCTGGCTGAGCCACTCAAGGACATTCAGAGACATGTCCCGCAGCCACTCCTGCGTTGTCTTGGCTGTGTGTGCTTAGGGCCCCAGTCCGAGGTCCTGAGCACTCTGGAGCAGGTTTTCATCAAGGATCTCTCTGTACTTTGCTCTGTTCATCTTTGCTGACGAGACTCCTAGTCCCTGCAGCTGAAAATGGTGGTGCCAGGTTTCCTCCAGCCGTGACGCTTGGCATTCAGGCCAAAGAGTTCAATCTTGATTTCATCAGACCAGAGAATCTTGTTTCTCATGGTCTGAGATTATTTAGGTGCCTTTTGACAAACTTCAAGTGGGCTGTCATGTGCCTTTTACTGAGGAGTGTCTTACATCTGGCCACTCTACCATAAAGGCCTGATTGGTGGAGTGCTGCAGAGATGGTTGTCCTTCTGGAAGGTTTACCCATCTCCACAGAGGAACTCTAGAGCTCTGTCAGAGTGACCATCGGGTTCTTGGTCACCGACCTGACCAAGGTCCTTTCCCCCTGATTGTGTGGTCGGGCGGCCAGCTCTATGAAGAGTCTTGGTGGTTCCAAACTTCTTCCATTTAAGAATGATGTAGGCCACTATGTTCTTGGGGACCTTCAATGCTGCAGACATTTTTTCATACCCTTTCCCAGATCTGTACCTCGACACAATCCTTTCGCGGTGCTCTACGGACAATTCCTACGACCTCATGGCTTTGTTTTTGCTCTGACATTCACTGTCAAATGTGGGATCTTATGTGCCTTTCCAAATTAATGTCCAATCAATTGAATTTCCAACAGGTAGACTCCAATCAAGTTGTAGAAATATCTCAAAGATGATCAATGGAAACAGGATGTACCTGAGCTCAATTTCGATTCTCATAGCAAAGGGTCTGAATACATTAGCAAAAATGTCTAAAAACCTGTTTTCGCTTTGGAATTATGGGGTATTGTTTGTAGATTGCTGAGGAAATGTTTTACTTAATCCATTTTAGAAAATGTCAAGGGATGTGAATACTTTCCGAAGGCACTGTATACTTTTTTTTTTAAATACAATGAGTGCACAAAACATTAGGAACACCCACTCTTTCCATGACATAGACTAACCAGGTGAATCCAGGGCTGTGTTCGAATACCCATACCGTATACTACATACTTAATGAGTATATACTACATACTATTAGTTCATTTTAGTATACTGTAAGCGAACTGTATTGTTTCAGTTGAGCGTACTAGAGCTTCGCCTGTCTACTGGAAGTTGATGCTGTTGCTATGCAATCTCGTGCTAGCTTGTTAGCATATCAAATGACTAGCTAAATATTTTATGATTTTCGGTGTGTTTGTAAATTCAATCTGGTGTGGCAGAGTGCACTCTGGGTGTTCGTAAATCCAGAACATTGTCAGATTGTCCATTCGTAAATTTAGAGCATTTCGCTCTCGGAGCGTTCAATTGTAGTCAAGCAGCCAAGTTAACTGGCTAACGTTGACTATATACTTCCAGAAAAAAATGAGAAAACACCTCACTCTAACCATTTTACTTGCCCTAGCAGAGCTGGTTAGGCTGTTTTCATGTTATCCAGAGCGTTGGTGACAGTAACTGTGCTGCTGGCAAAAATGTAATTGCTTTTTTTTTTTTTTTGAGGAAGTTTACTGACACCGGCCATATTCAATGGGTGTTAAGCGTTTGGAAATTTATCAGTTATTCTGCAGGAGAGTCCTCTGAAATCTGAGTAGATATCCAGAATTAACCATGTCCATTTAAACGCAAAATGACCATACCACTTAGCTAAGAATTGTGTGAATAATCAAGTCAATAAACGTTGGGTAGTTAGTTAGATAGCATATAGTTAATATACTGCCTGGCAAGTTTGATGTATTAGTAGCCAACTAACGTTAGGTAACTAGCTAACATACGGGTAGATGCTGCTGTAATGCTATGCGGTTCATAAGGATAGCATAGCTAACAAATTGTCAACCAACATAACATGTAATGTAACTTATTTGAAAGTCATTACTTTATTACATTGCTCAACATTTTCTTAACATTTGACATAATTAGTTAAAGCAATGAGTTTGTATCAGCTCGTTGGACTTCTTTGCTTCGGCTGCATATTTTCCGCCATTTTCTACAAATCTGAAAATGTTGTGAAGCCACGCCCATTTTCTGAAGAATTACATTATGGTCCCTAAAAGCACTGAAAATATCCACTGCTTGTATACTTCATATTTTGGCGAATTGAGTTTGACATCCGTGAACTTTTGGCATACTAACTATATCCATGCTATGACCAATAACTATATACTCAATTCACTATATACTCAATTCTCAAGTCACATATAGTACGGTTAGTGTAGTTAGTATGAGTATTTGAACACAGCTCAGGTGAAAGCTATTATCTCTTATTGGCTTGTCTAGTTAAATAAAGGTTAAATATAATAAATAAAAATGTAAATTATTGATGTCACCTGTTAAATCCACTTCAATCAGTGTAGATGACGGGGAGGAGACAGTTTAAAGTACGATTTTTAATCCTTGAGACAATTGAGACATGAACTGTGTATGATTGCCATTCAGAGGGTGAATGGGCAAGACAAAAGATTTAAGTGCCTTTGAACAGGGTATGTTAGTAGGTGCCAGGCGCACTGGTTTGAGTATGTCAAGAACTGCAACGCTGCTGGGTTTTTCACGCTCAACAGTTTGCTGTGTGTATCAAGAATAGTCCACCACCCAAAGGACATCCAACCAACTTGACACAACTGTGGAAGCATTGGAGTCAACATGGGCAGGAAGCATTGGAGTCAACATGGGCGGGAATCGTTGGAGTTAACATCGGCCAGCATCCCTGTGGAACGCGTTCACACCTTGTAGAGTCCATGCCTGACGCATTGAGGCTGTTCTGATGGCAAAAAGGGGTGGAACGTAATATTAGAAAGGTGTTCTTAATATTTTGTGCATTCAGTGAGTGTGTATGAATGTGACAGTGTTGTTTGGTGAGCGATATTAATTTGAGGAACAATGTGTATTGTAAGGGATGCTGAGATCTCATTAAATCCATCCGCTGTGTTCCTCCTCCTCATCATGGGGGGATTTACATTTACACTGCTAATGAGGAGAGTGCTTTGGAGGGCAGACAGTCGGAAAATTGGCAGGCATGCAGGCAGGCATGCAGGCAGGCATGTAGGCAGGCAGAGATAGACAGAGAAGGAGCAAAAGAGAGAGAGAGAGTAGAGGAAGGTAGAGGGGGTAGGAGGATAAGTGGGAAAGAGGAGGAATTTTATTTTACATGTCTCTTGGAGAGAGGGAAGGGAAAAGACGTTTGAGGGACTGGCAGGCAGTAGGCTTATTAACATTTGACTTGTTTAGGGAGGGATATTCCCCTCCCTCGCTGTATCTCCTCCTCCTGAACACAGTAGTACTCCCTCCCTCCCTGGCTGTATCTCCTCCTCCTGAACACAGCAGTACTCCCTCCCTCCCTGGCTGTATCTCCTCCTCCTGAACACAGCAGTTCTCCCTCCCTCCCTGGCTGTATCTCCTCCTCCTAAACACAGCAGTTCTCCCTCCCTCCCTGGCTGTATCTCCTCCTCCTGAACACAGCAGTACTCCCTCCCTCCCTGGCTGTATCTCCTCCTCCTGAACACAGCAGTACTCCCTCCCTCCCTGGCTGTATCTCCTCCTCCTGAACACAGCAGTACTCCCTCCCTCCCTGGCTGTATCTCCTCCTCCTGAACACAGCAGTTCTCCCTCCCTCCCTGGCTGTATCTCCTCCTCCTGAACACAGCAGTTCTCCCTCCCTCCCTGGCTGTATTTCCTCCTCCTGAACACAGCAGTACTCCCTTCCTCCCTGGCTGTATCTCCTCCTCCTGAACACAGCAGTACTCCCTCCCTCCCTCCCTGGCTGTATCTCCTCCTCCTGAACACAGCAGTACTCCCTCCCTCCCTGGCTGTATGTCCTCCTCCTGAACACAGCAGTTCTCCCTCCCTCCCTGGCTGTATCTCCTCCTCCTGAACACAGCAGTACTCCCTCCCTCCCTGGCTGTATCTCCTCCTCCTGAACACAGCAGTTCTCCCTCCCTCCCTGGCTGTATCTCCTCCTCCTGAACACAGCAGTACTCCCTCCCTCCCTGCTTGTATCTCCTCCTCCTGAATACAGCAGTACTCCCTCCCTCCCTGGCTGTATCTCCTCCTCCTGAACACAGCAGTACTCCCTCCCTCCCTGGCTGTATCTCCTCCTCCTGAATACAGCAGTACTCCCTCCCTCCCTGGCTGTATCTCCTCCTCCTGAACACAGCAGTACTCCCTCCCTCCCTGGCTGTATCTCCTCCTCCTGAACACAGCAGTACTCCCTCCCTCCCTGGCTGTATCTCCTCCTCCTGAACACAGCAGTACTCCCTCCCTCCCTGGCTGTATCTCCTCCTCCTGAACACAGCAGTACTCCCTCCCTCCCTGGCTGTATCTCCTCCTCCTGAACACAGCAGTACTCCCTCCCTCCCTGGCTGTATCTCCTCCTCCTGAACACAGCAGTACTCCCTCCCTCCCTGGCTGTATCTCCTCCTCCTGAACACAGCAGTACTCCCTCCCTCCCTGGCTGTATCTCCTCCTCCTGAACACAGCAGTACTCCCTCCCTCCCTGGCTGTATCTCCTCCTCCTGAACACAGCAGTACTCCCTCCCTCCCTGGCTGTATCTCCTCCTCCTGAATACAGCAGTATTCATTCCCTCCCTCCTTCCCTCCTTCCCTGCCTCTTTATATTCTTCATCATTACCCTTCTTCCACTTCCTTTACTCAACAGACAGTGTCTCCTTCTGATTCAGGGGCTTTGGTTTCAAAAGCTATTTCAAGGACAAGAACAGTGAAAATGCATTATAATTTATAATGTATGAATTATACATTTACACCATGACTCAGAGTTTCCTCATGTGATAATCCTCTTTTATTACCATGCTGGTAAAAATCACTTCTCTCTCCCTGTAATAGGCTATTACTGGGTTACCAGTACTCATTTAGCTAATGGTTCAAGTATGAGGTGGCACCCTGAAAGGGCAGGAAATGTGTCGCGGACCCAGCTCTGCTTTGGTACAGTATCAACACCCCTTCAGTATATTGAGGGGAAGGATATAGCAGCGCCACTCTGTATTCTTGGAAATTATCAGTATGGATAAGGGGAGGTATGACACCTGCGGTGATGGTTTCTGGTGGCTTCATGCTGGATCTGACTGTATAATGAAGAGTTTAGCTAATAGAGTAGGTCCCTCCCTCTTCGTTTCTCCCTCTTGTACCTTGAAATTATCCAGGGCTTCTGTGAGGAAGGCTGAAGGCAGCGGAAAAGTGCACCCTACTCCCTCACCCTCCCCTGTTTGATATTCAGATCAGGCGCAGCCTTCCTTCGCTCCCTCAAGACTCCCTGACAGAGAGAGTCATGGGAGTACAGGTAAGGGCACACATCAGTACAGGCCAGGGTTATATATAAACCACAGCACCCCACCGCCACCACCAGCTTTCTGCCTCTCAGACACGCTGTGCATCCCAAATAACACCCTATTTCCTAGTGCACTACTTTTGACCAACGCCCATCTACTATATAAGGAATAGGGTGCCATTTCGAATGCAAACAGCCTCAAACCATCCTCATGTTCTATTCTCAGCAGCTGAAACACTTTTCAATAATAGATCTCCCCCTCTGTCTCCCAAATAGCACCCTATTCCCTTTACAGTGCACTTATCTTTACCACAACCCACTCTGGTCAAAAGTAGTGCACTATATAGGGACTATGGTACTATTTGGGACGTAGCCACTCCATCTTCCTATAGAGCTCCAGAATCACATCACATGACTGTATGCTGCAATCATAAATTAATATTTATTTCTCATACCATTCTTCGTTCTTGCATAAAGATAAAGCTGAAGCTGAATTTTATTTCTGGGTGTTGTTCATGGGGCAGCAGCACGAGGCAACCTTCGTTTCCAAAGGTTAACGATGGGTACCGGCTGTGGCGCTTCGATTAATTGATCCATTATTAAGGCCTCTTTATAACATGTGCTGTTCCATCCAGACACATACAGTGCCTTTGGGAAGTATTCAGACCCCTTGATGTTTTCCACATTTTGATGCGTTACAGCCTTATTCTAAAATGGATTGAAAAAAATAGTAATCCTCAGCAATCTACACTCAATAGCCCATAATGACAAAGCGAAAACGGGTATTTAGATATTTTTAGCACATTTTTTGCTAATTTATTTACCGTTGAAGTTGGAAGATTACCTACACCTAGGCTGGAGTCATTAAAACTCATTTTCAACCACTTCCCAAATTTCTTGTTAACAAACAATAGTTTTGGCAAATCGGTTACGACATCTTCTTTGTGCATGACACAAGTAATTTTTCCAACAATTGTTTACAGACAGATTATTTCACTGTATCACAATTCCAGTGGGTCAGAAGTTTACATACACTATGTTGACTGTGCCTTTAAACAGCTTGGAAAATTCCAGAAAAGGATGTCATGGCTTTAGAAGCTTCTGATAGGCTAATTGACATCATTTGAGTCATTTGGATGTGTACCTGTGGATGTATTTCAAGGCCTACCTTCAAACCCAGTGCCTCTTTGCTTGACATCATGGAAAAATCAAAAGAAATCAGCCAAGACCTCAGGATTTTTTTTTGTAGATCTCCACAAGTCTGGTTCATTCTTTGGAGCAGTTTCCAAATGCCTGAAGGTACCACGTTCATCTGTACAAACAATAGTAAGCAAGTATCAACACCATGGGACCACGCAGCCGTCATACTGCTCAGGAAGGAGACACATTCTGTCTCATAGAGATGAACATACTTGGTGCAAAAAGTGCAAATCAATCCCAGAACAACAGCAAAGGACCTTCTGAAGATGCTGGAGGAAACAGGTACAAAAGTATCTATATCCACAGTAAAACGAGTCCTGTATCAACATAACCTGAAAGGCCGCTCAGCAAGGAAGAAGCCACTGCTCCAAAACCGCCATAAAAAAAGCCAGACTACAGTTTGCAACTGCACATGGGGACAAAGGTCGTACTTTTTGGAGAAATGTCCTCTGGTCTAATGAAACAAAAATAATGACCATCATTATGTTTGGAGGAAAAAGGGGGAGGCTTGCAAGCCGAAGAATACCATCCTATCCGTGAAGTACGGGGGTGGCAGCATCATCTTGTGGGGGTGCTTTGTGGCAAGAGGGACTGGTGCACATCACAAAATAGATGACATCATAAGGACGGAAAATTATGTGGATACATTGAAGCAACATCTCAAGACATCAGTCAGGAAGTAAAAGCTTGGCCGCAAATGGGTTTTCCAAATGGACAATGACGCCAAGCATACTTCCAAAGTTGTGGTAAAATGGCTTAAGGACAACAAAGTCAAGTTATTGGAGTGGCCATCACAAAGCCCTGACCTCAATCCCATTGAAAATTTGTGGGCAGAAATGAAAAAGAGTGTGCGAGCAAGGAGGCCTACAAACTTGACCCAGTTACACCAGCTCTGTTCGGAGGAATGGGCCAAAATTCACCCAACTTATTGTGGGAAGCTTGTGGAAGGCTACCCAAAACGTTTGACCCAAGTTAAACAATTTAAAGGCAATGCTACCAAATACTAATTGAGTGTATGTAATCTTCTGACCCACTGAGAATGTGATGAAAGAAATAAAAGCTGAAATAAATCACTCTATTATTCTGACATTTCACATTCTTAAAATAAAGTGGTAATCCTAATTGACCTAAAACAGGGAATATTTACTAGTATTAACGTCAGGAATTGTGAAAAACTGAGTTTAAATGTTTTTGGCTAAGGTGTATGTAAACGTCCGACTTCCACTGTACATACTGTAAATATTCTGAACTTTGCTATGAGACTCGAAATTGACTCGAAATTCATCATCCTTGAGATGTTTCTACAACTTAATCCACCTGTGGTAAATTCAATTGATTGGACATGATTTGGAAAGGCACACACCTCTCTATATAAGGTCCCGCAGTTGACAGTGCATGTCAGAGCAAAAACCAAGCCATGAAGTCAAAGAAATTTTCCGTAGAAATCAGAGACAGGATTGTGTCAAGGCACTGATCTGGGGTAGGTTAGAAAAAAATGTCTGCAGCATTGAAGGTCCTCAAGAACACAATGGCCTCCATCATTCTTAAATGGAAGAAGTTGGGAACCACCAAGACTCTTCCTAGAACTGGCCACCCAGCGAAACTGAGCAATCGGAGGAAAGGGACCTTGGTCAGGTAGGTGCGCAAGATCCCGATGGTCACTCTGACAGAGCTCTAGAGTTCCTCTGTGGAGATGGGTAAACCTTCCAGAATGACAACCATCCCTGCAGCACTCCACCAATCAGGGCTTTATGGTAGAGTTGCCAGACGGAAGCCCCTCCTTAGTAAAAAGGCACATGACAGCCCACTTGGAGTTTGTCAAAAGGCACCAAAAGACTCTCAGACCATGAGAAACAAAATTCTCTTGTAAGATGAAATCAAGCTTGAACTCTTTTCCCTGAATGCCAAGCGTCACGTTTGGAGGAATCCTGACATCATCCCTACGGTGAAGCATGGTGGTGGCAGCATCATGCTGTGGGGATGTTGTTCAGCGGCAGGGATTGCAAAACTAGTCAAGATCGAGGCATCGATGAACGGAGCAAAGTACAGAGAGATCTTTGATGAAAACCTGCTCCAGAGCACTCAGGACCTCAGACTGGGGCGAAGGTTAACCTTCCAACAGGACAACGACTCTAAGCACAGCCAAGATAACGCAGGAGTGGCTTTGGAAAACAAGTCTCTGAATGTCCTTAAGTGGCCCAGCCAGTGCCCGGACTTGAACCGGATCGAACATCTCTGGAGAGACCTGAAAATAGCTGTGCAACAATGCTCCCCATCCAACCTGACAGAGCTTGTGAGGATCTTTGGAGAAGAATGGGAGAAACTCCCCAAATACAGGTGTGCCAAGCGTGTAGCGCCATACCCAAGAAGACTCAAGGCTGTAATAGCTGCCAAAGGTGCCTCAATAAAGTACTGAGTAAAGGGTCGGAATACTTATGAAAATCCCTTTTTTATATTTTTATAAATCAGCAACAACAACAAAAAATGGTTTTGCATTGTCATTATGGGGTATTGTGTGTAGATTGATGAGGGAAAAAAACAATTTCATAAATTTTAGATTAAGGTTGTAACAAAATGTGGAAAAGGTCAAGGGGCCTAATACTTTCCGAAGGCACTGTATGCGCGTACATGCTATCTGCAGAACATGGACATCAATTTATGTTAGCTAGCACATAAAGTCACTGAGACAAACCTCTCTTGTCCCAATATGCCTTATGACTAAGATTTGCCTGATTGGTCTACTATCGGTTGGTTTACTTTAACATTTTACTATTAGCCTTTCATGTTTCTGACACTTTGTCCAGGTTATTTGTGTGTTTGTGAGAGCCAGATATCTCTAGTTTAAAACAGACGTTTATTGTGAGTTTTTTATTATGCTGATTTGATATCCGCGGGGGTGCGGACACCAACTCTAGGGGTTAAATTAAGGAATCTCTCTTCACTTGTGAATCATTGTTTGGGTTGAACAATTAGTCTAGACTCACCCAGCCATTACATTACAGCCTGTGGCCTACAGTAAAAGTGAAAGTCAATCATCCTTGATAATAACTAACACAGGCCCATTCCCCTACAGTCATTGGCCCATGCAGCTAGGCCTGTCTGCATGTGATGATGCTGGAGGTTCAGAATACACTGACCTTGAATCATCACACTAACACACTAGTAACTAGGAGAGTGGTGGTATAATCCATGATTAGTATGACTACCGCCCAATGGCGGTCTGTGCCGTTTAAGATACGCCTCGTATGATACATTTTTTATTAGCATGGTCTTATTTCTATTGCAGCATATTAGATGACTCATTCATATTCCATTTACCCAGATTAATGTAACATGGATAGGTTTAGGCTACTTACTACATGATACTTACATTTTCCCTATTATTCCCCATCATGAGGTTGCTACAACCTAGCCTATGAAACAAAGTTTACAATGTAGGTGCAAAGAAATTTGAGTAATCAAGGCGACCGACATGGACATATTCAATACCGCCTTGCACAATATTGCCTGCATCTAGCTGATTTAGGGTGTAATCATTAGTCCAACAGTTGCAAACAAATTTCTATTGGACAAATTCAGGTATTGTTAATCTCCGTTTCTTTCCTTTGGCTTCCTTTTAAGAAACGTTTTTCAACAGAATCGGTGGAATGAATACACCCCTGATCACATGCAAACACAGTTCACTTTCAAAGCAGCCAGATTGTTGTAAAATTCCTTCTCGCATCTACTCTCTCTCCTCCTCTCACCTTTTCACTTCGCTTGTAGACTTCAGTGCACAACAAGTCAGTTGTCTGTGTCCAGGCATTAAAACTTTTCCAAGCCAAACCTTCATATCATAACTACCACACACAGCCTACATCATTGTCACCATATTAGCTGGCGTCAAGTCAACATATCTACTAGAACTAACGCGTTAGTAAACCCGCTACAATCATGCAGTACGATGTACAGTTTGCAAGCAGTTTAGCAATTTTACCGGCGGACCCTGGTGGCAATAAATGAATTAAACGTAAAGCTTACCTTGACTTGGAAGAGCTCCAGTGTTGGATAGCCATAGTGAGCTAGGTAACATACTGTAGCATCCCTCTCTGTTTGAGTAGGCTAAACTAGCTAGCGAGCTGCATTTGCTAGCCAGGTGAAAGTTTAAAAAAATCTCTCTTGCTTCTGCTTCATTTTTGAAGAATTGTATTTGTTAAAAATTGTTCCACTATTTTCTCTCTCTCTCTCTCTCTCTCTCTCTCTCTCTCTCTCTCTCTCTATCTTTGAGTCAACTAAACACCACATTTTATGCACTGCAGTGCCATCTAGTTGTAGCTTATGCTTTCAGTACTAAAATTCATTCTCTGATCCTTTGATTGGGTGGACAACATGTCAGTTCATGCTGCAATAGCTCTGATAGGTTGGAGGACGTCCTCCGGAAGTTGTAATAATTACTTTGAAGTCTATGGAAGGAGGTGAGAACCACGAGCCTCCTAGGTTTTGTATTGAAGTCAATGTACCCAGAGGAGGATGGGAACTAGTTGTCCTCCGGCTACATCATGGAGCTACCCTACAGAGAGCTTTTGAGGCTACTGTAGACCTTAATTCAAAACAGTGTGATTTAATCAATTATTTGGTGACGTGAATATATATCGTGTAGTGTTATCTCAAATTAAAATCATATCAAATTTTATTTGTCACATACACATGGTTAGCAGATGTTAATGCAAGTGTAGTGAAATGCTTGTGCTTCTAGTTCCGACAATGCAGTAATAACCAACGAGTAATCTAACCTAACAATTTCACAACAACTACCTTATACACACACAAGTGTAAAGGGACGAAGAATATGTACATAAAGATATATGAATGAGTGATGGTACAGAACAGCATAGGCAAGATGCAGTAGATGGTATCGAGTACAGTATATACATATGAGATGAGTAATGTAGGGTATGTAAACATATAAAAGTGAAATTGTTTAAAGTGGCTAGTGATACATGTATTACGTAAAGATGGCAAGATGCAATAGATGGTATAGAGTACAGTATATACATATGAGATGAGTAATGTAGGGTATGTAAACATATAAAAGTGGCATTGTTTAAAGTGGCTAGTGATACATGTATTACGTAAAGATGGCAAGATGCAGTAGATGGTATAGAGTACAGTATATACAGTGCCTTGCGAAAGTATTCGGCCCCCTTGAACTTTGCGACCTTTTGCCACATTTCAGGCTTCAAACATAAAGATATAAAACTGTATTTTTTTGTGAACAATCAACAACAAGTGGGACACAATCATGAAGTGGAACGACATTTATTGGATATTTCAAACTTTTTTAACAAATCAAAAACTGAAAAATTGGGCGTGCAAAATTATTCAGCCCCTTTACTTTCAGTGCAGAAAACTCTCTCCAGAAGTTCAGTGAGGATCTCTGAATGATCCAATGTTGACCTAAATGACTAATGATGATAAATACAATCCACCTGTGTGTAATCAAGTCTCCGTATAAATGCACCTGCACTGTGATAGTCTCAGAGGTCCGTTAAAAGCACAGAGAGCATCATGAAGAACAAGGAACACACCAGGCAGGTCCGAGATACTGTTGTGAAGAAGTTTAAAGCCGGATTTGGATACAAAAAGCTTTAAACATCCCAAGGAGCACTGTGCAAGCGATAATATTGAAATGGAATGAGTATCAGACCACTGCAAACTACCAAGACCTGGCCTTCCCTCTAAACTTTCAGCTCATACAAGGAGAAGACTGATCAGAGATGCAGCCAAGAGGCCCATGATCACTCCGGATGAACTGCAGAGATCTGCAGCTGAGGTGGGAGACTCTGTCCATAGGACAACAATCAGTCGTATATTGCACAAATCTGGCCTTTATGGAAGAGTGGCAAGAAGAAAGCCATTTCTTAAAGATATCCATAAAAAGTGTTGCTTAAAGTTTGCCACAAGCCACCTGGGAGAGACACCAAACATGTGGAAGAAGGTGCTCTGGTCAGATGAAACCAAAATTGAACTTTTTGGCAACAATGCAAAACGTTATGTTTGGCGTAAAACCAACACAGCTCATCACCCTGAACACACCATACCCACTGTCAAACATGGTGGTGGCAGCATCATGGTTTGGGCCAGCTTTTCTTCAGCAGGGACAGGGAAGATGGTTAAAATTGATGGGAAGATGGATGGAGCCAAATAGAGGACCATTCTGGAAGAAAACCTGATGGAGTCTGCAAAAGACCTGAGACTGGGACGGAGATTTGTCTTCCAACAAGACAATGATCCAAAACATAAAGCAAAATCTACAATGGAATGGTTCAAAAATAAACATATCCAGGTTTTAGAATGGCCAAGTCAAAGTCCAGACCTGAATCCAATCGAGAATCTGTGGAAAGAACTGACAACTGCTGTTCACAAATGCTCTCCATCCAACCTCACTGAGCTCGAGCTGTTTTGCAAGGGGTATTGGGAAAAATTTCAGTCTCTCGATGTGCAAAACTGATAGAGACATACCCCAAGCGACTTACAGCTGTAATCGCAGCAAAAGGTGGCGCTACAAAGTATTAACTTAAGGGGGCTGAATAATTCTGCACGCCCAATTTTTCAGTTTTTGATTTGTTAAAAAAGTTTGAAATATCCAATAAATGTCGTTCCACTTCATGATTGTGTCCCACTTGTTGTTGATTCTTCACAAAAAAATACAGTTTTATATCTTTATGTTTGAAGCCTGAAATGTGGCAAAAGGTCGCAAAGTTCAAGGGGGATTAATACTTTCGCAAGGCACTGTACATATGAGATTACTAATGTAGGGTATGTAAACATTATATTAAGTGGCATTGTTTAAAGTGGCTAGTGATACATTTTTTTACATCAATTTTTCCATTATTAAAGTGGCTGGAACTTAGTCAGTATGTTGGCAGCAGCCACTCAATGTTAGTGGTGGCTGTTTAAGAGTCTGATGGCCTTGAGATAGAAGCTATTTTTCAGTCTCTTGGTCCCTGCTTTGATGCACCTGTACTGACCTCGTCTTCTGGATGATAGCAGGGTGTACAGGCAGTGGCTCGGGTGGTTGTTGTCCTTGATGATCTTTATGGCCTTCCTGTGACATCGGGTGGTGTAGGTGTCCTGGAAGGCAGGTAGTTTTCTCACGGTGATGCATTGTACAGACCTCTCTACCCTCTGGAGAGCCTTACGGTTGTTGGCGGAGCAGTTGCTCTCGACAGGATGCTCTCGATTGTGCATCTGTAAAAGTTTGTGAGTGCTTTTGGTGACAAGCCAAATTTCTTCAGCCTCCTGTGGTTGAAGAAGCGCTGCTGTCTGTGTGGGAGGACCAATTCAGTTTGTCCGTGATGTGTACGCAGAGGAACTTAAAACTTACTACCCTCTCCACTACTGTCCCGTTGATGTGGATAGGATGTGGATCTGCTGTTTCCTGAAGTCCACGATCATCTCCTTTGTTTTGTTGACGTTGAGTGTGAGGTTATTTTCCTGACACCACACTCCGAGGGCCCTCACCTCCTCTCTGTAGGACGTTTCGTAGTTGTTGTTAATCAAGCATACCACTGTCGTCTGCAAACTTGATGATTGAGTTGGAGGCGTGCATGGCCACGCAGTCGTGGGTGAACAGGGAGTACAGGAGAGGGCTCAGAACGTACCCTTGTGGGGCCCCAGTGTTGAGGATGAGGGGTGGAGATTTTGTTACCTACCCTCACCACCTGGGGGCGGCCCATCAGGAAGTCCAGTACCCAGTTGCACAGGGCGGGGTCAAGACCCAGGGTCTCGAGCTTGATGACGAGTTTGGAGGGTACTATGGTGTTAAATGCTGAGTTGTAGTCGATAAACAGCATTCTCACATAGGTATTCCTCTTGTCCAGATGGGTTAGGGCAGTGTGCATTGTGGTTGCATTTACATTTTACATTTACATTTAAGTCATTTAGCAGACGCTCTTATCCAGAGCGACTTACAAATTGGTGAATTCACCTTCTGACATCCAGTGGAACAGCCACTTTACAATAGTGCATCTAAATCATTTAAGGGGGGTGAGAAGGATTACTTTATCCTATCCTAGGTATTGGATAAAGTAATCCTTCTCACCCCCCCCCCCATTAAATGATTTAGATGCACTATTGTAAAGTGGCTGTTCCACTGGATGTCAGAAGGTGAATTCACCAATTTGTAAGTCGCTCTGGATAAGAGCGTCTGCTAAATGACTTAAATGTAAATGTAAAATGCGATTGCGATTGCGTCGTCTGTGGACCTTTTGGGGCGGTAAGCAAATTGGAGTGGGTCTAGGGTGTCAGGTAGGGTGAGGTGATATGGTCCTTGACTAGTCTCTCAAAGGACTTCATGATGACGGAAGTGAGTGCTACGGGGCGGTAGTTTTTTGGCTCAGTTACCTTAGCTTTTTTGGGAACAGGAACAATGGTGGCCCTCTTGAAGCATGTGGGAACAGCAGACTGGGATAAGGATTGATTGAATATGTCCGTAAACACACCAGCCAGCTGGTCTGCGCATGCTCTGAGGACGTGGCTGGGGATGCCGTCTGGGCCTGCAGCCTTGCGAGGGTTAACACATTTAAATGTTTTACTCACGTCGGCTGCAGTGAAGTGGAGGTTTTGGTAGCGGGCCGTGTCAGTGGCACTGTATTGACCTCAAAGCGAGCAAAGAAGTTGTTTAGCCTGTCTGGGAGCAAGACATCCTGGACCGCGACGGTGCTGGTTTTCTTTTTGTAGTCCTTGATTGACTGTAGACCCTGCCACATACCTCTTGTGTCTGAGCCGTTGAATTGCGACTCTACTTTGTCTCTATACTGACGCTTGGCTTGTTTGATTGCCTTGCGGAGGGAATAGCTACACTGTTTGTATTCGGTCATGTTTCCGGTCACCTTGCCCTGGTTAAAAGCAGTGGTTCGCACTTTGTTTTGTGCGAATGCTGTTATCAATCCACGGTTTCTGGTTTGGGAATGTTTTAATAGGTGCTGTGGGTACGACATCGCCGATGCACTTGCTAATAAACTCGCTCATCGAATCAGCGTATTCGTCACTGTTGTTGTTTGACGCAATGCGGAACATATCCCAATCCACGTGATCGAAGCAATCTTGAAGCGTGGAATCAGATTGGTCGGACCAGCATTGAACAGACCTGTTTTAGTTTCTGTCTGTAGGCTGGAAGCAACAAAATGGAGTTGTGGTCAGCTTTTCCGAAAGGAGGGCGGGGGAGGGCCTTATATGCGTCGTGGAAGTTAGAATAACAATAATCCAGGGTTTTACCAGCCCTAGTAGCACAATCGATATGCTGATAGAATTTAGGCAGTCTTGTTTTCAGATTAGCCTTGTTAAAATTCCCAGCTACAATGAATGCAGCCTCGGGATATGTGGTTTCCAGTTTACATAGAGTCAAATAAAGTCCGTTCAGGGCCATCGATGCTTGGGGGGGAATATATGCGGCTGTGATTATAATCAAAGAGAATTCTCTTGGTAGATAATGCGGTCGACATTTGATTGTGAGGAATTCTAAGTCAGGTGAACAGAAGGACTTGAGTTCCTGTATGTTGTTATGATCACACCACGTCTCGTTAATCATAAGGCATACCCCCCCGCCCCTCTTCTACCAGAAAGATGCTAGTTTCTCTCAGTGCGATGCGTGAAGAAACCAGCTGGCTATACCGACTCCGATAGCGTGTCTCGAGTGAGCCATGTTTCCGTGAAGCAAAGAACGTTACAGTCTCTGATGTCTCTCTGGAATGCTACCCTTGCTCGGATTTCATCAAACTTGTAGTAAGAGACTGGACATTGGCGAGTAGTATGCTCGGGAGCGGTGCTCGATGTGCACATTTCCGGAGCCTGACCAGAAGACCGCTTCGTCTGCCCCTTTTACGGCGTCGTTGTTTTGGTTCGCCGGCTGGGATCTGATCCATTGTCCTGGGTGTTGGGCAAAACACAGGATCCGCTTCGGGAAAGTCGTATTCCTGGTCGTTATGATGGTGAGTTGACGTTGCTTTTATATCCAGTAGTTCCTCCCGACTGTATGTAATAAAACCTCAAATTTCCTGGGGTACCAATGTAAGGGAACCTTTTAATTGTTTCACTGTTTTTATTTTTATGAAATTCACTGAGGATGGGCTTCCCTTTCATCCTCTGAGGAGCCTCCACTGCTACTGCCTCGTCTACTATTGCTACTACCACTACCATAGATCCTATATCTATTGTATGTATACATTATGGACTACTTTTACATCCCTTTACTATATGACCTGCAATTTAGGGCAATGATTTAAAAAATGCATGCAAACATGCTCGCTGTATGCTTTAGGCAGGCAGGGGGTTAACTGCATACATATGCTGTATCTACTGTAATACTGAGCCAGTGATATCTGATCCATTCATGTTCTGTTACAAGTACAGAACAGCACAGTACACTACAGACCAGTACAGTAAGCTTCAACCATAGAGGTCAGTTCATGTAGAGATATAGAGATATCTGGAGGGATGCCAGTTCATAGCTCATCTGTTATAGAGATCACAGGGTGAATTAAAAAAATTATTTAAATTTAAATGTCCAATTTAAAGAGGTTTCATTTTTTCTTTACCTTTACATTTTGGCATCACTGTCATTTGAGGTTACACATGGTTGGGTAATGCATTGTGTCATATGTATTATTCCCTCCATTCCAAAGTTATACTTAGTCTTACTTTGAGTTCAGCACCATGGATAGCTCCCTCTTTGTTTCCTGTAGCTGCAAGTGTTTTCAATACTACTAACAACTACACAAGCATCTCACAGTGACACGCATCTCTAACACTACACGCTTACTTACACACAGCCCCTATACAGGCATTTAAAAATGGATTCTATGTCTTTCTCGCTCTCCTCAGCGCTTCAACTTTGTGTCTCTGCCCACGGACGTTCTGGAGATCGAGGTGAAAGATAAGTTTGCCAAGAGTCGTCCCATCATCAAACGTTTCCTGGGCAAGCTGTCCATGCCTGTGCAGCGGCTACTGGAGAAGCATGCTATTGGGTATGGCTCAGGAATAAACAGGACGCTCATAGGATTATCAGGATAATCAAATGCTTATGAGTTGATATTTTGGAAACCCTTTACAAGAGCCCTCTAATTCAGGGCAAACACCAAAATGTGGGGGGGTTGAATCATAAAGTAACACGTCTCCCTCTTGAATTCCCCCCCCCTCCTTCATCGCTCACCCTATGTTCACCTCCCTTTCTTTCTCTTCCTTTCTCCCTCTCTCACCCCCTCTCTTTATCTCTCACCTCTCCTCTCTCCCTCCCCTCTTTCTTTCCTCCTCCATAGTGACCGTGTGGTCAGCTACACACTGGGCCGAAGGCTGCCGACGGAACATGTCAGTGGACAGCTGCAGTTCAGATTTGAGATCACTTCCTCCATTCATCCAGGTTCCTTTTTCTCTCACACACATCATCTCACACACGTCCAGACCTGGGTTCAAATAGTACTAGTTTTCCTTCAAACACTTTATCTGCACTTGATCAAACTTGCCTGGCGTAATGGAGCTCAGGGAATAGTCCCACAGTTACAAACCCCACCCATCTGGTTCTCTCAGTAGGCTCAATCAAAACTCAAAGTTTTTTACAGAAACACATAGTATTTGAACCCAGTGTTGTTCACATACTGTTTGTCTTCTTCCTCTCATTTAGGTTCAATTAGTCTGTTTCTTAATACAGAGGTAGGACAATTAGAATATATAATATCCACTGTATGTCTGTAAATACTGTATCAACTGTCATATCTAGGTTTGGACAGACAGATATTAAGCATGGATTATTCTGGTATTGTCATGTGCCTTATTGTCATGCTGCTTCGGTCTATACAATATTTTATATTTATTGACATACCATAGCAGAAACAGAATAGTATATTAAGAGTTAAAAGAGTGTGAGTTAATGTGGATATGCCCCACTGTGTCATAGCCAGGCCCCTGACTGTGAGGTAATGAGCTCTGTTCTCCCCCTGCAGATGATGAGGACATGTCTCTCAGCACGGAGCCTGAGTGTGCCGCTGTGCAGGAGAACCAAGGGGATGGCCAGTCCTCCCAGGCCCAAGGCCAGGCAGAGGACACCATGAGCCTGGATCCAGGGGCTCCTGAACTCCCCATGGATGAGGAGGAATATACTGGAGCTCCAGAACTCCCTATTGGAGGGGATACAGATACTGACACTCCTATGGAGGGGGATCCAGCAAGGTCTTCGAGTTCAAAGCAGCCCACAGATAGAGATGGAGACTCAGCGCCTGGCTGTTCCAGAGCCGAGGCCCTAAAAACAGAGGCGGTTGTGACTGTAGCTGTTTCTGCAGAGAAGCTACCCACGGTAGAGGAGAACAGTGAGGAAGGGGACCAGCAGACCCCCACTAGTCCTCAGCCTGCTGTCCCAGAGGAGCAGAGGGCTGTTGGGCAGGAGGCTGAATGGGCAGATGGGGTGGAAAGTGCCCCAGTAGAGGGTCAGTTCAGCTCTGCAGTACACTCTGCTGTAGTGCAGGACATGGAGAGTGCAGCGTTTGGAGCCTCTCGAGGGCCAGCAGAACAGCAGGCAGTGGGGCAGGAAGAGGGAGACGAGGACTGCTGCTCCCTGCGCGTCAGGACCACCCCTAGACGTAAGAACCGGCCCTGCTCCCTGCCTGTGTCCGAGCTGGAGACAGTCATCGCCTCGGCTTGCGGGGAGCCTGAAACCCCTCGCTCACACTACATCCGCATCCACCACCTCCTCCACAGCTTGCCCTCTGCCCAGCCAGAAACCCAGGAGGACGGGGAGGGAGAGCAGGCTGAGGCTGAGATGGAGTCCGACTTGGACCCAGATCCAGACCCAGACAAAGGCCCTGACCAGCTAAGCCCCAGGGACCAGGATGGCTCAGAAGAGGATGAGAAGGCCGAGCCCCTGACCCCTGGCCCAAGGAGGACCCTGCCCCGCAGCCTGTCCATTGAGCGTCTGTCCGACCTGGCCCTGCTGCTGGACAGCAAGGGCCGCCACCCCCAGGGCCAGGTCAGGGGTCACCAGAGAGTGTCCGACGAGGATGACATGGAGCCCTGCTGTAGTAGCTCATGCTACGAGGGCCGAGTAGGCCACACCCGGACACCTCTACTGGCTGCAAGCAGGACATCTGAGGGGAGCAGTGCTTTCTCCTCCCAAGAGGATGAGGACATGGAGGTGAGTGGGGCAGAGAGCAGGGAGCCAGGGGATGGCATGCCCCAATGGCAAGAGGCCCCATCCACGCAGGTCCAGAGCCCCCAGAGCTTCATGGGAAATGGAGAGTCACCCGTGGCTGGTCCCAGTGGGAGGTTAGGACGTGAGTTGAGTTCCTCACTGAATACTAACTTGAGATATGGAGATGTAGTTTGGATAACTTAGGGTAGACTGACCTGTTTTTGTCGTCCCATAGGAGATTGTCCCTTACCTTCCAGTCATCCTCCAGTTAGCCAGCTTCCTGCTCTGCGTCCTGATTCTCATCACTACCCCACCATCGATGAACCACTGCCACCAAGTAAACATTTGGTATAAATGTTGTCTGAGTCAAATCATGCATATTCCTTGTTGATAAACAAGGAATATGCATGAGGAATGGGAGAAGGTCTCTAGAGATCTGAGATCCAGAGGTCTGGAGATGGGAGGAGGGGATGGGGTCAAGCGCGCAGGTTGTCGGGTGGCCAGATCTCACTAGTTGCATGATGTCATCCAGAGAGAGAGGGGAGAAAGAGTTCAAGGTGTAGGGTAGTTCTGTGTGACCAGTGGACTCAATAGGGTAGCAGATGTTGTCACCCTTTTTTTCAAAGTGGAGACAAAGTCATCCGCAGAGAGGGCGGAGGGAGGGGGAGGGATGGAGGATTAAGAAGGGAGGAGAAGGTTGAAAAGAGTTCCCTATGGTTAGAGGTAGAAGCTTGAAATGTTGAGTGGTAGAAAGTGGCTTTAGCAGTGGATACAGAGGAAGAGAAGGTAGAGAGGAGGGAGTGAAAGGATGATAGGTCCTGCGACAGCGCATGACCATCTAGGTAGCGGCTGAGTGTTTAGGGTTGGAGGAAAGGGAGAAAAGTAAACAAAGTAGTGATCAGAGAATGGGGGGGGGTTGGAGTGAGATTAGAAGACGAGCAGCCTCTAGTAAAGATGAGGTCAAGTGTATTGCCTGCCTGGTGAGTTGGAGAGGATTGGGAAATGGTGAGGTCAAAAGAGGCAAAGAGGAAAAAAATTAATCGAAGGAAGACGCCATCGTCAGGAAATTAGCTTATCAAGGTGTCAAGCTCATTGAGGAACTTTCCAAGGGCACCTGTTGGGCGATAGATGACAATAATGTTAAGCTTGAGTGGACAAGTTTAAGTGAAGCACGGGATTCAAATGAGGAGATGGACAGGTGAGAGAGGGAGGAAAGAGAAAAGAGAAAATTCCCACTTAGGAGAAATGGGAAAACCTGTGCCACCACCACGACGACCAGATGCTCTCGGACTATGAGAGAAAACATAGTCAGATGAAGAAAGAGCATCTGTTGTGTTCTCTGGGGTGATCCATGTCTCTGTCCGGGCCAAAACGTCAAAGGACTGAATGGCAGCGTAGGCTGAGATGAACTTGTCATTCTTTACCGCAGATGGGCAGTTTCAAATGCTGCCAGGGACCCAGAATTCCACATGGGTTGTGCATGCAGGGTACACTAAATTAGAAGGGTTGCAGCCAAGGTGTGGAGAGCATCTGTAAAGCCTTCAGGGAGAGGTGTGAACAGGTATAGAAAACACACACATAGTTGACAAAGATACAAAAAAGAAATGGGATGATCTGTAAATAGCTGGGTAAGATACTCAAGTGAGAGAGTGGTGTGGAGCCTTCCTTGAATAACTCTGCAGAACAGTCTTTGTTTTGGCGACGGTCTTAGTTTCACAACAAAACTGCCACTTTGACATGACTTTCGCTTACAGTTGCCACTGAGAAATCAGGGGAAACTGAAGAACTAACACTAATTGTTAATTGCCTAGCAGAGGTGGAGAGCACACCTCCCTGTAGTAATTGCTGATTGCCTAGAAGAGCTGACATCACTCCCCGTCCAATACAGCCACTGATTACCAAAACAATTTACAAATTGCCCTGCCCTTTGATCCTGGTTGATGTGTCACAACTATCTTTAAATTATGAGCAGTCAGCAGTTCACACACCAAGTTGGCCACTGGGAAGACATGTAGCACTTAAAGTAGATGGCCCTAGCTAGCAAAAATATAGTACTAGACCACAACAGATAAAGACAAAATAAATTATACTTACCACTCCTGGAGATATCAGGAGTCCTCTAGCTACAAAATGAAGCACTCTGAGATTGAGCCTGAGAAGCTGGTGAAATACATTCAGAAAATAAATGAAACCACTCCTCCTCCGATACGGCCACTGATTACCAAAACAAGTCACAAATTGCCCTGCTACGGAGAGCATGAGAACACAGTCGTCCAGAACAGCTGGTGCTCTCATGCATAGTTCAGTGTCGCTTGCCTCGATGCGAGCATATCAATCAAATGTATTTATAAAGCCCTTTTTACATCAGCAGATGTCACAAAGTGCTTATACAGAAACCCAGC